>NC_048600.1:13277889-13615389 GCF_003668045.3 Cricetulus griseus | reverse complement strand
CTTGGGCGGGTGGCTGGCGTAAAGCACACATGTGGCGATGGGGCTTGGCAGCTTTTGGCGGAAAGATTTATCGTAACAGGGCTACATACTTGAAACTCCAGTACTTGGGAGGTAGATTGGAGGGAACAAAAGTTCTAAGCCAGCCAGGACAACAGAGGGATGTATATATTCAGATAGCATTCTGGAAAGGTAAAAAGTGATGTCTCAGGGCCTGGGGAAATGACTTGGTCAATAAAGTACTTGCTCACAAGCATAGGGGCCTGAGTTCAGTCTCCAGCACCCATGTGGAAAGCTGGGTGTGGTGTTACACCCTGGGGATCCCAGAGCAGGACAGCAGAGACAGGAGAATTCTGGGGCTTGCTGACCAGCCAGCCTAGCATAATTGGGAAGCTCTGAGACCAGGACAAAGATCTGGTCAAGAAACACAGCAAATGGAGTTGGAGAGATGTCTCAACTGTTAAAAGTCCTAGCTATTCTTCAAGAGGACCAGGGTTTGATTCCTAGAATCCATATGGTGTTTCACAACTATCCTACAACCCTCTTCTGACCTCCTTGGGCCCCAGGCACACACATGGCACACATACATATATGTAGGAAAAAATTCATACACATAAAAAAATAAACCTAAAAAGAAATTCTGTTAGGAAGGGAAGACAGTGAGCAATGCCTGGGGTGTAACACCTAAGGTTGACCTCCACAAGTGTTTACACCCATGCATGTGTATACACTCTTACACATCTTACATAGCCCAGCCACCCCAGCTTCTATATTAATGCCATTGTGTATGATTGCCAGTAAAAACCCACGTTGAGATCCGGGAAAGGCTTGTGATGGAAGCTTCTTGTAAGACCAGTTTTTTTTTTTTTTTTTTTTTTTTTCAAGCTCTCCATCTCTATTCCTGTGAAATTGAGCTCTGAGAGGAAGGGGTGGGCTTCAGTGACTCTGAGGTGTGACTGAGTGAAGTGGCCTTAACCAGAGTCCACTTACCTTCCCTAGGAACATGCTTGCCAATTCAGCCAGTGTGCGGATCCTCATCAAGGGGGGCAAGGTGGTGAACGACGACTGCACCCACGAGGCAGATGTCTACATTGAGAATGGCATCATCCAGCAGGTGGGCCGTGAGCTCATGATCCCCGGAGGGGCCAAGGTGATTGATGCCACCGGGAAACTGGTGATCCCTGGAGGGATTGACACCAGCACCCACTTCCACCAGACCTTCATGAACGCCACATGCGTGGACGACTTCTACCATGGCACCAAGGTAATACTCCTCTGTGCCCCAAAGTTACTTTCTCTTTGGTGCTTTATCCTGTTTCTGGGACTGCTTCAGATGAGTCACATGTGAGCCAACACTTCCCATGGCTGGAGAGGTGGCTCAGAGGTCAAGAGCACTGGCTGCTCTTCCAGAGGTCCTGTCTCAGCAGAGTTCAATTCCCAGCAGCCACATGGTGGCTCCCAAACCATCTATAATGAGATCTGGTGCCCTCTTCTGGCCTGCAAGCATACATGCAGGCTGAGCACTGTATACTTAGTAAATAAATAAATCTTTTTAAAAAAGTTTCTCTAGGGGTCGATTGGGGGCAATTAGACTAGGGGTTTCAGCTAAACATCCTACATCATTTAAAAGGAAGTGTTTAGTTCTGCTTTGATGACTGGATCGCCCATATGCAAAGCCAGGAGCTGACTTTACTTTTATATTGCTGTGTCACAGAACACAGACTTAGGAGGAAGGTGAGAATCAGCTAGTGTTTGTTCTGTCGATTGGTAGACTCAATGGTAAACTAGATTACGTCACCAATGTCTGTGACAGATTGTAAAGTCACCTCTAGCTGTTTTGAATAAACAGAAACTATGAACGATACATAGCTATCTTCTGTAATCCTCTCCTAATTGTTGTTTCTGAGACAGGATTTTACTATGTAACCCTGGCTATCCTGGAACTCACTCTGTAGATCAGGCTGGCCTTGAACTCACAGAGATCCACCTGCCTCTGCTTCCTGAGTGCTGGGATTAAAGGTATGCCCCACCATGCCCTGCCTCTTTTTGTTTTTTGAGACAGGGTCTCATTCTGTAGCTTAAGCTGGCCTCTAACTCAAGACAATCCTCTGGCCTTATCCTTTCAAGTTCACTGTTCTTTGAGTCAGCTTGGACAGTAGTAGTGAGTACTCTTTTCCGTGTGAGTGTCTCAGGCAGAGTTCATCACCTGGACAGCTGGGTGTGAGCTACCGTGCATTCCCAAACACAAAATCTAAAAATCCAGACTTGTGAGACAGGTAAGTCAAAAGAAAACTGTGTTTTGCCAAAACAAATAAATAAATAAATAAATAAGATCCCCAAGTGGATGGATCCCCGGTCATTGCTGCCATTCCTCGTCTTTGTAATGAACTGTCTGTCACATGCCAGCCTCTCCCTAGACATCAGATCATGGTCTAGCGGAGGGTAGGACCTAGTCCGACTCCTCTGCTCCCCCAGAGCCTGTGCCTGCAGATATTTGCCCAGTGAGTAAGTGAACTTTGCTTGTTGATGTGGGTCTCTAGCAGGTGTCAGAGTCAGCCCAGCCTCTGCGCTGAGATAAGTAAGATGTTTCCTGGCTCTGAGGACTGTCACAGTCTGAGGAAGTAAAGGCCTTCTCCTCTAACTCTGCCGGCATTCTGCAGGTGATGTTTTACTGGTGAGATAGGAAACCCCATCCTCATAAACCTGGGGTCTTTTTGCAGGTTGCTGTGGTGGCACTTGGGCTTTCCTTAAAGTGAGTAAGTATATCTGGTCACCACCCTGAGAACCAAGGCCAGGCCTATTTTGTTTGTGGTTATTTTCTTTCTTTTCAGTTTTTCAAGGCAGGGCCTCTCTGGGTAGCTCTGGTTGTCCTGGGATCTCTCTGTAGACCAGGCTGGCCTTGAACTCAGAGATCCACCTGCTTCTTCCTCCTGAGTTCTGGGATTAAAAGCATGTGCCACCACCCAGCTGTTTGTGGTTATTTCCATTAATAATTTTATTAAGACACTGTGTACACACAGAGGTGAACATGGGCACCTAGAGTCGTCACACCTGAACATGCTCTTGTCACCAGCTCCTCTTCAATGGACCAAGACCCAGAAGCCCTGCCCAGTCTCCATCAAGGATAACCACCATCCTGACTTCAAATACTACAGATTTGTTAATGTAACAGTGAGGTATTATTCACAAATCATATAATTCACTAAATAAAGTATACAAGGGGGTGAGGACACATCTGGAATGCCTGAACTTGAGGAATGGAACTGGGAGGATTGTTGAAAACTTGAGGCCAGACTGGGCTGCACAGAATTGGGTCAGCCAGGGCTACGTGGGAAATGTCTCAAAATGAATAAGTAGATAAACTAAAGCAGTTGAGCCATTGGTTTTTAGTGTACTTGGTATAGATTGGTTTTGAGTGTTTACCTGAGGTTCTTTATGTAAATGAAATGCAGTAGTTCTTTCACTCAAAACTTCTTGCAAGTTGTTGCATGTTGTTGCCTGTTGGGTGTCCTGGCTTTGTGGCAGTGCACATAGAACATCTGGTTCTACCGTACTGTTGCTGAGATGTTTCTGTGGCTGTCTTTTGGCAGGCATATTTGTACACAGTGCTGTGCATATCCCTGGGGATGTAACTGCCAGGCCAGGGTATGTTTCACAGACACGTTCAGCACTTGTAGATTCTGCCCAATAGCTTCCAAACTGGTTAGGCCAATTTCAATCCTAGCAGGTAGTGTAGAAGGCATAGTGATTAACACTGACATGACTGATAAGCAGTCCAGTCAGTCTTGGGGCCCATTCTGTATGTGCTCAGGCCTTGAACCCAAAATTATAGCTTGTTGGTTGCTGCCTCTGCTTTGGGAGACCTCTCATCCTGAGTGGGATGCCACCCTGTCACTGCACTTTCTCCCAGCCTTGGAGAGGTCAGAGTGCCCTTCTCTGTCCTCTTTTCCATGCTGGCTATGGCCAGGGCCTCATTAGCCAGGAGAGACAGGTTTTCCCCTGAGAGCCTCCAGCTCTTTATAACCGATCAAGAGTTCTGTGCATTACTCTCTGTGCAAGGTGGAAGGGAACCCTTGATCTTTTCCAGTCTGCTCATCCATTAGGACAGAAAATACCAAAAGAATATCCAAAGGCCCCTGTGGGATTAAAGGCCCCAGTTCTGCAGGTGTGGGCTGCTGCAGACACCCCCACTCTGTGTAATGCATTGTTGGAATTTAAATGGAAGATCCTCCTCTGCCAAGCCATCCTGGTTCCTGGTGACAGTGACACCTAAGTGGATTGTGTGTGTGTGTGTGTGTGTGTGTGTGTGTGTGTGTGTGTGTGTGTGTGGTGTGTGTGCACGTGTGCATGCATGTCTATGTGTCTGTGTGGTATGCATGTAGGGCTAAGAGGACAACTTGTAATTGGTTCTCTCGGTTACATGGGTTCCAGGGAGGGTACTTATGTTGCCAAGATTGCATGGCAAATACCTTCCCCTGCTGACCCAGCTCACTGGCCTCTAAATGAATTTTTTCAATCCATCTCCTAAGCAAGCCTCTATGCCCCAGCCTTCCTATTGTCCACCATTTAGGTAACAAAGCCCCTAACCTTCTCAGAAGTTCTGTCTCAAGTCTCCCAAGAAGGAACTACTTCCCCGAGGTCTCCTTCACTGACCTCTATATCTTCTCTCCAGCTGCTGCTCCTACAGCAAACATTCCGATTCTCCGTCTCAACTAGACCCTGGTAGAAGAACTGCTTCCCTGTTGACACTGACTGCCGGGGGTAGAGGTGGAGGACTGTGGGTTTAATTGTGACAATGTGGCCTTCATGCAAAGGTTGTACACTCCGGATAAATGGCCATCCATCTGTTTAGCATGACCAGGAAAGACTCATTGACTCTAAGGATAGATGTGGGTTTATAATAGAATCACAGTCCAGAGGAAAAGCTGTGATTGGCCAACAGAGTAGGAGGGATCAAGTTGCATCTTTTCCTGCCTGTTTGGCAGACCCACTTGGGTCTTGAACCTTGCACCCCCAGTGCATGGCCTCCTCAAAACATGCATGCATGATGTTTGGAGACCAGCAGGCCCGGGAGAGAAAAATAGTTGAAAGCCTGGCTTTGCTGGGAACATCTGGGTGTCCATTGTGCTGAGTCTGAAGGGAATTGTCTCCAGCACGATAGCAAGCCAGTGGCAGGCTCTGCCTTGCTCTTCTACTCAGGGCTCCACCACTTGGCTCACTATTATCCTGCCTGCTCTAGGCACCACCTCCCCCACACCACTCCAACCTACAGGCTTCCCCTCAAGCAGGACCAACTACTTGCAATAGCCCAGATTCCATTCCTGAAGGCTGTTTCTCACCGTGGGGAGGCAGATGTAGGGAAAGAAACATCCAGCGACGCACTAGTGTTGGCTAAGGGTAGGAGTGTCCTCTTTGTGGGTACCTTATATTGTGCCACCAAGAACAGTCATATGGACACCTAACTGCTGTCAGTCAGTAGCTCTCATGTCCAGGTAAAATAATCAGTATCAGTTACCTTATTTTTTTAAAAAATGTGCGTGTGGTGTGTGTGTGTGTGTGTGTGTGTGTGTGTGTGTGTGTGTGTGTGTGTGTGTGTGTGTTACCTACATGCATATCTGTGGGTCCTCTGGAACAAGAGTTAAAAGATTGTGGTGTACTGTTGTGTGGGTACTGGAAATTGAACCTGGGTCCTCTGGAAGAGCATCCTGTGTTCTTAATTCCCCAGTCCAAAATCCATATTTTAAAACTATAGACACCAGCTTCGTCACTAACATGCTGATAGATGGGCAGATGTGCACTGCTGTCAGAAGTTTGCTGTGTGCCTCTCATGCTTCCCCAAAAACTATTGTAAGAACCTCGGCCTAGGCAGGCCGATGGTTGTCAGTCCTTGGAAGCAACTTCCATTAGAACCATTTGGGGAATATTTTTGTTAGTTGCTTGGTTGGTTGGTTGGTTGGTTTTCTGAGACAGGGTTTCTCTGTGTAGCTTTGGAGTCTATTCTGGCACTAGCTCTGTAGATCAGGCTGGCCTTGAACTCACAGAGATCCACCTGCCTCTGCCTCCTGAGTGCTGGGATTAAATAAAGGCTTCTGCCACCACCACCCAGCTGAGAACCATTTGGGGAGGTTTTTTGTTTGGTTGGTTTTGATTTTTTTTTTTATGATTTTTCAAAGAGACAGGGTTTCTCTGTGACTTTGGAGTCTGTCCTGGAACTCGCTCTTGTAGACCAGGCTGGTCCCAAACTCACAGAGATCCTCCTGCCTCTGCCTCCCCGAGTGCTGGGATTAAAGGCGTGCGCCACCAATGCCCGGCCACTTGGGGAGTTTTTAACAGATGCCAGTATTTGGTCATAGCCCAGACCAATTAAGTCAGGTCTTCCCCCTCCCTCATTTGAATTTTTCAAGGTACCCTGGTGATTTTAACCACTGTCAGGAAGACTGTTTGGGGACTTTCTTAGCTGTTTGGAATGGCACTGTGCCTTGGCTATGCTATATGCCCATCTGACTGGCCCTCGCCTTAAGTGCCAAGGCTGACAGCTGAATTCCATTTGATAGCATAGCCTGCCTGCCAATCTTATTTGCATCTGTTTTTCCACTCACATTCCAGGCTCCTACACATGGGCTCCCAAACCCTAACCTAAGCCTGCCCTATACTTTCTGAGTGCCCCAGGTACAGTATTTTACCTCTCTGTATGTTCTCTGCAGAGATCGTCATAGAGAAGTGGGCAGCTGGCTAGAGTAGTCATCAAACCAAATACTGGCCGAGACTGACCCACTTCTTGGAGGTCCCAGAGACGACCTCCTTCCTGTGCCAAGGGCTGTCTGGTCACAGAGACTGTCTCCCATGCAAAAGTCAGCATCAAGAGGTTTTTTATGGTTAGCCTAGGGGGAAGTGTGCTTGTCAGGTATGGGACAGGCCTGGGGGCTGTTAAGTGGCATAGACTAAAAGAGATGTCATATTCTGCCCCCGATAGAGGGTCCTCACCCTTCCTTTCCATCCACTACAGAGGAGCCTATCTGGCAGGGTCCTGAGATACGCTAGGCTCTAACGTGTAAATGAACTCCCTTCAGTGTTCAGCCTTGCCAACATCCTTCCCAAGGAACCCATTTACCCTGGGAGGCTGGTGGTGCCTCTGAAGATTGCTCTCATTAAAGTAAACCTTTTAAATGGCTGCTTATTGCCTTTCTTCTTTTGCCTCAACCCCCAGTTTCTGTCTAATTCTGGCTAAAATAATGTTTCTAGTCTGTAAATACTGCAGTAACCTTGCCTGTGGGAATCCAGACTTATGTGGTCTTCTTTATTAATTGATGTTCCTAAGTTCACATATTTCCTCATTCCCATGCAAGCTGGGAGAGACCTTTGAAGTCATGTAACTCCATTCCCCGTTGACATGAGACTGAGACAGAACTTTACCACACACACACATACACACACACACACACACACACACACACACACACACCTGCCTGGTCCCAAGGCTAATTGGATCAGAACACAGGTTTCTCAGAAATAGGGTTTTTTTGTTTGTTTGTTGTTTTTTGTTTGTTTGTTTGTTTGTTTTGAGACAGGGTCTCACTATGTAACCCTGGCTGTCTTGGAACTCATTATGTAAACCAGGCTGGCCTTGAACTAATAGAGATCCACCTGCCTGTGCCTCCTGAGTGCTGGGATTAAAGGCGTGCACCACTACACCTGGTAGAATTAGGTCTTTTTTTCACTAACTCTCTCAGGGACTCCTTAAACCAGTGGTTCTCAGCCTGTGGGTTGTGACCCCTGTGACGTCAAACTACTCTTTCACGTGGGTTACATGTCATCAGATATCCTGCATATTAGATATCTACATTTCTATTCATACCAGTAGCAAATTTACAGTTATGAAGTAGCAATGAAATAATTTCATGGTTGGGGGTCACTACAACATGAGAAACTGTGTTAGGTGCAGCATTAGGAAGGTTGAGAGCCACTGCATTAAATAATCACCTATTTGTACAATCTTATGACCTCTTATACAACCTCATGACCTCTTGTATAACCTTATGACCCCTTGTACAATCTTATGACCTTTTGTACAACCTTATGACCTCTTAGTTGACCACAACAAATAATTTTCTTGCCACTCCCTGCATTTAAGTTGTTTGGACCAGATAAGAATGTCACAGAATTGGCACACCAGACAGAGCTGTTGAGTCCTCCACTCACCCAAGATGGCAACCTGATCTATCTCTGTGTAGACAGTGATGTGGATGTCAGCACTTTGGGGCAAGAGAATTCACACCATTATAAATGGTGCTTTGGGATGTTAATGAGGTGGTATGCAACAAATACTTCAGCCTTTGAGATCCTCCAAGTAGGGTCTGCTTCTTCAACCCTAGGCCATCTTCCAGTCTCTTTGGTTCCCTGAGAAAAGATCCATTCACTTTGGCTTCACTATGGAAGTGTTCTATGATCTTTTCTTTAAAGATTTATTCTTTGTATATGTGTGTCCGTGTGTATATGCACGTGTGTGGTGCTCACCGAGGATAAAGAGAACACAGGATCCCCTGCACTGGCGTTCCAGCTACCGGATGTGGGTGCTGGGGTCTGAATGCATTCTCTGCTAATGGGCAAGCACTCTTAATAGCTGAGCTGTCTCTTCAGCCCCTCTTCTGCCCTCCTGAATACCCTTGCTGCCTATGTCTCCAGCTCTGCCACCCTGGTGCCTTCACCAGCCTTCTTTGGGCGGCGTCCCTTATTTCTCAGCTTGTTTGCCTGGTTCTGCTGCTGCCATACCATGCCTGCCACCTTTCTAGCCTGGCTGCTCTGGGTAGGATCAGCATAGCTCATCTTTCCACTTTGCTCTCTAGGTCATCCACAGTTGAACACAGAGAATTCTGTGAGTGCTTCATGGTAGACTCTCCCTTCTGAGGCACCTGGGAGAAACTCCTTCCCCCTCCCTGGTGGTGCCTAGTCCACTTGCAAGGGGTATGTTAATTTTCTGTGTAACTAATTACTGTATTCGTTGTAATTCACAATAGGCATTTATTAGCTGTTTAGTAGGTTGGAGATGTGGGCACAGGTCCTCTGCCACCCACAGTCCCACAAGCTATCATCAAGGTGTCATTGGAGTTTAGGGTGCTCTTATGCTATCGGTAGAATTCCATTTCGTGCAGTTAGAGAAGGCTGAGGTCCCTGTCCTTTTTGGCTCTTAGCCAAAGGCTTATCTCAGTTCCTCAGAGGCTTCCCGAACTGCCTTGCCTCACACTCCACTCTATCTTTGAAGCCACTCTCGTCTTAAATCCCCCTCTGCCATCAAATCCTTAGCCAGAATCTCGCCCATCAAGATAAGCGCTGACCTAGGATAGGCTCACCTGGTGAGCCGAGGTCCACTTGAAGAGTTGGCTTCCTTTCTGTGCTGTCTTCTTCTCTGAGACCCTTCCTTCTCTGCAGAAGGGTGTGTGTGCCGGGGTGTGTGTCACTGTGAGTTCAGTTATAATTTTTCCTGCCACGGGGCATTGCATACACAGTCACAGCCATTCTATTGTCATGCTGCCCCTCCACTCACCGGTTTTGTTAACTACTTAAACTTTCTTAAGATTCTATCCTTGGGCTGGGGAGATGGCACGGTGGACAAAGTATGAGGACCTCAGTTTGATCCTCTATACCCACGTGAAACCTAAGCACAGCAGCACAAATTTGTAACCCCAATGCGGGGGGTTAGTCAAATGGACCCTGAGAGGTTGCTGGCCAGCCAGTCTATCCATAAGGGCAAGTTCCAGGTTCAGTGAGAGACCCTGTCTCAAAAAATGATGTAGAGAGCAATAAAGACAGACACCCAGAATCAACCTCTGGCCTCCACATGGAGAGCACACTGGTACATACACTAATGTGCACATGCATTCAACACACAGAAATAAGTAGATAAAAGGTTGCACAAATACATTTCAAAATTAGATTTATTCATTCGTCGATTCTGGATCTTTTGGCTAAGATCAAGTGAAGACTTATTCATGTTTTCGTGTGCGAGGGTTTTGCCTATATGTTTATTTGAGCATGGTGTGCATGCTTAGTGCCCTAGGAGGTCATTGAATCCCCTGGAACTAGAGTTGCAGATGGTTGTGAGACACCAGGTGAATGCTGGGAATAGAACTCCCATCCTCTGCAAAAGCAATCAGTACATTTAACCACTGGGCCAGCTCTCCAGTCCCTAATATATACACGTTTTTTTAAATTAAAAGTCACCTCAGCCCCCTTTATCAGCGGCCCTCCCTCTTCTTGACCACATCCCAGCTTCAGTTACTGCTGTAGCTCAATTGCTGCTGTGGCTGCCCTCTTATCTGCAGCCTTGAGTTTTGATTTCTAGATCTTCACTCGGAATACCACACATCTGACCCCTCGTGGCCAAGCTGCTCCCAGCCTATCTGTGGCACCCTTCCTCAGTACCCCAGTGTCACACTTCGTTCATTTCCTACAGTGAATTCCATCCCAACCTTGCCATCCTGGCCTTTGAGATTGCTCCTGAGTTAAGTTTGTCTCTCAGGCAGCTAGAAGACTCTGAGGACCAGAGACCATGGTTTATGTTTGGTCTGTGATTGCCCAAAGACTCACACAACTCTCCTCACACAACAGACACCAACACAACAGCTGTCAGTCAGTGTAGATGTTAGGAGTAGAGCCAGGCGCACTGCCCAAGCTTGAACGTCAGCCCCACCTTCACAGACTGTGTGGTTTACACAAGTTAATGTTTCCTGGTCGCTTGATTTCTTATCTGGAAAACAGAGATTAATGGCCCTTCATTTATGTTTATTGAATTATTATTGTGAAGAACTTAAAACAGCACTTGATGCTTATTAAGTATTGAATACTCATTTGTTAAATGCATATATTGATCATGTTGACCGAAGGCAGAGCCTTGAAAACTCACTTATGGCTGGGCAGTGGTGATGCACACATTTAATCCCAGCACTCAGGAGGCAGAGGCAGGAGGATCTCTCAGTTTGAAGCCAGTCTAGTCTACAGAGTGAGTTCCAGTGACAGCCAGGGCTACACAGAGAAACCCTGTCTCAAAAAGATTTAAAAAAAAATGAAAAAAAAGAAAGAAAACCCACTTATGGTGTGTTCTCTCACGTGCATAGGCATGAAAACTGTCGGTCAGAAACTGAAAAAAAAAATGTATTCCATTACTACTTTTAGGGTACCTTGCTTTAACAAAACCTTGCTGGCAATTTTCAGTCTGCCTGCACATTGATTGGCAGTCCAAAATGTAGAAAGTCCAGGTTGGTCCTTCATAGAACAAGTGTGAGGGAGATCCATCGTTTCTTATATTTTTGGTTGTGAGCCTAGCCTTTACTAGCTGAGCCATCTCTCCAGCCCAAACTGTCATTTCTTGTTTCAATTGTTATGTCTGTGATTGAAAATAACCTCCTTTACTGACCTCCTCCCTACTTGCAGAATAAAAGGCGTTTGAAAAGAATTTATCAATATAGAGAGATCTCTGCACTTTGAAATCTGGGCATCAGAGTAGAACTTAACATACCCATGTGCATCTTACAGAGCTTCCAGACCCATGACAAGAAGCTCTGTGCTTTCCATATAGCCTCAGAGATTTAAAAAGAAGAGCCGGTGAGATGGCTCAACCTGTAAAAGTGCTTGCTGCTAGAGTTCAATCCCTGAGACCCACAAGGCAGAAGAAAGAGAATTGACTCCCAAAAGTTGTCTTCTCACCTCCATGCATGTGCCATGACACTGCACTCGCACGCATGCACGCACTCATGCACGCGCACACACACACAAATAAATACAATTTTTAAAACTTAAAGAGAAGAAAATTTTGTGTCTACTCCAGTGATTACTATTGCATATAAGTGATGCTGTTTCTTATTTATTCTTTTTAAAGCCTTTATAATTTAACTCTTTGTTAATAAATATTTTTAGTATTTCAAAGAGATTTTATGGGCTGTGTGTGTTGTGTCTGTGGCATGTGTGTGCATACACACATGTGGATTTTATGGGCTGTGTGTGTTGTGCTGTGGTATGTGTGTGCATACACATGTGTGGATACGTGTGTTCATGTGTATTCATGTGCATACACCCATTTCTGTGCATTTGGAGGCTAGAGGAGAATGCCAAGTGCCTTCCTCTATTGTTCTCCGTCTTATTCCCTTGAGACAGGGTCTCTCTTTGCACCAGACGCTAACTTTTGTCTAGGCTGACTATACAGCAAGGTCCCAGGGTCCACCTGTCTCCACTTCCTACCCCTAGGATTATAGGCACATACAGCTATGCCTGGGTCTTACATTGGTGCTAGGTTTTGAACTAAGGTCCACATGTTTGCATATGAACCCACCGCCCTGATTTCTCAAAAATATTAAAATGGACTTGTGCAAAACTTCGGAAGCACTTAGTTGCGGATTTCTGCCCTCCCAAGCCTTGCTAAGGTTACCTTTGAAATTGCCATCTTCCTGTATTGAGCATGCAGTGCAAGTCTTAGGATGGCCATTCAGTAAACACCGAATCTGCCCCCTGGGAGGTCCCAGCCCTGCAGCCAGCTGCATTGTCTTCTCCTTTAGAACCCTGTTATTTAAAGGCTAAGACTGTAGTTCATTTGTTAAAATACTTATCTACAAGCCTGTAGCCCTTGGGTTCAATCCTGATAACCACTTAAATTGGCCATCGTGGGCAATGCCTACAGTCCAAGCACATGGGAGACAGAGGCAGAAAGATCCAGTAATTCAAGATCAGCTTCAGCTCCGGAGCTGGTTTGAAGCCAACTGGGCTACATGAGACTCCGACTCACAAACAACAATGACAAGGAAATCCTAAAAGCTAGATGATGCTTACCTAATGACTACACAAGATAAAGGTGTGGTCTAATGACAGGAACAACTTTCTCGCTGACCAGTACTTAGCTCTTCTGTAAACTCTGCTCTCACACCGCTGGGCATCCTTGTGGTCACACATGTACACACACAATTATAAAGCTAGAAGATGAAATGGGAAGTAAATTAATTCAACCTCTAGCCATAAATTGCTTTTCCTGTTTAGATTTAAGTACCATAGTATTTTCAATTAATATTTAAGAATTTAAACAAAGCTTGTTGTCTTTGTTTAAGTATTGGTGAGCTCTATCCTTGGGGAGAGCATGAATACAAAGTAACGGTTATGATCAGATACTTGGGACTCCCCTCTCCCTTTTTCCATCAATTTTTTTTAAAGATTTTATTTATTTATTATGTATACAGCATTTTGCTTCCAAGTATATCTGCACACCAGAAGAGGACACCAGATCTCATAAAGGATGGTTGTGAGCCACCATGTGGTTGCTGGGAATTGAACTCAGGACCTCTGGAAGAGCAGCCAATGCTCTTAACCTCTGAGCCACCTCTCCAGCCCCAAAGCTACACATTTTAAAACATACAGTTTAGTACCTCTTGATATATATATATATATATATATATATATATATATACTGGCATTACCTCCCAGTTAATATAAGAAACATATGTCATCCCCTCCTAGAGTTTCTGTGTATTTTTGTAGTCTTTCCAACTGCTTCTGACGTCTCCTGCCCGAGGTGACCACTGACCTTTCTCCTGTTGATATGTGTTAGTTTGTATTTCCCAGCATTTCTGTATAAATAGAATGATAAAAACATGTATCCTTACTCTCCCCCTTTCTTACCTTCTTTCTGACTTCTCACTATTAAGTTTGCTGCTATGGCAGAAGATGCTGCTATGAACACCACATCTATGTGTTCATATGGACATGAGCTAACATTTCCCTTTGGAAAGTACTGAGCAGTGAATGTCTCAGTCACACTGTGGGTGTATGTTTGGCTTTTTAGGAAATCATCAAACTGGTTCCCACGCTGATTGCAACAGTTTATGTTTCTCCCAGCAGATGCTCTGTCTCTTTGCAGTCACTCGTTATGGTCCGTTTGTTGAATTTTAGCCATTCTAATATGTGGTTCGAATCGTTGTACTATTAATTTGCATTTCCCTAATGATTGTGACTGAATATTTTTCCCCTCTCATCTGCCTGCGTGTATGTTTGGTGAAGTGTCTGACGCCTTTTGCAAATTTTTATTGCTGTTATTGGAGCATGATTCTTAGCAGGCTCCAAGAGATGTTTATGTAGTCCAGTCCTTTGTTGGATATATGGTTTGTAAATATTTTCCTCCAATTGCTTACTTAATTTTAACAATGGCTTTCATTTAATTTATTTATTGTGTATGTGTAAATGCAAGCACACAATTACCACAACACTCACATGCAAGCCAGAGGACAACTTTGGGTGCTTTCTGCCCTTGCCTTCTATCTTGTTTGAGATAATCTCACTTATAGCCCTGGCTGGGCTCCAACTCACTCATAGACCAGATTGGCTTGGATTACCTTAGCCTTAGAGATGCTGGGGTTAAAGGTGTTTGCCACCACAGCTGGATAACAAGAGTTTCTTTTGTTTCTGCTGCATCTACTGAGCAGCTGGCCCTGAACTTATGCGGAATCGACTCCCATTTTCCCAGGCCAGAAGGTTACCTGACTTTTATGTGGGTCCCAGGGATTCAAACTCAGTTCCTCATGCTTGCACAGCAAGCACTTTTTCCTCACTGGGCCATCTTCTAGGCCCTTCAACAATGACTTTTAAAGAGCAAAAGTTTTTTTTTTATTTTTATTTTGAAGTTCTATATGTTTCTTTTCTTTTTTTTTTCATCTTCATTTCTTTGTTGTAGAATCAAGTTTTTTTTTTCTTTTCTTTTTTTGAGGGGAGGGAGTTTCAAGACAGGGTTTCTCCGCGGCTTTGGAGGCTGTCCTGGAACTAGCTCTTGTAGACCATGCTGGTCTCAAACTCACAGAGATCCTCCTGCCTCTGCCTCCCAAGTAGAATCAAGTTTTTATAAAATCCACAGTCAGTAAGATTTCCTTCTGTATTTTTTAATGTGTTGTTTTTATTTTATGGTATGGGTGTTTTCCCTGTGTCTTAGTTAGGGTTTCTATTGCTGTGAAGAGACACCATGACCACGGCAACTCTTATAAAGGAAACATTTAATTGGGGTGGCTTGCTTACAGTTCAGAGGTTCTATTATCATCATGACAGGGAGGCACACATGGTGGTGCTGGAGCTGAGGCTGCTATATTTTGCAGGCAACAGGAAGTTGACTGAGACACTGAGCAGTATCCTGAGTGCAGGAAATCCCAAAGTCTGCCCCTGCAGTGACACACTTTCCTCAAAAAGGCCATGCTCACTCCAACAAAGCCACACCTCCTAATAGTGCCACTCCCTATGAGGTCATGGGGGCCAATTACATTCAAACCACCACACCTTGCATGTATATATGTGCACCACGTTCATGCCTGGTGCTCAGGGAATCTGGAAAAAGACATCAGATGCCCTGAGACTGGAGTTACAGATGGGTGTAAAGCCACCATGTGGGTGCTGGCAATTGAACCCACTAGGTCCACTGGAAGAGCAGCCAGTGCTTAACAGTTGAGCCATGTCTCCAACCCTCCTCTGTTTTCTTTTAGTCTATTTTCTGCTGCTTGAACTAAATGCCACCACATGGCAAGCAGTTGCGCAGGACAGACCATTCTGGCTCTTTTTAAATAGCCACTGTTGGGGCTGGAGAGATGGCTCAGAAGTTAAGAGCACTGACTGCTCCTTCAGAGGTCCTGAGTTCAATTCCCAGCAACCACATGGTGGCTCACACACATCTGTAGTGAGATCTGGTGCTCTCTTTTGGTATGTATGCATACATGCAGGTAGAGCACTGTATAATAAATAAAGCTTTTAAAAAAAGAATCTTCCTCTTGTTTAAAAAATAAATAATTAAGTAAATAAACAAAAATAAAAAGCCACTGTTGTCTACATGGGGGTCCTAACTGCATGACTCCATTTAGTCCTAATGGATTTCCCTCTGAAACCATCAGCATAAGAATTTAGAGATTATACTTGGAACACATGAACTTTTCTTGCTTGTCCTGGGAGACAGGGTTTTGGGTATACAGCACAGGCTGGCTTTGAACTCTCAATCTTCCTGTCTCTGCTTCCAAGCAGGCATGCACTGCTGTATCTGGCCAGCATGTGACTTTGGAGAGACATATTCAAGTCATTACAGTTTTCTTCTATAATTTTAGCCTCAAATAAGTAGGTCTGTGGCCATTTAAAGTTATTTTTCTGCATAGCACACAGTAAGGTGCTGTTCAGTTTTCTTATATATAGTATCAAGATACCCCAGCATCATTTAGGTAAAAGATTATAGATATGGGGGGCTATCTCTGGGGACGTTTTCTTATTTGTTTTTGGTCTGTTCCTTCATGAATTTGTGTCTCTACACCAGACTCACACACTTGATTATTGCAGCTTTATGTAAGTTCTTCAGAGCAGGTCTCACTAAACCTTACAACTCCGACCCTCTTTGCCCATCCATGTACATACAAGCTGCCATTTTTTATTGTGGGCTCTCTCAACCTTTAAGAACCAGAAAGAATATGGGCCAGGCACTTGGCAAACATTCTTGGTCCCCAGCACAGTTCCCTCTCAGGGAGATAAAAGCTAATAACTTTGATTCTTTTGGAGACAAGGTCTCCTGTACCCAGGCTAGCCTTGAACTCACTATGTACCTGATGGTGATGCTGATCTTCTGAGCATTCTGCTTGCATGGCCCAGGAGCGAGGATTCAGACATGTGCCACCATGCTTGTTTCTCGTGGTGCTGGCCATTGACCCCAAGGCTCTGTGATGTGCTGGGTAAGCGCCCCACCATCTGCTACATTCCCAAACCTTTTTAAGTTCCTTATGTTACTCAAAGGGAAATAATAATAACAAGTAATAAATAATGGTCTGATTATAGATATCAATGTAAATGTAGGTATGGCCTTTTTATAACCTGGTTCCGGTTTCAAGTATGAAGATATGAAGATATGGGAGACAGCTCACTCTGCACTCTATGTCCTACTTTGGGGTCCATGGGTCAGCTAGAGGATCCAGAGTCAAGGGTAACTTTTCCTAGAATGAAAGTCTAAGCACTGTCAGGTTCCCAGCTTCTTTATGACCCATTTCCTATCAGGCCTGGGTGGGCTTCTCTCTTCATGCTTGCTTGCTTGCCTCTCCCTTTGTCAGATGTACACACACCAGGACTGTAATCTGAAAGCCCCAGCCACACTCAGTGGCCTCAAGGTAACCTGTTATCCCTGCCGTGTAAAAAACACAGAGTTCAAAATGGAGCAGGGATCCCAGACCCCTCCTAGCACCTGGAAGCATGTAGCTCCCTACCAGGACCTGAAACTTTCTCCCTGAATCCCCTTGTTTTGATAGTGCACCTCCTGGCCCCCTATCTGAGCCATCAGGCTGTGACTTGCTGTTCAGAGCTCCTCTCTGTCCATCAAGCACTGGTTTGGCCTTCAGAAACCACTTCAGGCAGACCGTGCAATCTGCCCTTCCTGGGTGGGAAGCTGGGTCTCAGAGAGTATGTCACTTACCAGGTTAATAAATGCAGGGCAGGCCTGGCATCCTTCCTTAACAGCTTCATGACGTTGTTACCACTGAACCATGGAACCAAATGAAGGCTCTGGCATCATTGAAACAGATGATGCACAGAGTGCAAGCGGGGTTACATGCACTTCATTCTGGATTGCTGGTCATCCGTCTTCTCGGGCATCTGTAGACAGCCTGGACTATTACTAAGCATCCGTGTGGCCTGCTGGTCTGTAAACTTTCCCACCTTGAGATTAGGAGGAACTTTGCCAAAGAGCGGGTGACAAAGGGTCTCTCTGTGCCGCTCTACTTTAGAGCCATTTCCACAGGCCCCTTGGCTTCTTGAGCGCTGGCAGCCACTTTCCTTCTGCCATGCAGCTCCCTTTGAGAATCATCTCCAGTCTCCATGGTAACCGCATGTCAGGAGACAGTCTCTGCAGTGCTGGGGCTTTGTATTAAACACAGTGAATTTAAATTGGGTGCTCGGCTGTGAAGATAATCATTCTGGATCAGAGAGAGGCCCCAGGCTCCTCATTTCATAATTTTAAATGTTGGTACAATTCTCAGTGTCGGCCCTGTAATAAAAGCCCCAGCCACACCCTCCCTTCTATGTTGGCTCTGGCTAGGTAACCCTTTCCTTGCACTCTTTTCCATTCTTTGAAGTTAGAAGTGGGGAGCCCCTCAGTCATGCAGGGCTAGCCCGAGCTGAGGGGTAACTAAACTGGAAGGAGGCTGGAGCTGTGGTCAGATGGGCTCTCATTCAGTTTGCTTCTGTGATGTCCTCTAAGCCCCACTATAAAATGAGACGAGTAACCCCTAGCCTACAATAAGTTTTTAAAATTATGTTGGCAAATATATCTAACATAAATTTTCCCACTTTAGCCATGTCCACAGCTTTTTGTCTTAATTGCAGCTGCACATCCTTAAATGCCAACCTCTGTTCCCTCTCTCCTCCTTGTAACACCGTCAGTCTACTTTCTGTCCCTGTGAGTGTGACCACTGAAGTTCTGAGTTTGAGTGGAATTAGTCAGTGCTTGTCCACAGTGGCTGCTTCTTTCCCTTAGCGTAATGCCTTCAAGGTTCATCCGCGTGGTACCGTGGCAGAAGAATACTCCATTGTGTGCATAGACCACATGTTCTTGTTCTTTTTATTTTGTTTTGTTTTTGTTTTTTGAGACAAGTTTTGTTTGTGTAGCTTTGGAGCCTGTCCTGGAACTTGCTCTGTAGACCAGGCTGGCCTCAATAGATCTGCCTGCCTCTGCCCCCTGAGTTCTGGGATTAAAGGCGTGCACCACCACCACAGCCCGGCAACCATATGTTCTTATCCACTCATCTGTGACTGTGGATGGAGTCTGGCGTTACCTCCTTTTTTTTTTTTTTTAAGCTATTGTAAGTATTATGGACATGGGTCTATACATGTCTGTTCAAGTTCCCACTTGTAATTACAGAGCAGTTTTCATTGTTGTTGAGACAAGGTCTCACTATGCAGCCCTGGCTAGCCTAGAATGCACTATTGCAGGACAAAACTTTCCCTGGGGAGACGAAACACATATTTACTCACCTCAGTTAGGAATCCCATGAGAGACAGTATGGATACCACCAAAGTCCAACTTGGTAACCAATGAGTTTTATTGAGGTTACTTGCAGAAGTATGGGTGAAAGTTCTCTTACAAGAGCAGAAATGGCTCAAAGACAGCTGCATCACCAAAGCTACCCCAGCATAGATGACAGCTCACAAAGATGGGAGCCTGGAGCACACTGCACAGCCTGCAGGCAGTGCAATAGGTTAGAGTGCCATTTCTAGTGCCTGGGTTGGTTTGAACCTCTTCAGGTAGCTCAGCTGGTTTCATTTTATGCTAAGCAGCTCGTCTGATCTCAAGAGTAGCTCTTGGCTTGTCTGGGTATCTCCTTTGTAGCTTTTACTGCTTATTCTGGCAGGGCGGGCCTAGTGAATCTAGTCAGTTTCAGGGACTTCTTGAAGTCCCTGACTTTATATTCTAGGTTAAAGAGCACCCCCTGCAGGATGGAATGTTACAATCCCGCAGGAGACTGTTAAATAACAACTGTGTTGACCAGGCTGGCCTCCAACTCACAGGGACCCACTTCTGTAAGAACATGTGCCCTTCTATTCCCAGCTTAACCTTTTTTTTTTTTTAAGCATATCTTTTATTTATTCTTTGGCAATTTCATACATGTACACAATGTATCGTGATCACACTCACCCCCAACTCCTCCCTTCTACCCCCTCCAGACCTCTCAACATAGCCCCCTCCCACCTTGGTGACTATTTTTTTTAACGATCATTGAGTCCAGATGGTGCCGCCTGCTGGAATGTTGGCTGAGCATGTTGGCTTGAAGCATGTGTAGGTCACCACAGCCACCGTGAGCTCATGCATGCAACAGCCACATCGTCACCAGAAGACAGCATTTCCCAGCACGCCCTCCCCATCTTCCAACTGTTTCTTTCTTTCCATACTCTCTTCCAGTGTTCTCTGAGCCTTGAGGGGGTTGACTCAGATGCCCTGCTTAAGGCTGAGCATTCAACAGTCACTTACTTTAGTTGCTTTGGCTAGCTATGAATATGGAGCCATTTTGAGGATCAAAAACTATAGTGAACAATTAGAACACTGCACACAGTAGGCTATCGGTATTTATTATTGTTGTTATTATTTTGCTGAAGTTAACCCTAGTAATTACTGTCATAATAGGCTGATGACTTCAGCAAGTATGACGAAGTCATGCTGAGCTGGGCTGTATCTGTCTCCCTGGCCAGCCTTGTGGAAATCCATTCATTCTGGGACTTAAAGGGACTGTCTTAACCATGGGAATGTGTCAAGCCTCACCATAAAAAAAAAAAAAGATACATGCTTTTATATTCCTCCCAACAATTGATACTTATGAATTCCCATCTTCCAACGTGAAAAAAAAATGTGAAGCCTGTGTACACTTCCTTGTTAGCAGTCTATTTTAAGCACATCCTCTGGGAAACCTTGTAGCTGGGGTGGGACAGCTTGAGGGACATCACACCTGTTAGCACTGGAGATCGTGGGCTTCAGAGTACAAATGCCTAGATTGCAGCCTGGCTGGTTTCTGAAAATCTGGGATGGTGGCAGTGTCTGCCACATACGGATGCAACTGTGAAGACTAAAGGGAGGGCCCACTCCTGGATCCATTCATGCGAGTAGCAACAAAGGAACAGTTTGGAGTCTAATTTCACCAAGCCTTCTGTAGAAAGTGCTCTCTTGCTGCCCTGGAGCCGAGCATGAGAACCTCAGACCTTGGAACCAACCATCTTTCCCTGTGGGACCTACCGTGTGCCTCACCAGGCTCTTGCCAGTTGTCTTAATGCCAGCCAACCCACTGCACGCAAAAGCCCCAGCTAGAGGCAGCCCCCTTCTGTAGTGGAATTTGTGTCAGAGCGGGAGGAGAATAGGAGCCCTTGGCCAGCCTCCTCCTGACCAGTGCAGGGCCTGAATGCCCTCACAGCTCTCTTTATTATAAGATGAAAGGAGAGAAAACTTGGATTTCATATCTGAGCCATAGCGATTCGCCGCAGGCTGTGGCTGTGCACCTGCTGAGCTGGAGCCAGGACTGCTGAACAGATAAGATAAGCTCACTAGAAGGTCCTGCTCTTTACCCTCTGAACTCTCCTGGAAGCCAGAGAGTCCAGGAGTATCAATGCCTTGGCTTCTATAGCTTCATGCCAGTGGGGACCCCTGGGGAACCCCTTCCTAGTCTCCCTCCAGTTCTTGTCTGCACCTTTAACCTAATGCCGTTTGACTGCCTCTTGGGTTAAACCCAGACTGTCTTTTTTTCTTCTGAGCCCTAATTTCCCAGGAAATCTGTAACCAGTGACTCCTCTGTTTAACATCAACTCAGACGCCCTCAAAACAAAATAAGCTCCTCACCTCTAGCAACAGCCATTCCTTTGCCAGGAATGCCTCATTCAGAGAATGGTACCACGTGCACCCAGGCTGTAGCTTCCTTACCCAATGTTTCAGTGTTCTGTTGCACCACGACCATGGCAACTCTTCTAAAGGAAAGCATTTAATTGGGGCCAGTTTACAGTTCAGAGGTTTAGTCCATTATCTCATAACAGGGATCGTGGAGACATGCAGGCAGACATGGCACTGGAGAAGTAAATGAGAGTTCCACATCTGGATGGGCAGGCAGCCGGAAGAGAGAGTGAGCCACTGGACCTGGCTTGATTTCTGAAACCTCAAAGCCCACCCCTTGTGACACACTTCCTCCAACAATGCCACTCCCTGTGAGTCTATGGGGACAATTTTCTTTTTTCTTTCTTTATAAGCATTAGTGTTTTGCAATGGGTTCTGGGTCCCCTGGAACTGAAGTTATAGACAGTCGTAAGCAGCCATGTGGGTGCTGGGAATTGAACCTGGGTCCCCTGGATGAGCAGTCAGTGCTCTTAAGCCATCTCTCCAGCTCAGCCCCCTCTCCAGCCCATACGGGGGCTATTTTCATTCCAACCACCACACTCAGGATCAGAGGATACTTCACTGCTACAACTGAAGGTCTAGTTCAGGCCTGCCAGCCTAAAGTTCCACTCACTGCGTCATTGCCTCCAGTCCCATGCATCATCATTGCACTGCATTTCTAGAAAAGTCAAGAGCACCGAGGAGTCTGGGGATTTGGCCCGGTGGTAGTGTCTGCTTAGCAGGCATGAGGTCCCGAGTTCAATCCACAGCACTGCAAAACCCACCTGTGGTAGTACATGCCTGTCATACTAGCACTGGAGAGGTGGAGGCAGGAAGTTCAAAGGTCAAGATCACCTTCAACTATTTGCACAAGTTTATGGCCAGCCTGAGCTGTAGTGGCTGGGGAAAAAAAAGTGCAAAGGACACCTTCAGCCCAAACAAAATTTACACTGCCCCAGGACCTGTCTTCGTTTGTGCCTGTGCTAGATTTCTGCCTGGCTCCTAGACCCCTTTGTTAGTCATTCCTGGCTCTCCCTGCTCAGCTATCTCGGCCCACTTTCTCTTGCCCGGCTCCTCCTGCCCAGCTCCCGGCTTTGAGTGAGCCCTGAGTGACTACCCTGAAGTGAATTTTCATGTGCTTTTCTTGAACCTCACCCGGGATCACACCATCTTTCAGGGATTTGGCCTCACTCCTGTTCTGCTAAGAAGTCTGGGACCAGGAATGTGCTGCCTCAGCCCTCCCCAGCATGGTCTCCCGTGGTCTCCTTCTGTGTCCTCACCCCCTCCCAAACAGGATGGCAAGTAGTAGCTCAGCCTAACAGGTGTGAATAGCAGCTTAGCTCCCTCATCTGACCAACGGAGATAGGGCACCTTTTTCATAGGCTGTCGTCAGAAATAAACAAGAAACAGAAGGTGTTCAATTATGTTAATAGCAGCAGTTTTCATCTCCACTATCCCATTTTATGTAAAAACTCCCTGCCCTGCATATTTGATCCCCCGCTCTTGGTACGATTTTTCAACCACTCAGTTCATGCAACCTCTACTTATTTTCTTCCTCCATTGTCAAAACTTTGCTTCTTCAGGAAGCACGCTTCCTATACACCCTTCCCTGAAACCAGGGTTTAAGCCTACATCTGCACCCCCATCCCAAGTTTGATTCGTGTCCCAGGAACTTTGCCTCTGGGTTTAGCATTCGAGTCCTCGAAACGTCAGGCACACGTATAAGAAAGTGTTTTCCCTGAAGTGTGTTGTGAATGGAATGCTGCCTGTTTCCTCTGACGAAAGCTGAGCAGACAGGTGTGAGTTTTAGATGCAGGAACATTCCGGATGTGCACACTAAAAGGTCATGACATAGTCTACGTAGTGTGTTCCAGGTCAGTCAGAGCTACTACACAGGGAGACTGGGTCTCAAAAAAATACACACAAAACAAAATGCAATGCTGTGAAAGAGCTGGTTCCCAAGCAGGCCAGCGAGCAGCAGACAGCTGTGAAAGTGAAGGAACCACAGAGCCAGTGGTCTTTTTTGGTACTTAGAGTATGAAATTTTTAAAAAATAGAAGGTGATTTTTAGATTTTATTTATTTATTATTTTTTATTTGAATATTATTTGTGTTTGTTTGTTTGTTTCAAGGCAGGGTTTCTCTGTGTAGCTTTGTAGACCAGGCTGGCCTCAAACTCACAGAGATCCGCCTGCCTCTGCCTCCCGAGTGCTAGGACTAAAGGCGTGCACTACCACTGCCCGACTGGAAGGTGATTTTAACATGAAAGTAAGAAGAGGTTCCGAGCCGAGCGTTGGTGGTGCACGCCTTTAATCCCAGCAAGAGCCTTAACGGATGGGCCTGTTGGGGCCCAGCAGAGACAGCCCTCTGTGTAGCCTGACTGGCAACTGTCCAGAAGCTTCAAAATCTGCCCTCAGATAGAGATGCGAAATCCTACAACAGGGTAAAAGTCATGCCCCTGTACACAGGCAGGAAGGCTTGGTTGGACAGAAGTGTGTGTGTGCGTGTGCGTGTGCATGTGTGTGTAAAAGGCTCGGATTGCTACACAGGCAGTTTTGGTCAGCCACCATGTTCAAGGAGGCCCTGATGGGTTCAGGTCTTCACTGGTTGGGCCTGGGTTGTTGAAGGTCTGCAGACTCCACAGCATTGCACTTCCACTTCCTGCCAGTGTGTGTGAGCATCAGAGTGTGGGCTCTGCTCACGAGTGCACAAGGATGCTCAAGCAGGAGGAGAAGCAGTTAATGATCACAGAAACAAGTTGCCAAAGGATACGGACAGTTTGGTAGCATCGTGTACTAGCTAAACACAGAGAAGTGTG
Organism: Cricetulus griseus; assembly: GCF_003668045.3. NCBI lineage: Eukaryota > Metazoa > Chordata > Mammalia > Rodentia > Cricetidae > Cricetulus > Cricetulus griseus. The sequence goes on along the minus strand of NC_048600.1, from coordinate 13,591,196 downwards.
TCAGCCTCAGAGCAGGTAATGGTGGAGATCATTAGGTATATCAGAATTGATATTTCATTTAGAAAATACCACAGGCTGAAGAGACACTCAGCAAATAAGTCACTTGGTCATAGCATGAAGACTGGAGGTCAGGTACCCAGAACCACACAAAAGGCCAGGTGGGTGTGTCAGCTCTCCTATGACCCCAGAATTTGGGAGGCTCAGTGGCAGGGAACCCTGGGACAAGCTGGCTAGGTTGACTAGTCAAATCTGTGAGCCTCGGGCTCAGCAAGAGAGTCTGCCTCAGGAAACACAGTGGAGAGCAATTAAGATACCTAGCTGATGTCAGTCTTTGGCCTCCACAGGCAGGCACACATATGCAAATGTACATCTGAACACACAGGTGCACACATGAGAATGCACACATATGAACAAGAAGCCATGCATGTACATACTACAAACACATACATACCCAAATATGCAAAGGAAAAAAATCTCATCTGGGGGTGTATCTCAGTGATAAAGCAAGGGTTTAACATATGAGACCCTGGATTCAACCTCTCATACTGCCCACCCAAAATGGTATTTTTAATAAAAATTAAAAGTTTAAACTATCTGAAGCAAGAATTATAAAATTATTAGTACCTGATAAATGTGTGTGGGCATGTTTTCTATCTTCTATGCCTTTACTCTGCATTTGAAATATCTCATAACTGTAACATCTTTTACACATGGAAACATAGCTAATTAAATTTAGTTTTAAATTCTTCCAAGTGGGTTTGTATAGTTAATATTATAAATATGACATTGCTTTTAGTGTATGTTGTAAAATATATCCCTTTAAATAAATATGAGAAAAGAAAAAACAAATTATTCAGGACCAATCACCCCAAAACAGACATCATTAATACATTTGGCATGCTTCCTCCAGTGTTTCTTGTGTGTGATTTAACATAGCTTTAAGCATCTTGTGAGCACACTGGATCTGTTTCTTCACTCCCTGCAGCATTGCCCTTTTATGTTATTACTGAGCCTCTGTGCTGGCTACTGTTTTGTTTCCTTGACATAAGCTAGAGTCATTTTGGGAAGAGGGATCCAACTGAGAAAATGTCCTCCCCCACCCCCCAGATTTGCCTGTGGTCAAGCCTATGGGGCTTTTTTTTTTTTTTTTTTTTTTTCTGATGGATGTGGGAAGCTCCACCTCTGGGCTTGGCCTCTGCATCAGCTCTACCGTGAGTTGCTACCTAGACTTCCTTTGATGGTGGACTGTGATGTGGAACTCTTTCCTCCCCAAGGTGCTTTTGTGTGTGGTGTTTCATCACAGCAATAGAATCCCTAAGACAGCATCCGTGAGCATCATCTTACTGCCTTTAGCTAAATATCACCCACAGCTCACATAAGCAATGGTTTTTGTGTAAGTAGTCATGACATGTGACAGGCCCACAGCCAAGTATCCATAAACACATCCTTCTGAAGCATCAGGAACAGGACAGTGCCTTGCTCTCCGCAAGGCCTTTAAGTGGGGTGACGATAAAAAGGTCTGTCACATCTGTGATGTCGTCCTGTTCTTGTGAACACAGAGCCCAAGGCATTCATCCTGGGCATCAGAACTCTGCCTGCTTAAAGGGCCAGCACTCTCTCTCTCTCTCTCTCTCTCTCTCTCTCTCTCTCTCTCTCTCTCTCTCTCTCTCTCTCTCTGTGTGTGTGTGTGTGTGTGGTGTGTGTGTGTGTGTGTGTGTGTGTGTGTGTGAAAGTATACCTCCCAGTGTCAGGTAAGCCCTGAGTCCATAGCTGAGCCATGAACTCTGGTTCGGAGGCTCACAGGAGCACTGGTAGTAATAGTAACATTACCAGTGTACCCTTCTAAGCCTCCCAGAGCTGCTGCCCAGCAGGCATGCATGCACTTGTGTGTGGCTGCAGGTGCAGAGGGGGCTCATGGCTGCTCCAGATAACATCCAGTAGGCAGGGAAGTCAATACCACAGCTCTGCATGCTTTCCAGAACTCTTGGTTAGACTCCAGAGGATGCTGCTTGGGGCATTTGGCAACTTGTACTCCTTTCCCACAGGGCTCAGAGGCTGTCTGCCTAGAGCCATCTAACCCACACCATTGCAGGTCCCTGGAGTCCCCTGACTAAAGGCCAGCCCTTCCAGGATCCACACAAGCCTGAACCTCTCTTCTTGGGGATCACAACACAAACGTGTACACTAGGCCCAAGGGTGGCATTTTGCAGCAATGGACAGAGTTCAGTCCTGTGTGCTCAGCATGTATCCAGGATGGAAGTTTTTGAGTAAGGCAAGCTCCAGGGAAAGTCAATTTCTCTGCATTGTAGCTCAGTTTCAGAGGCCCTTGTGAGGACATATTTGTCATAGTAGGTGGGTAATGGTTTATTAGCCTGACCTGTACTGTCACGTATTTGAAGATTTGCAAATGAAATTGCCTTTTCTACCCTTGCCTTAGAGGTCCTAGTTCCATCTCTGTGCTCACCGAGGGTCCCTTTTTACCCATCCATGGCCACCACTGTGCTAAAGGCAAACAAAAGACAGCACCAAAGAACCAGAGAAGAACAAAACAATTTAGGGTACACAATGCTAGTGTACCAGACTCTTCCCCCTGCCCCATGTGTATATGGACAGCAATAAATGCAAGGCTGGCCAAAACAGAGTACATCCACCTGCTGTGAGGATGAATCAGCCTGGTGGGAGCCAGCAGAACCAGGAACAGAAGCCAGCTTGTAAACTACAATCTGTGCTCCGTCCCCCCCCCCCAACCTCCCCACCACCACCCCTTTCCTCCGTTACTACACAGAGCTACCGCCCTCTGTTGGTTGCTTTGAGCAGTGCAAGAAGTCAGACCACAGGGTGTTGAGATTTTTCATTCTCAATTGTTTTTTGGCTGCTAGACTTTTTCTCCGTACCTTAGTCTCCAGCAGTGCCCCCTGTTTGTTATAGAGAAGGCAGCTATATCGGGCTTTTTCACCCCTTTGGAAAAGAAAGTAATTAGGATAATTAACACACCCATCACGATGGCACTTTACCATTCCATAGGGATATTTGACTTTCTCTTCCGACTGTCCACCCAGGAAGCTTGATCTAAGCACAACCTGGGCACCGTGTCTCACCTTGATAGTGAGTGCAGGCAGAGCCGTGACAAGGCTGTCTTTCTTCTTGTTCTCAGGCAGCACTCGTTGGAGGCACCACCATGATCATTGGCCATGTCCTTCCTGACAAGGAGACCTCCCTCGTGGAAGCCTATGAGAAGTGCAGGGGTCTGGCTGACCCCAAGGTCTGCTGTGACTATGCCCTCCATGTGGGGATCACCTGGTGGTCACCCAAGGTAACAGTGCTGATGGAACCCCCAAAGAAGGCACCAGTGGTCTGGAGCACAAAAGGGTGTGTGACTGAGCTGGCTGGTGCCTGATGCTCTAATGTGTGTAAAAGCATCCCCCTCTACCACTCTAGCTTCCCTATGTGCCAAACAAAATATTTAGGAGTCTATAAAGATATGGTGGGGAGGAGGACTATCCTACCTAACTTAAAGAACCTATTTTCCAGCATTCACAGTGAGATCACGTCGCAACAGAGTCCATGGCCATGGGCCAACCTCAGGAGCACTGGCTCCCTGTACTGACTGACTGCAGGGGGTCAGTATATCCTGATGTGTATAGGAGGTCCCGTGAACATCTAATGGGGAGGACTGCTGAGTAGTCGGCTCAGGCACAGACGGCAGTGTCCTGTGTGTCCTGGAGTTAGCCACAGCCCTTCTCAGAATTCCCTACACTGACTTTGTGTTTTGCTCTCCAGGTGAAAGCAGAAATGGAGACACTAGTGCGAGAGAACGGGGTCAACTCTTTCCAGATGTTCATGACCTACAAGGACTTGTACATGCTTCGGGACAGTGAGCTATACCAAGTGTTTCATGCCTGCAGGGACTTTGGGGCTATCCCCCGAGTCCACGCTGAAAATGGGGAGCTCGTGGCTGAGGCAAGTCAGCAACAGAGGTGGTGGGGTGGGGTGGGGCCAATGGACACAGTGTTCAGGGATTCGATCACTTGTCCCTGTCCTTCAAGGTTCACATGAATCAAGTAATTAGATGGTGTGAGATGGGAACATCTGGGGTGTCAAATCTTGGTCTGAGATCCAAACTTTAGATATAGATATAGATATGATATGTATGCTAAATATACATATTAAAATCTCTTTATATTCCAAGAGGTTTCTTAAGTCTTAGGTAATAATTTAGTGTGAATGTTATGATATTTAAATTCCACTATAGCAAAATAATTTAGAACATCTCTTGGGAATAATTTTTGAGATACAGCATGCAAAAATAAATGTCAACACTCCTTTTTCCTCTCCATCAGAACTATTACTTCACGAGAGTCTGTTCTCTGGTACAAAGGGTGGACCCCTTGGTCCTTCTAAGTCTTGGGGTGAAGCTGATCTAGGAGTCGCTGATACCAAAGACATTTATTGAGATTCCCAGAGTGACAGCTCAAACTTTTAAACCAATTACTGGTGTTTGTCTTTGGTATCCCTGGCCGTTGCTTAGCAACTGGGCTGTGTTTTTTAAGAATAAAAGGTATTGTCCAGACATTAAAAAGTGAGGAGAGAATCAGAAGTTTACTGCATTCAGTCCTCTGGTTTATTCTTTGGAAAATGTACACTACAGAAGGAAAACATGCCTGGCATACTTTACTGTCCCTTGGGTTTGGTAGTTTCTTGTATCTCTGTGATTGTTGTCTTTCTCTTGCTATTATTCAGGGTGCTAAGGAGGCTCTAGATTTGGGTATCACAGGCCCAGAAGGAATAGAAATCAGCCGTCCAGAGGAGGTAGGAGAAATTCCTGTGTCTATGGTCAATTTTGTTCATGCAGACTTTCTGTATCCATTAACTTTCTGTCACTGAAAATAAGCCTGAGAGAAAACTTTATCATCATCATCATCATTATTATTATTATATTATTTTGTGCGTGCTCATGGTTTCAAAGAATTCAGTGGATGTTTCCAATTGCATAGAACGTCATGGTAAAGGAGAGCTATTCACTTGAGGTCAGCCAGAAGCAGAGAGTGAAACAGGAAGTGGCCGGGGAACTACCAAGGAAGGACCCATCCCTATGACCTCCTTCCTGCAGCTCAGCCTTGCCTCGTGTTTCTGGAAATACCACCACTATCTAGGGACCAAGATTTTGTATCATGAGACGGTGGGGAACCATAACAGTCTTGCAGTCTTTTAGAAGATGTCAAAAATATGTTACATTGCAAGTTTGAAGCCAGCTTGGGCTACACGAGACCTCTCTCAGAAAATGAATAGAGGAAGATAAAATTATGTCATTTACAGAGTGGAACTATATGTAACATCATTCCTGACCCCCCCCCCCATGAGATTCCCAGCTGAGGCTACCTTGACCCTCCTTGGAAGAACAGGATAAACCCTGTCACGCCCCATTTAATTCTAATCTCAAGGCTTTGGGGAGACCATTCCAGGGGTCACTTGATCCAGAATCGAGTGCAGAGACAAAAGAGATGGACAGAGCCTTCATGTGTTAGAAGAAAATTAAGCTTGCAGCCAGGGCTCTGCATTCTGGAGATGTGAGTCTAACGGAGGAAGACTGAAACAAAGCATGTGCCTGTCCCTGCTCTCACTCTCTCTTTCTTGCCAGGGCGGGAAGAGTCCCTTGCTTGGAGCCCTGTTTGCACTTTCGTAGGGCATTGGCTTGGGTATCCAGTGGTCCACTGCTGAGTGATTCTGCTCCGGTGGAACCACAGTAGATAAATAATGCCTTCTTGGGCTAGTACCGTATTAGACATGTTCACCACTTGCAGTAAAAAGCAACTTCTCTTTTCTTCAGAGCCTAAAATGCAGAGTAATGGGAGGGTGATGTAGGATCTGTATTCCCAGCTCTAGCAAGGCTGAGGCAGAAAGGGTTCAGGTTCCAGGCAGGCCTGGGCTACATGGAGAGAGCCTATCTCAGTCAGTCAATCAGTTATAGCTGGGTAGTGGTTAGAGTCCAGGAGACCCTGTGTGTGATCCTACCATCACCCACAAGCCAACTTGACTTGCTTTCTTCCCACCTTGGTCCTGTCCCTATCGGTCCCTGATGTAAATATAAGTCATGCTTGGGCACCTCAGGACCTGTAGAGAAATATGAAGCAGAGCTGGGAATGTAGCTCTTTTGGTAGATGTTTGCCTGGCATCCATGAAGTCCTGGATCTCTACCCAACACCACATATGACTGAAAGTGGGGTGTACACCCACAGTTCTAGCACTTAAGAGGTGAAAGAGAATCAAGAAGTTCAAGGTCGTCTTCTGCTATGTTGTGAATGTAAGGCCACCCTGGGTTCCTAGAGACTTGGAGCACTTGATTCACAGGGTGGATTTATGACAACAAGGTTGACAAAGAGTCGACAGACTTGGGCGTTAGCTGTCTGTGCCAGGTTTATCTGTCTGTACCAGGTAACAAGAGGAAGAGCAAGGCTCTGCAAACAGCAATTATTGTTACTATCAGCATCTACTGCTTAAAAAGAAGGCACCTGGGTCTGTGCCAGGGCAGACTGACCGCCCAGAAAACACTGAGTGTCTAGAGATGTTTTTAGTTGGCTGAGTAACACTAGGGTACAGAAACCCTGATCTGGGCTAATCTCCATCTTGATATATGGATCTGCATTTCTGTGATCATGGAGTGAATGATCTAGCAGACAGGGAGGCGTGAGACTGTACGTTGTCTGTTTGATATCCTCTCGTTGCCTTCAAACTTTTTAAACAATTTATCATTACTTTGAGTATGGCAGAAGGGTGCCATAGTATACTTGTGGCAGTCAGAGGACAGCTCTGTCCCTTCCAAGCAACAATTTTATGTCACCTGGCTTGCCCAGCAAGCACCTTTCTAAGCCCTGAGTGGCATCCACCAAGGTGCACCTGGTATCCTAAATCCTGGGACTCTATTTCTGTGGAAGTCCCAGTGGTTGGGGCCTGGTGCTCCTGCCAGAGTCTTGCCTCTATCCACAACCAGTCCCTGTGGGTACAGCCAGCCCCTCTTCTGTGTCAGCTGCTCCAGCGCTTTCTGAATAGAGAGCTCTCAGGCTGGTGCAGCTGGCTGGAAGGAGATGGTGAAGCTTGGTTCCTTGTTGCCCCTTGTTTTTAACAGCTGGAAGCCGAAGCCACTCATCGAGTCATCACTATTGCAAACAGGGTAAGTAGCCCCCCATCCTCCACACTGGGACCATGGTATGAACTCATTCTTGTCTGGCAGCCAATGCCGCAAGTGGCTGTCAGTACCCCAGCTGAATGGACATGTTAGTTTCAGAGTTCTGCTGTGCCAGCCCCAGCACTCTGCCCCACCCCTTTGAGCTCGATGAAGGACTGAAGTTTCAGAAACTGAGATTCATGGCTCAAGTATAAATGGCTTGGAAGGTTATCATTTAACCCTGTGCTGCTGGGGCCTTTGTTTTCCAGCTTCTTTCCCTGGTTCGATTCAGAAAAAAACCCTTAACAAGGCACTGGTGGAGCATGGCAGGAACCAGCTAGAGATGGTTCAGAAACTAGAGCCTTGCTCTTATCTAATGAATACGTGCTTTCAACCATCTGCACCCCATGCCCTCCTCTCATTCGCCAACTCATTATCTGAAGTTGGAGTGATGGCATCACTTACTCTGGACAGCTGCTAGGGCTCTGAGGAACCAAAGCAAGGGAGAGAGTTCTTTGTACCATGGAAAGGCGGCCTTTCCTGCAAGTGTCGCCAGGGTTTGGTTTGCTCTGACCCAGTCAATCAGAAACTGGCATAGTGCCCAGCATTCTGTATTGAGTTTGTTCATCGCCCCCCCCCCCAGTCCTGTGGTTCTAATGAGGGATTCTGCTTGAGACCTTCCCCTCTGGAATGGCCTGGGCTGTCCAGAAGGGTGTAAACACAGAAGTGTGGTCTTAGGAATATAGAGGACAGAGAGGCTGCGGATCAGCCAACCCTAGGATTGATCAGGTCATGCCAGGTACCTCATAGCCCCTGTCTCCTAACTTGATAACCAACCAGTGAAGGCACAGACTGACATCTCAGAAGGTTTCCTGTTATCTCCTCAAAGGGCTGGACCTTGTTCTGTTGTCATGACAACAGTTAGCTTACCAAATACTTCCTGATGGACACCCAGCCCACAACCATCAGCTCCTTGGTTCTCAGCGCAAATGTGTCCAAAGAAATTAGGCTGTGGGCTATGTTTGCACAGTTCTGTAGAGTAGCTGATACATATGACAATCCAGATGTTTACAAGATCAGTTTTGTCCAGCCTAGACTCTGAGCCTTGTTTTTCTCCTGGGTACATCCTATCTGTTGATAACACCTCCTTCAGACCACAGGCACCAAAATGTCAGGTATACGATGTAACACATGACTGTTTCTGGGTCATCATGTTTGTGAACAGAAAAAAAAATGAAACAGGGAAAAAAAACCATGAGATCAGAGAAAATCTGAGGTTTAGATTCATCAGCTACAACCTGAGGTCACCTCCTGGGTTGGTGGTCCCCAATGCGAGCTTCCTTCCATCTGCTTCTGCCTTGCTCCACACAGTTCTGCAGCCTTCTATTGTGTGCTCAGACCGCCAGCCCTGCATCCTGAGCGTAAACTACCATCTAGTGATGAGTACCGAGTGATACACAGGACCGATGGAGGGTGGTTTGGGTGTGTGGCAGCTTTCTGAGGCAGGTCCTGCTGCCATTTCCTGATGTCTCTTGCTTTTAGACTCACTGTCCCATCTACCTGGTCAATGTGTCCAGCATCTCAGCTGGTGATGTGATTGCAGCTGCTAAAATGCAAGGTGAGTCCTTGTACTTTATGCTGTGGGCTCAGAAAAGGATAGGGTCCATCCACTCACAATTTGCCAGGCTTGGCTGCTGACACCAGGGATAGCCTGCCCTTCCCATTTCTTCACAACTGTCTGCCTCAGTGTGCTGAGCTAGCCTGGGCTCAGTATATGAGAACCAGTCCTTCTCTTCCTGTTTGTGTGCACAGCAGCTTTCCAGAAATGTCCATGACCCTGATCAGGTCAAGTCAAATTAAAGTCTTAAATTGACTCATTAACTGAAGTCTTTTTGATCTGTTATGTTGAACTAACAGTTACCTTGGCAACTAACAAAATGGTAAACCAGTTCCAGTGGAGGTGGGGGCAGGCAGGATGGAAGTCGCTGGTGAAATAACAGTGTGTGGGCCCAACTTCCCTTTCTCACCACCTTGAACTCTGCTTCTGACCCTCCAGGGGCATTTATGTGACTCCCAGTACAAAACCCCTGGAAGTACTGAACCCTGTAGCTTGGAGTACTGGTAAAGGGGTACTGGTAACAGGAGAAACAGTCGGGGCAGAACTCTGTGGGTGTAAGCCAGAAGCGTGGGTGCCACAGCCTTCATAATGTTGTGATATCTGGGCCTCCAGTCTGCCTCTCCTTCAGCGGAGGTTCCAGCTGGACTGTTGGCCCTTCTTGCTGGATGAACCCCTCTCCTGACTTTCTGATTTCTAATCTGCTCTGAATTCTGCCCCAGTAGCTCCCAGAGCTGACACAGCCCCTGCCTGCCCAGAGAACAGCCTGGACTGCCCCCTAGGCCTGGCAATGCAAGCCCTACGTTCACCCTGCCTCACTCCCCCACAGCCAGGCTACACTAGACTCCTCAAAATTCTCTTCTATGCTCCCTGGCCTCAGAATCCATGTCCGTCATGGTCAACAGAGTAAGAAAGTCTCTGGGCTTTTTCATGCCTAAGCAAGCTGGGGCGAGCCTTTTCCTGATTGTTTTCAGCTCCTTTAACTGTGTAGTAAGATGTGCGGCCCAACCACCTCGTAGACCAGGGCCTTCCTGGTTATGCTTTTGACTCTTCTTCCAGGGAAAGTGGTGCTGGCTGAGACCACCAACGCACATGCTACACTCACAGGCTTGCACTACTACCACCAGGACTGGTCCCACGCAGCCGCCTACGTCACGGTGCCTCCTCTGAGACTGGACACCAACACTTCCACCTACCTCATGAGCCTGCTGGCCAAGTAAGGTGTTAGAGCCAGACAGCACTGCACGTGGTGGTGGTGGTGGTGGGGGGGGGTTATAGGTCTTTAAGGTGACTTCCTCCAGCTCTAGAACTAAACCTAACCTGGGTTTGGCTCTGTTGGGTGAATCAAATCACAGGGCGATTTTGCTTGAACACCCTTGACCAGCACCCTAGTGTCCCTCGCTGTCTGTTGAGCATCTCTGACAACTTGATTTGGAGTGAGAGCATTAGTTACTTTGTTACTGCCACAAAATACCCGAGGGAGCAACTTTCAAGAGAAGAAGGCTTATTTTAACTTCTCTCCAAGTTAGGGTGGTCTATGAAGTCTTGGAGCAGGCTGTTAGGACTCCACATCTCAGTGGATCAAGAGACAGAACAGAGAAACAAAGATAGTTACCTAGATTTCTTTCCATTTTCCTCAGCCCAGACCCTCAGCCCTTGGGATGGTACACCGGTATTCTTCCCTCAGTTCTTTCTAGAAAAGGTGTGTGTCACTGATGCCCTGGCAGCTCCTAATTCAATCCAGTTGGTGTGGAGATCAGCCATGCTTATCTTCACCTCTCCCTATTGTTGCCTCAGTTTCTCTCTCTTGTGTCCCTTCCTCCTGTGCATTCCTTCCTTCTGTCCCCTTTCCCGTCTTTCTCCATCATTGTTATACCCTCTTCTGGCCTCAATTCTCAATCCCTCCATGTCTAATGCTAAACCCAACCTGAAGAAAGCAGGCCAAGGAAGTTTTCTGGATTTGGCAAGGCACAGCCATGAAAAGGTTGGTTTTGTTTCAGGCACAGCTTGCAGGTTTTTTTATCCTCTTCCCTTTGGTTATTAAAGTCCCGTCTAGTTTACAGTCGGCTCCTTGACCAACTCCCCTAGCTCTCTTTGCCCATTCGGGGACTGATGGAGGAGGAAGAAAGATGGGGACACCTTCTCCATGTCCAGGCATGTTTCTTAGTCACCTTCCAGCACAGCAAGGGCCCTGGTGAGGCCACTTTCTCCAGTGCCCCAGCCCACAAGAACCTCGTGGGGCTTGACTATCCCTTTGGTAGGAGAGCCAGACAGACCACCCATGTCTCACTCAGAGCTTGTAGGGTAAACTAGTAGGACAGTGTACCAAAACACCTCTCAGCCCCTGGAAGAGAAGTCTATCTTCTGGTCCTAATGTGAAGTTTGGGTTTCTGGAGAGGACAAGAGGCACACTTAACTAAGCTATACTGGCCAAGGTGTGGTCTTGCCCATCATTGTCTAGCTCCAATCTCTCTTTAAAGGATAGTCTGGCAAGTTGTCAGATCTGTATGAAATCTCTTTGCAGAGAGACAAATTTTTCCTCTTTCTCACCAAGTTTCCATCTGTTCTTTTAACATGAAGGTTTCTGGGGAAACTCTTAATTGCTTGGGATCCATTGTTTCAAGAATCCAATAGCCAAATGGAGGTGCCCAAGTGACCCATTAAAGGTGGAGAGCTACTGTAGAAGACACTTGATGGCAGCCTTGTGCCTCTGCTGCATACATGCACCCACACACATGAAAACACGCATAAACCCATACATACATATTAAAAAAATACTATACTAAAATTTGGTTCAAAGTCGGGGAGTCTTTTGAAATATCCCAATTGCTACAAGCAAATTTACCAAAGGAACAAAAACACGGTAAACATCCAGTCCACCCATACTCAAATAGACAGGAAAAGAAACATTATTCATTGAATAATTTTTATATAGCCTGTTTTCCATTTAATTATTTAAATAAATTCTCACGTAAGAATTATGATTTCATGTGGTGGAGAAATAGTCTTAACTTCATTTTTAATCCGTGCACGTTGTAAATGTGTGCTATTTTATAGGATTCAGGGCACAATTTTAACTATTTATAGGAATTTATGATTACTATAATTTTCTCCTATAACATGTTATTGGTATAATTTATGTGATGCAGAATGCTGGCTGGGAACCCCAGACATCATTTACCTTTCCCACAAGAGAACGTGATTTGCTCACCCATCATTCCCTTTTTGGTGTAATTTCTTAGGTTAAGCATGAATAAAAAATTTGTCCTTCATTGTAAAGTCTGGTTCCCTGGGCAGGTGAGATGTCACAGCAGGTAAAACACAATTGCTACCAAACCTGACGACCTGAGTTTAATCCCCAGAATTTACATGTTAGAAGGAAAGTTGCCCTCTGATCTCTATGCTCTTGCCATGGTACACATGTGCACGCGTGCACACACACATACAAATAAATAGATAAACAATAAATTAAAATTAAAATTGTATCACCATTCATTCACACTTGCTGAGTGGTACTTGCATCTGAGGAAGTTAGGGGATCATTTAAAGGGTGGGAGTTGAGCCTGAGTTTCGGGGTCCCTGATCAGTAACCCATAACCCTGTGCCGGAACCTCTCCTAGTCTAAGCTTCACCTGGATATCTGGAATCTTCTCCGAGAAGAGAGTAAACACTGAGATCTCATCATTTCTCATGACTTCTGCAGGTGCAGAGGGTGTAGGGAGCCTTAGGGGTTCTAGAACACTCCTGTTCTCCGGACGTCTCTTCCTGTCTCTGCAGCCCTGGCTGAGGTCAGCTCTCCCACCCAAAGAGCTGTGTCATCTTGCTGTGGACTTGTTAGGGACATTAGTCTTTGGCAAGAGCCTTAACTGGTGGGCCTAAGACAGCCCTCTGTGTAGCCTGACTGGCAACTGTCCAGAAGCCTCAAAATCTGCCCCCAGACCGTGTTCTGCTCCCAGAGCTCCTTCAGAGTGGCTGGCCCATTTAGTCCATGTGCTTATCTACAAGGGACGTGAGACCCTCGGGGTCTCTACTGGGCACTCCCCGAGGTGTTCCCGGTTCCACGTGATCTTGCTGCAGCCAGGTCCCTCCTAGAGTTGCTTTGCCCTAGTGGCATAAACATTTTTATCGCTGCAGCTTTTAGTCTCTGAATGGGGATGGGGCTGGAGGTGTCTGTCTGTCTGTCTGCCTCCCTCTTTGTCCAAGAGCAGACTACAGCATGCATCTGCCTGGGGTCCTGGTTGAGCCTTAGGCACTCATAGCCTTCACCATCTGAAGACCTTGTCATGGATGGCACTGGTGGTAATGTCACCAACTTCCAAATGGTAGTTTGTTAATAAGTCTTGGCATGCTTTCTCTTGAGTGTTGTAGCTACCGGTCACTTAACAAGGTTAGCACTGAACTTGGGAAAGCTTTGTCAAACACTTACTGTGTCTGTCCTGCTGAGACAGCATGGGGCAGGCGAGCTGTTGAGGAGTTAGTGTATGAGCCTTACACATTAAGACCACCTCTATCATCTCACCCCAGCGAAGCCCTAACTGGTGGGTAAGTTGTTCTCCACCCACTATGGTAACAATCACCAACTCAAGCATTTGCTGAGGTCTCTTGGAACATGCTCTGCACATATGCCAATTCTGTAGATAGATAAACTCTTCACTTACATGAAAGAAACAAATCATTAAAGGTCCCCCAACAAGTAAGCAGCAGAATCAGGTGGGAAATGGATTCTTTAGGTTCCCAAGCCCAGGCTGGCTTTCCCCCTCAACTTGTCCCCACCTACTTACTATACTGGGACATCTGCTTTCTGTCCCCTCACTGGTCACTTCTCTCTCCCCAGTGACACGCTGAATATTGTGGCATCAGATCACCGGCCATTCACCACCAAGCAGAAAGCCATGGGCAAGGAAGACTTCACCAAGATCCCACATGGTGTGAGCGGCGTGCAGGATCGAATGAGCGTGATCTGGGAGAGGGGAGTGGTAGGTGTCTGCAGCCATGCCTCTCTTCAGGGGTGTGTTTGTTGGGGTTCTCTACAGGAACAGAACTGATCGAGTGAACATACATAAAGGGGAACTCTTAAGAATGGCTTATAGGCTGACCCAACAATGTCTGTCCCCCAACAGAAAGTCCAAGAATCCAATAGTCATTTAGTCCACAAGGCTGGATGTCTCAACTGGTCTTAAGTATATGTTGGGGGAATTCCAACAAAGTAGCTCTAATATCAGTGAAGGAATGCATCAGTGGCAGTGTATATGAACTTGCCAGCGAGAGTGAGGACAAGCAGGCAGAGAATAAGCTTCCTTCTCTCTCTCTCTCTCTCTCTCTCTCTCTCTCTCTCTCTCTCTCTCTCTGTGTGTGTGTGTGTGTGTGTGTGTGTGTGTGTGTGTGTGTGTGTGTGTGTGTGTTTGCTACCAGAGAGTGTTGCCCAGAGCTGGGCAGTGGTGGCGCACGCCTTTAATCCCAGCACTCCGGAGGCAGAGGCAGGAGGATCTCTGTGAGTTGGAGGCCAGCCTGGTCTCCAGAGTGAGTTACAGGACAGCCTCCAAAGTTACACAGAGAAACCCTGTCTTGGAAAGTAAGAAAAAGAAAGAGAAAGAGATGAGAGGGAGGGAAGGAGGGAGGGAGGGAGAGGGAGAGAGAGAGAGAGAGAGAGAGAGAGAGAGAGAGAGAGAGAGAGAGAGAGAGAGAGCAAGTGTGACCCAGATTTGGGATGAGCCTTCCAACCTCAAATGATCCAATCAAGAAAAATCTCTCACAGGAGGTGTGCCTAGCTTTCTGGGTTTTAGTTAATTCCAGTCAAGCTGACCACGAAGAATAGCCTTCTCAGGAGAGCTGACCCAACCACAGCTCCTGTGTTAGCCAGCAGCAAGGTTGGTAGTGTCAGTAGGTAGTCATGCTTAGCTAGCATAGCGTCACGTCACTCTCCCCATTACCTCAGAAAGTGATAGGACCTGTTAGCAAAATGTGAAAAGTTCAAAAACGCATAAGGAAAAAATCCGTACAACTCAGTACCTACAACTTTAGCACTTTGGTTAGTTTGGTTAGCATTCTTAGTTCAGTGCATGTATTGGACTTTTCTTTTTGGTTTCCAAAGCAGGATCTTTCTCTGTCGACATGTTTGGCCTTGAATGTTTGGCTGTCTTCCTGCTTCATCCTCCCAAGTGCCAGGATTTTGGGTGTAAGCCACTGTGCCTGGCTACATACATTATTTTAGTAACTGGATTCATCTTTTTTTCTTAATATTTTAAGTCATTTTGAGTGTCTTCCTAGAGCTCTACAAAGTTGTAGGCTTTTTAAAAGCTGGGTTTTGGTACTTATGACCTAGCTCATCTCTTCATGCACGCTAGGCCAGGGTCCCACCACTACCTACATCCCTAGGCTCAAACAATCTTTTTAAAATTGCTACGAAATACTCCTTCCAATGGAAATGCTATGTTTAATTCTTCCTTTGAAACCTTTGCTATTTTCAGTCTTCACACTTCAAATGCTGCTGTAGAGGAGTCCTTGTTTGTGAATGTCACCATTTCTAATTACTTCCTTAGGACAGATTTCTAGAAGGGGATCTTTGGGTCAAGGGATATGAATATAAAGTCCTGGGTATATTTTGTCTAATTGAATTTCAAAAGAGATAGAGGTGGGATTTCATTTGAATACCACCTGTTCTGCCCATGGAGAGTAAGTACTTTTTGGTCTTGGTCTGTCTCAGAAAACTCTCAACACTCAGTATGAGCTTAAAGAAATTTGAGGTCCTAAAAACTAAGCCATCTACCCAAGCTGAGGCCAGGACTTAGATCAGGACGTGTCCCTTGAGGAGGGGCACACGGCTGCCTGTGGCAGAGTAGGTAGTTCTTTCAGAACACAGAATATACTGTAGTCTCTCCCCCTATAGCTAGTTTCGGATGGCCCCAGTACACAAAACATTAAGTGGAAAATTCTAAAAATAGTTCACAAGTTTGGGGGAGTTATTTGTTTAAGACAGGATTTCACACTTTACCCCAGGCTGGCCTTAAACTTAAACAAGAGTCCTACTTTTGCTCACAAAAGCCCTCAGCTTTCCCAGAGATAAAATTACAGGCCATGAGCTACCACATCCTATACTGCAATAATTTTTGTTACAGTATAATGTTAAATTATTCTATTGTATTAGTTATTGTTAGCTTCCTGCTGTACCTAACTTTTGAGTTAACTTGGTTGTAGGTATACATGTATATGAATAAGCCTAATATGAACGGGGCTCAGTTTTTTGGTAATTTTGGGCATCCTGTGTGGCTTGAAAGAATACCAGCAAACAAGAGGGGACTTGCGCTTTTACACATTGAAGGGTAGCCCCTTAGTCATCCCAAGTGGGCACATGAATGGAACTTGCCTTAGGAGGTGTATTTGCCCCAGGCAGGCAGCCTTTGGCACAAGTCACCAGGGTAGCTGGGTGAGGGATAAAGGGACAATCAGACTCTCAAGCTCTGCCAGTTGACTCATACTGGGACAGTGCCTATAGCACTGTTTGCCTTAGGACCACAGTTGTGGCCCTCTGAACTAAAAGACCAAAGGCTGGGTAGTAGCGGGGCGGGGTGGGGGGAGGGTGGACAGGGAGCCACACATCCAGAGCCAGGCTGGGTACCAACAGTGGGGGGAGACAGGGAGCCACACATCCAGAGCCAGGCTGGGTAGCAACAGTGGGGTGGAGCACACATCCATATAGGGCTGATCCGACATTTTCCCACATTCCAGGTTGGAGGGAAGATGGATGAGAACCGCTTTGTTGCTGTCACCAGTTCCAATGCAGCCAAGATTCTCAACCTGTATCCTCGCAAGGGCCGCATCATCCCCGGAGCCGACGCTGACGTGGTGGTGTGGGACCCAGAAGCCACAAAGTAAAGCTTGTCATGAGTCTCCTGGGACTAGGAGGACTTGGGATTTTTAAGAACTTGTATTACAGAACTGCAAAGGCGAATTATCTTTGCAGCATTTCGAGTGTAGAGGAATGTGGCAGTGACATGCTGATGACTGTCTGCCTCCCATGCTCATATGTATAACCATTCCTTTGTGTACCCATGTCCAATGTCTCTGTCTCCTCTTCCAAGGACATCAGTCAGATAGGAAAAGAACACATTTTGTTTTGTTTTGTTTTGTTTTGTTTTGTTTCCAGACAGGGTTTCTCTGTGTAGCTTTGGAGCCTGTCCTGGAACTCACTCTGTAGACCAGGCTGGCCTTGAACTCACAGAGATCCACCTGTCTGTGCCTCCTGAGTGCTGGGACTAAAGGTGTGCGCCACCAACGCCTGGCCCACAGTTCTTATATACAAAAGTATATAACCTCCTTTTGCATTGATTCTCTAAAGTATCTGTGTCCAAATATAGTCCCATTCTGAGATCCTGGGGGTGATGATTTCAACACAAGAATTGTAAGGGGATGCAATTAAGCCCAAGTCAGATGGCTCAGGGTACCATTCCTTCCCACCAGGCAGCATTTCTTTGTATCAAGCTGTACTATCTTCACCAGTACTCAGATCTTGCCCCATCCTCATCTCCCACCAGGACCATCTCAGCCAGCACCCAGGTGCAGGGTGGAGACTTCAATCTCTATGAGAACATGCGCTGCCATGGCGTACCACTGGTCACCATCAGCAGGGGACGTGTCGTGTATGAGAATGGCGTCTTCATGTGTGCAGAGGGCACTGGCAAGTTCTGTCCCCTGCGGTCTTTCCCAGACATTGTCTATAAGAAGCTGGTGCAGAGAGAGAAGGTAAGGTGGAGCAGGAAGGAAGATGTGTGGGGTGAGCTCAAAGCCCCCATTGGGGGCATCTTCACCTTCCTCCATTAACTCTCAGACACTGTCATGTTGTATGCTATTTTTGCATTAGTGTGACCAGAATACCTTAAGAGAGGAAAGGGCTAACTGGGCTCATGATTTCAGAAGCTTTAATGTGACCTGGTGCAGTTCATGATAATAATAGTGTATAGAACAGTGTTTCTCAACCTGTGGGTCACAACCCCCTCAGGGGTCATATATCAGATATTTATATTATGACTCATAACAGCAAAATGACAGTTATGAAGTAGCAATTAAATAATTTTATGGTTGGGGATCACCACTACATAAGGGACTGTATTGAAAGGTCGCAGCATTAGGCAGGTTGAAACCACTGGTAGAGACTGCACATGCGGCAGGCAGGGTAGAAGCCAGAAGCCAGAACTAGAGGCCAGCTAGCAGCCTTCAAAGGCCTGCCCCAGTGACCTACTTCTGCCAGCCAAGTCCCTTCTCCTGAAGACTTCAGGGCCCCTAGCCAGGGAACAAGCATTCAAAATGTGAGCCTGGGGTTGGGGGCACATTTCAGATTCAAGTCCTAACACACTATTTCCTCTGGATGCTATCTGTCACCATCTGTCCAGGAGAGCATGTGGCAGAGGCAATAAGAATGGTGGAGTTGGAAAATGCTGGTTTCCACTTCCCATTTTGCATCAATCTTATTGTTGTTATTAATGTGTGCATATATGTTGGTGTGTGTGTATGTATGTATGTATGTATGCATGCATGCACATGTGAGTAAGGGTGCCCATGGAGTCCAGAGGGTTCAGATACCCCTGGAGCTAAAGTTATTGGTGGCTGATAGTCACCTCACATGGGTACTGGGAATTGAACTCATAGCCTTTACAAAGAGGAGTACACACTTTTAACCTCTGAGCCATCTCTACAGTCTGGGTAGATAAAATTTAAATGGGCAAGCATATAGGGAGTCTGGTAGGTGTGCTGGTGGCCAGTGAGCTCCTCCTGACACACCAGTTCATTGCTCAGTTCCTGTCCTCTCTTGCTAATGCCAAGGATGCCTTCAAAAATCCCCCATGCCTGTTGCTTCTCTCAGTAAGACTGGACAGGCAGCATGCAACAGTGCAATTGAGATTCTATCCCAAAGGACACAGTGCTCACATCTAGGCTGAGGCTGCTGCTCCCTCAGCCACCCGAACATACTCCAACACACCGTCTCCCCGTCATAGTAACACTTTTAATATAGTGAGTCACTGTAGGGGGACACTGTAACCATGCCTCCTCGGGGCTGGCTACAGGTGTGGCCGACCACGCCCGCCAGGGCATGGTCAGGGTGACGTGAGAGTGGCGTGAGGGAGGTTGTATAGGAGCCCCCTTCTTCTGCCCTTGCTCCATTGTCTTGCTTCTTACTTTGTTCCCTGCCGGCTGGCTAGGTGCTCTGTAAGTAAGGCATCTCCTTAATAAATATACCTTAATATCTCTTCTGGCTCCGTATCAGTCGGTATTCACCTTATAAGTCACCATAACTGACCTAGGCCAGGACAGCTTTAAGCGACAGAGCTGAGGTTAGAACCTTGGTGGTCTGGTTTGTGCAAGTATACTCCTAACCCTTTATTTAGGATTTCTTTCGGCAGAGTCCCATGTCCAAACCAACTATACCTAGTCTAAGTTTCCTCTGCGTCGTCAGACCACAGGAAAAGGGCTGGCCTGTTGGGAGCCTGGCCTTGTCATGGCCCTGCTGCATGCTCCAGAATGTTCACAATGGAGGAGTTCCTCAACTGTATCCCTGCCAGACTCCTCTGGAAGGATTCCAGAGACTGAGGCACCTTCTCACATGCGCACTTATACGTGTGTGCACACACTCATCATGTGTAGAAGCTAGAAAGGCATTCTTCAGCACTTGGACTACAGAAACAAGAAGCCTGTCACATGTGTGTCTTGGGTCCTGTGCGGTCGTAGCAGGTGTCAGTGGAGGACGCTGCAGCTGTGTGCTCGGCTCTGATGTTCCTGTCTTTTCTTTTTACTAGACCTTAAAAGTGAGGGGAGTGGACCGCACTCCCTACCTAGGGGACGTCGCTGTTGTTGTCCACCCTGGGAAAAAAGAGATGGGAACACCACTGGCAGACACTCCCACACGGCCAGTCACCCGGCATGGGGGCATGCGGGACCTTCATGAATCCAGCTTCAGCCTTTCAGGTAAGGGTGAGGGTCTGGTGGGAACTGGCAGGCAGAAGAGAGGCCTGGGCAGTGGGCTGCAGCCTGTAGGTCCTCTGTAGAGCCATGAGGACGTACAGCATGAGCTGTTAGAGATACACAGACTAAAGGGGCTGGGAGAGCTCACCAGCTGCTAGAGGGGCCACGGGCCACAAGATGCTCTCCCTGGAGAAATGTTTTCACCCCTTGAAACATTTTGAAGACATTGCACACAGGGTACCCCAGAGATATCCAGGGCTCAGATGGGACAGTCCTCCCTGCTGTCATATACCTCATTGTCCCCTCCCCCTGCCAGCCTCACTGTAGCCCCTGTTACTCTCATTATGCGTCTCTGCCCTGGGGCCTTGACCTGTCACCCTCGCTCCCACCTCTCGTTTCACTAACTTTAGGTAAAATGTTTCTTTCTTTTAGCTCTGACTCCTCCCTCCTCACCCCATCTCCATGGCCTGGCTCTGATCTATCTACAGAATACCTAGGTCTCCCAGTCATATTCTGTCCCCATACACCTGTAGCCAGTCCCCATAGTACTAGTAGGCTCTCTGAGTCAGGAGCCTACTAGTACTATGCCTTTCTAGTGACACTAACAGTGAGCCTACGTCCCCCTAGGCCATGCTGCCTATGCAGTTATACATCACGTTACCTCAGATATCCTGTGGTCCTTGGATGGACCTCATAAATGATATGTTCTCAATGGAGAACAGACAGAATCTGTGAGGTATGTTAGTCCTTCATGAAGCTTTTGTGGGATCCATCACAGCACTTGAAAGGGAGCAACCCATCCTCCCTAGCCCTGGAACTAGCCAGAGAGAATCTATTCCTCAAGGATTGTCTCTGTCTGGGGAAGGAAAGCAAGATGAACAAGAGCAGAGTCCATTCAGAGACAGAGAGGACCAAACACAAACCACCCTGGGATGAGAAGCCAAAGGGCAGTTAGGGCCCACCTACCAAGGGCCATCCCTAGGCTCCCAGCTTTGTGATAAGAGCAGCTTATGCCAGGGACCTGTGGGGAGGTGACTTCCAAAAACACCCTCCCAAAGGACTCCTCACTTCCACAAGCTGTTTCCTGTGCACTGTCCAAACACCCTGAAGCTTTGCCGGTCCAGGATGTGTGGATTCTTAGGGTTACCTGTGTACATCACAGCCTTACATCAGCTGACCCCACACGAAGTGGTAGGACCCTGGGGCTCTGGGGCCTGACTAGCCAGTGGCCTTTTCTACCCCAGCCCAAGAGCCATAACTGGACAATGGCTCCTTCTGACACAGTAGGCCTTAAGTTGCCTGTCATCTCTCTCCCAGCCCCAAATCTTAATCTGTTGGAGATGAGGAATACTGAATAACACCCCCACTGTGATCTCTGGGATTCCAGACCTGTCTTTCTGAGAATTCCAGAGGGTAGAACCTCTGGAGTATGGGTCATTCATTTTCCAAAATAGTTACCAGTTTCCTGTTTTAGTGTCTGGTCTACTCACTGAGACCTGTGTGTGAAGGTCTGTGTGATAACTGGCTAATCTGTTGGTCTAACAGGACAAGTCTGCTGCTGTGTGAGTGAGTAGGGAAACTCATAAAGTAGGCTCTGAGTCAGGAAAACCTGGGTTCAAACCCAGGCTCTTCAAATCCCTTATACGGTAAAATGTGGAAATTATATAATGCCCCTAAACCCTAATTTTTTTCAAACAGATAATGGAACAGAGACATGAGGGTCAAATGACTGAATACCTGGGACTGGGGCGATGGGTCAGTCAGTAAAGCACTTGTCTTGCAAACACAAGGACCTGAGTTCAATTCCAAGAACCCGTGTTGAAAACGCCAGGCATGGGGCTGGAGAGATAGCTCAGCAGTTGAGAGCATGTACTGCCTCTCATCAAGGACCTGTGTTCAGTTCCCTGTTTCCTTCCTGCAGGTTCTCAGATCGATGACCACGTTCCAAAGCGGGCCTCAGCGCGGATCCTCGCGCCCCCTGGAGGCAGGTCGAGCGGTATTTGGTAAAGGCTCTGACCAGCACCCGCAAGTGAAGACGCTCCACCGCCACCCGCCTGCACACCTTCTGGCCACAGCTGCAGGGGGTGGGAGAGGCTGGGCAGGGCAGCGCACTACAGGTGGGGGCTCCGGGAAGCGGAGAGCCCTCCCCTTGTCTGAACATGATTCACGGGGCTTTGACCCACCCCTAACAAGGCACTTTGAGCTGTCCCTCCTGCTCTGCTCCTTCCTTCCTTCCTTCCTTCCTTCCTTCCTTCCTTCCTTCCTTCCTTCCTTCCTTCCTTCCTTCCTTCCTTCCTTCCTTCCTTCCTTCCTTCCTTCTTCCTTCCTTGGCCCTGGGGTTTCTCTGGGCCCCAGAGACCACACTATGCACAGCACCCAACGCATAGCGCCTGGCCCCGCCCCTCCTCTCACCACAACCTCCAGTGCTGGCTCTGGGAAGGCCTGGACTTGAGTGCCCTGCCCTGATGCCCACCCAGACAGGTGTCCAGAGCACTTTAGCCGATGTGTTTTATAAGTAAGAACCTTCCCCTCTCACCCCTTAGATCCCGTGGTGACATTTCCCAAATCAGACAAGTGTCCCATCTCTCCCGAGTCGCCCTCGGGACACCCTGGATGCGGCTGTGGATGGGACACCCTGTGCCCTTTGCTAGCCTCTTTCCACTCCCTACCCACACCCTCTGGAGCCCCAGGCCCCAGAAGGGTAGCTGGGTGGGCATGGGGCTGGTGCCAGGCGCGTGTAAATGGTTTTGTTTTGCACGTTTGGTTTGCGCAGTGGTTTGGTTTGACTTGTTTGTGCACCCTGTGGAAAATAACGGTGCTTTGTGTCACTAGCATAGCATAGAATCGGGAGTAGATTTGGTTCTTAGGAGATGCTGCACTCACCACCAACCAGACAGTACAGGGCAGAGGGGGGGCAGGCTGTCCCCCTGGCCCCTTTCCCTCCAACCCAGGGTCCTTCTGCTACCAGAAGCCCTGGACCATGCCTCCCCATCCCACATCCCTACCTGTTACCACCCTGTCCTATTTTCCCACATTCAAATGGCCCTGGATGCTGACCCTGGAAACCTCCAGACAGCAAGGTGGCCCCTCTCTCATCTCTGCTCCTTGTCACTCCCAGTACTAACGCCACATCCATATCCTCATACCCCTACACAGCTTCCTAAAACTTGCCCCTGCTGGACAAGGCCTTGCTACTCCTTCTGTGTGACTAGCAAGAGGCCTCACACCTGAGAAAGTGGGAGTAGGAAAGGGTTGGCCAGCCAGCCACCAGGGAAGAGGCTTCAACACACAAGGCCCAGCTGTAGAAGCCACCCCACGGTACAAGTGCTGTGGGATCCTGCACTCAACCCCGTGCTCTTGTTGACTCCTGTGGGCCTGCCCTGCCTCTCTCACAATCTGAGAAGTGGCCCAGCTGCCTGCCTTTGATAAGCCTCGTCTCCCCACTTGGGAAGTAATCTCACTTTTGTTTGAGCTCCCCAAACATGCCAGTGATCCCAAAGATCTTGGCACTCAGCCCTGCACATTTTTCAGTGCTGTGGGTGAGTCAAAGCACTTCCCTGCATCCGCCGGCATTCCTCCTAACGGTGGAATGCTTACCACTCTCCCCCATCTCACAGGTTAAAAACAAACAAACAAAAACCTGAGGCCCCAAAAGTTCAGGCCAGCTGGCCCCAGAAAGTGTCCATGGCTGCCCTTATGACCTTGACTGCCTCATCCAGTTGTAGGGTGACATCAGGTCCTTGAGGAGTTTAACCAGACAGAATGCGTTCTCCCTGAGGATGCTTTCTGCCTTGCTTTGCACACGTCGATTTTATCTTTATTGTGAGCAGACTAATGTATACTCTTGGTTTGAGCCTGGACAAGAAAAGTTTAGGATCTTGTGTGTGATTTTAGTTGCCTCCGCCTCCTCACTTGCTCCTCATTGTCCTCACTTAGGAACTGAAATGATAACCCAGAGAACTGAGGTAGCCATGGGAACAGGAGATAATGACCCTGGAAAAGCCTTCATGGGTAATGAAAACACTGACACTGACCCCTGCTACAGTCTTAGTCCTCCTCCTCTTCTTCTTTTTCCTCTTCCTCTTCCTCCTCTTCTTCTTTTGGAGACAAAGTCTTGCCTATGTAGCCTGGCCTTGAGCTCATAGCAATCCTGCCTCAGTTTCCCAAGCACTGGAATTAGAGGCACAAGCTACCATGCCTCGCTTTATGTCATCTTTGTCTATTTCTGCCCTTGCTGGGTCATGGGCCTTGGGCAGATGCCAAAGATCTGAGGGGTAGTAGGGCCAGTGAGGCAGGGCAGTTTGCCTGGGCCAGAAAAGCTTTACCTGAGTGCCTCCACCTGAGAAATGCATGTCTTGGGATGGTGGGAGAGTACGTGTTCAAGGGGCCACTGTAGGCTTTCTACTTCACCCACCCCACCCTGCTATACCCAAGTCCACCCTTCCATAAACTGTGTGCTCGACTCACCCAGGAGCTTCTGGATGCAAATCAGAAGGAGGCTCAAGGAGCCAAACAAACCATCACCCCCCCCCAGTGTCCACTCCCTGCCCCGTGCAGAGCTGCAGCCAGCCCCATCCCAGGTCCAGTGGCTGCTGGCTGGAATGAAAAGGTCTCTGGTTGCACCGAATGCAGCTCTCAACCTGGTCTTGTACTTGCTGAATAAATACTGTTGTTCTTGCCTTAGCTGCTCTCTAGGTTTGTGGGGTTAACTCACCAGAAAATTGTGCTACTGTGTGTGTGTGTGTGCGTGTGTGTGTGTATGTGTGTGTGTAGTGCTAGGAGCCCACAGTAGGTCTCTTGTCAAGCCAATGCCGTGATGAGGGCATCTCTTATATTGACCCAGAAACCACAGAACCACACGGAAAGCCAAACCCCTCCAGCTGCTGAGGTGACAGGCGCAGCCTGGGGTCAGAATGGAGCTGTCAGCAGCACCCAAGGGACTTCCTCACTCCTCTGTAAATGTCATGGTGCTAAGATCGTGTCAATCCCAAGATGACACATGGTCCTGTGCTTTGGCCACCGTTTGAGGCAAAACCAAACAGCCCAACACGTTGTGTTCTGGTGCAGGTTTGTATTAAACTGTAGCTACTTCTCACTCGGCCTCTGTTGTGTTTATTCAGGAAGTAGCCTGGCAAAAACCCTCCTCGACAGCGTCTATGTGGCACTTGCGTCGCTAGAACAGCTTTGATCCATCACTCTGATCTCCCAGTGGCAGCTCACTGGGAGATGTCTGGGCAAGGTCTAGAGATATAAAAATAAAAAGTTTAAAAATAAATATTTGTTTTAAGGGTCACCCCTCTCCCAAGAGCCTGGAATTTCTGATAGTGGAAAATGAAAAATTCAGCCAGATTTCCTGGGACAGTTAACATGTTATCTGAAATAGGAAAAAAAAAATTGAGGAGACATTAGAAACAAAAAGGATCTAGATTCCCCTACCCGATCTTTGGTACTTGTTCTCCTGGCTACCATTTTGGAAGCCTACAGCCCCCATTGCATTTAGTAGAGGCTGACAGATCATAACCACATAAAGACGTTCGACGAAGTCACCCCAGGCTCCAGTGTGTCTGTGAAGGGCCTTTGCCTGTTTGATAGATTTCTAGAAACCCATCTTTGGGTCCAGCCACTGGGCCCTCAGAACCCTTTGGATGCTGGGAGGGACCCTCTGATTAAGCACACGGTGAGTGAAGTGCAAGCTGGAGTCGCAGCACCTAGGAGGTTGAGGCAGATGGATCATGAGTATGAGGCCAGCCTGGGTGTCACATATAAGTAGACCCTGTCTCAAGGAGTGAATATATCATTCATTTTAGCACTGTGGGGTGCCTGCTGATGGTTTCTTAACTCCCAAAGACACAACTCTAACGAGAGAATTCTAGATAGTGGAGAAAATCTGCACAGCACACTGGGGAGCATAGTCAATTTTACCAAACTGTCCCAAGTCTATAATAAATATATGGGCTGGGGAAAAGACACAGCCTTTAATCTCAGCACTCAGGAGGCAAAGGCAGGCAGAGCTACAGAGTAAGACCCTGTTTCAACAAACAAAAAGGAAAGAAAAGGCACTGTCAAATGTGATAGGCTGTTTGCCTGGCATGAGGCATGTACAGACACATACTTGGGAAGACCCGGGATACCTTAATATGTGTACAGTTGAAAAAGGACCACAGGTCTGGACTTGTAAATTAGAATCAGAGAGAATCAACTCCAGCCAGCCAGCCAGCAGCTATGCAGTCAGCAGCTGTGATTTCTTAACTTGGAGTTGCAGGTTGGCTCACATGCAGGCATGGGTGACATTAAGAACTGTGGAGGGGGCTCATAGAAACTGGGTCTAAAGAAACACTATGATACTAGGGAAGGGTAGACATTATTTTCCTAAATGATAAAAAAAAAGACTTTTTTTTTTTTGAGATAGGATCTCACTATGTAGCCCAGGCAGGCCTGGAACCATGCAGACCAGGCTGGCCTTGAACCCATAGGGACTAAAGGCTCACACCACTACACCTGGCAATAAGCTTTCACACAACACTGAGAACTTAACATGTTGCTAAAGGTTTGCTTTAAAAACACCTTGATTATCTCAGTGTCCACCTTTAGAGTGATATCCACATCCTGTGCGAACCTTGTTTCCTGGCTAGTTACACGGATGCTTTGCAAATTGCATTCTTGAAATGCAAAAATTTTCCCTTTTTTTTTATTAGAAGGAAACCATTCTTTCGAGACAGGGATTTCAGTGCATCACTTCTCATTGGACAGACTGACAGCATGGCTATAGGAATTAAAACCCTCCAAGTCCCTCTGAGAGGAAATGTCCTGTAAAGCCAAGATCACCGAACTGAAAACTGGCACACTGATCTGCATGCTTTGAGGACACCCTCTAGCCAGTGCCTCTTGTGTTGCTGGAATTCTTCATTGTAAACTGGCCTGAGTTCGGCAGGATTGATGACCCTGGAGTTCAGCCTTCAGCAGCAACACCATGCCATGCTTCAAGGCACCTGAGGGGTTAGCTTCACTAACAGATTTCTCAAGAAAGGCTTTGACCCCTCATTCCTGAGGGAACTGGAGCTACTAGAAACAACTCCCAAAAGGACCAGGCGTGTTTTGAGTCTCAAGGACAAGACCCTTCAGTGGCAACACCTTACAGACCTGCTCCTGTGTCAGTGGTCATCTGAAATAATTCCTGGTGGCCCAGAAGAGGAATTTCAGGCCCATTGTGGGTGTCTTAGGAAGAGTTGCTATGTGGGGATGTTCAACAGGTCTCCATGAGTAAATCATCTATGATGTGGCCCAATAGTGTCTTTCCTTTGTAATTCTTCCTTGGTGCCTGCACAGTGGCTGTGAAACTCCCTGGAAATGGTACCAGAGGCAATAAAAGAAGGCTGCCTTCCCTCTGTAATCCTGTTCAGACACAACACTTTCAGCTGGAACCATGCTCATGAGAACTGGTATCCCAGTTCCATTCACTAAGCAAAGCCACTACTTTGGGGATCATACTAGTTTACCTGGTGTGAGCAAAGTGGGGCTCCCTTCTAGACCCTTGGTCTGAAGTTGCTCATCCAGCCCAGTGGCTCTCAGCCAGGGGCAGTTTTGTCCTCTAGGAGATAAGAGTCAGGAATATTTGGGCATCCTTTTGTCTGTCACAACTTAAGGGACAAGGGCTACTGGAATCTGTGGAGACCACTCCAGAACACTGCTGAGCATCATACTCGGGGCAGCCACCACAATAAGGAATTGTCCAACCCGAAATGTCAATAGCACTGAGATGGAGAAACTCTGGTCTAGCTTAGTGATGAAATGAGATCATTACTTTAAAATATTGTATGAGGAAATTCAAGAAGATGGAGGAGGGTGTCAAGTTAAGTTATGATGCAACTCTGTATGGCAAGACATTCTGGAAGAAAAAAAATCTTGAACAGAGATGGACCATAGCACCCCAGTAGCAATCAGAAGTAGGATGCCAAGGAGTCTTACCATGTTCTTTCCCATAGCTCTCCCTGTTAATCCTCTGCCACCAAGATCAGGAACCAGGTTACACAAGGTCCTGCTTGGCCACCATGCAGTGCCACAGGAAACAAGGCTACAAATGAGATCTGAGGGGGGCTCTAAATGCAGGGAGATGACACAGCAAATGGCAGCCTGATTGCTGTCACATCTCAGTTCCTTAACCATCACATGTATAGACTTTCGTTCATACCTGAGTGTCAACTAAGTCCCTCTACCGACCACAATTGTAGAGGAAAGGACCCTTCTGAAACTCAAGGATGCTTGGGAGGGGAAGTGGGCATCATGGCTAAAGGAAAATTCAAAGAATACAGGAAAGAGGGGCTGGAGAGATGGCTCAGAGGTTAAGAGCACTGGCTGCTCTTCCAGAGGTCCTGAGTTCAATTCCCAGCAATCACATGGTGGCTCACAACCATAAGTTATGAGATCTGGTGCCCTCTTTGGGTCTGCAGGGACACATGCAGACAGAACACTGTATACATAATAAATAAATAAATCTTAAAAAAAAAGAATACGGGAAAGAGTGGCACACTATGCATCATGTATACAGTAGAATCTTACCTGTTTCCTCAACTGTTGGGCCCAGGGCCCCCACGAGGTCTCTGTAAGTTGAACCACTGGTGGATCCTGTTTTCTAGTCCTGGTTTACAGCCCCAGCCTTGCCCCACTGACATCAATATCCCCCACTGACATCAACATCTACTTGTAAAAACAGGAACTCTTGGGGGCTGGAGAGATAACTCAGAGGTTAAGAGCACCGACTGCTCTTCCAGAGGTCCTGAGTTCAATTCCCAGCAATCACATGGTGGCTCACAACCATCCGTAATGAGATCTGGTGCCCTCTTCTGGTGTGCAGATATACATGGAAGCAGAATGTTGTATACATAATAAATAAATAAAATCTTAAAAAAAAAAAAAAAACCAGGAACTCTTCCACCCAGGGTTTTCCACTGTGCTGTGAGTCTGTATATAAGGATGCTCCCTCTCTGCAATAAAGGGACACACATTCTCTTAGCACAAATGGCCGGACATCTTGTCTTTCATTTAAGTCTCCAGGCTTTCGCCTGATTCGTTGGACTTGCTCGTGGTGCAGGCTCCACACTCAACGTTTTTTTCTCATATGTTTGGGTGTAAGGTATACAGACAGCTCCAAGATCTAAGTATTCAGCTTGATAAATCTGGAAAAAAGGAATGTGCAGGTGGAGACAGCGCGTTGCCAGGACCTGAGAAACCTGTTTTGTGAACCATTCCTGTCATGGCATAGTGTCGTTGCTGCTCCCCAACCCGTGGATAACTACTTCCCTGGCAAATGAGTGCTGTCTAGTTTTGAACTCTGATTTATGGGGTCATGACACATGCTCTTTGTCCTGGCTCTGTTTCTCCACGTTAAATTTTAAATGTAAGAGACACATCTTGTCGTTATGTGCAAGATTGTCTAAGATGGAGGGGCTGACTTTGTTAGCAATGTGTGTACACACAGGAACTTACATACAGGGTGAAAACATATGTACATGTGAAGGGTGTATCCTGAGTGCTTGCCTGTTGGAGCAGAATGAGACTTGTGGAATTCAAAAGTGAAATTAAGAAAGCAATTCCAGTTATAGTAGCATCAAAAAGAATAAAATGAGGGCTGGAGAGCTGGCTCATCCATGTTTACTTCTCTTGAGAGGATCCAGATTTGGTTCCCAGCACCCACGTGGCAGCTTGAAACCAGCTGTACCTGAAGCTTGAGGGGATCCGACACCCTTCTTCTGACTGCCTTGGGCTCCTGCACATACACGCACACTCAGACATACAGACACACACACAAAGTAAATGTTGGGGGAGGTGGTTTTTGTTTTTGTTTTTGCTTTAGTTTTCCGAGACAGGGTCTCTCTGTGTAACAGACCTGGCTGTCCTGGAACTCACTCTGTAGACCAAGCTGGTCTCAAACTCACAGAGATGCTCCTGCCTCTGCCTCCTGAGTGCTGGGATTATACAAAAGCACCACTGACTGGCAAAGTAAATTTTTTAAAGTAAAAAAGAACAGAGTGTTTAGCAATAAATTTAGTAAGCCGATTTAACAGTTGTACTCTGAAAATCATGAAGCTGTTGAAATGTTTTAAAGCTCTAAATAAATGAAAGTAATTCTGTGATCAGGAGCCAGAGGACTCCACATCGTTAAGGTGGTCATATTCTAAAAGTGAATCCCTAGATACTACATAATCCCCTCCAGAATCCCAGCTATAAAAGTAGATGTCTGGTTTTAAAATTTCATTTGAAACTGCAAAGGACTTGGAGGAGTAAAGTAAGGAAAATCCTAAAGGAGCTGGTGAAATTGTCATTATCCCACTCATGAAGATTGAGCCCCCAATGACCTGATTTCAGAGGTCATTTTAAATATCCTAATTTTAAATATCCCTCCACATCAACCCTGCCACACTGAGGACCAAACTTCCAACACAACAGCCTTTGGGAGGTACACTAAAACATAGCAAGTACACACCCAACATGGCAGGAGTGACGATGTTCTACAGACATCACAGTCCCCTTCAGCTATCAGACTGCTGAGACAACAGGATCTAAGGAATTCACATTTCCCCTCAGGAGTCTCATTCTGGGGAAGGAAAAGCCTGAGACCCTCACATCAGCCAGGGGGACCTTGTCTCCTAGCAAGAGATTTCACAGTGTGCTGATGATGCAGGAGAGATGAGAGCCAGCAGCAGAAGTCAGCGATGGGTCAGGGATGGGTGGGACCACATCTTGACCAGAAATGCCCAGTTATGTATTCCTCTTGCCCTCTTCTTAAACCTCATGTCCTCCAAGATGGATTTAGGGCATCATTGGTCCTCCCTATTTGTTCTTCCCAGTATGGACACATAGAATACATTTTTTTCTGCTTGTTACTATTATTCACCTGCTAATTGGCCTGTTGAGGATGATGCCCCAGCCTTGCTTGTTAGAGCTGCCAGGGGCCAGGCTCAGACCCTAATGACTCCAGTAGCAATATCAAGATGTGGAGTGGAGAAAAACAAATAATGCTTAGACACTTGGATATTGACATGCAAAAAATTGAATTTGGAATTTTGTCTCACAATATGCAAAACTCAGCCAAAATGGACCAAATATTTAAATCTAAGCGCTAAAGCTACAAAACTTTTAGAGAAAAAGAAAAGCAGAGTTAAATCTTTATGACTTTCATTTAGTATCAGATCCATGACACAGAAAGCACACTGTATGTGTATGCATATAAATTTTTTTTTCCAGTGGAATCTAAAATTTTATATGTCAAATGAGACTCTGTCACACACACAGAATCTTACTTCGTGCCTTGGAAGATGTAGAGAACAACTAGAGAAGCAGAGGATTCTGGGAGATGAAAGCCCTTGGTATTAACCTCCATTGGCATGCCTTTAGCCTTATCTGGAGCAGCAACTGCCAGAAAGATCTATCTTCCCTTAGGCTCTCAGTCGGGCCTTTGGGGATCTTCCAGGCTGGATTCCAGCCGTTGTACTACCCAGGAAGACCTCCAGATGGCGCCTTAAACTCATGAGTGACTACTTTGGCTTAAGCAACAGGCCACCAGGTAGTGAACAAGTATGAAGGCTCAAGGAAAAACAGCCAGATTCTTTGCTTGGTCTTGGACCCCCAGAGGGCCTTAAGGGAGTGCAGCCAGCACATGAATGAGGTACTATAGCAGTTTTTTCCATTTCTGGACAGTTCTCAAGAGAGTTGCTCACTTGGGAGGCTGGCAGATCTCTGTGAGTCTGAGGCCTGCCTGGTCTATAGAGTGAGTTCAAGGACAGACACAGAAAAACCCTGTCTTGAAAAAGCAAAAAAACAAACAAAAAAAAAAAAAGGAGGAGGAGGAGGAAAAGAAAAAGAAAGAAAGAAGTATGTCACGGATAGTGTTTGTGGGGCTGGAAAGAGGGCTCAGAGGTTAAACTGCTGTTCCAGAGGTCCTGAGTTCAATTTCCAGCAACCACATGGTGGCTCACAACCATCCGTAATGAGATCTGGTGCCCTCTTCTGGTGTGCAGACATACATGGAAGCAGAATGTTGTATACATAATAAATAAATAAAATCTTTAAAAAAAAAAAAAGCTGGTCTTGAGCAATGGGTAGATGTTTACTTGAGGAGAGACCTCCCCACAGCTGAAGTCTCAACCACGAAACAGCTGCTTGCTCATGCAGATCCAAGTAGCTATTTTCATATGTGTCCAGCAGCATTGACATGGGAGGGACATAAAAGAGTGCAGAGTAAGTAAAAATGATTGCTAGGGACCAAATCATGTATCTACTGTATGAATGAGCCTGAGCTTTTATCTTTAAGAAAGTGTTTCCCAAACTTCATTAAAGTACCCCTAAAGACAGGGGCAGTATTGTGTGCAGAACATCTTTGCTAGGACCCCAGATTTCCTCAAAAGTCTTATCTTCAAAAATCATGTGGTTTTGCATTCTACTTCATATGTTATTTCAGTGTAAAAGATATTGTTAGCCAGCAGCACACACCTTTAATCCAGCACTCGGGAGACAGAAACAAGTGGGTCCCTCTGAGTTTGAGGCCAGCCTGGTCTACAGAGTGAGTTTTAGGACAGCCAGGGATACACAGAGAATCCCTGTCTCGAAAACAAACAAACAAACAAAAATATATTGTCCTTACTCTCTAAACAGAACAAAAACCTGGGAAACGGGTATCTATTCTATAACTCTTCCACTCTATGTAATTATATGAATTCCCCATAAGCCAGTTTGTGAGGGAAAGCCATGGCTTTTCAGACTTAGGGTTATGTGAAAGGCTTTAGCTTGTAGAAACAGCCCTAAAGCAATGGTGTTGAAGGTGGATCAGAAATGGAGATACTGACAGGAAGGACAGGTGTAAGATAATATAATATCCTAGGCTGGAGATGGTCACGGTGAGGGAGATTAAGGGGGAAACAGATGTGAGCGATATATCACAAGTAGAACTGACCATAATGGAAAATCGTCCTGGAGATTGGGGAGAAGGGGTGAATTGGGATCACTCACTCCCAGGTTTTTTGAAACCATCAACATTAGGACTATAGAATGGGTATCAGTCGATAAAATGCCTGCCACACGACCATGGGGATCTGGGTTTGATCTCTAATACCCAAGTAAAAGCTGGGCATGATGGCATGCATCTGTAATTCCAGTGTTGGGAGTGGTGGAGACATGGATCCCTGAAGCTCATTGGACAATTAGTTTAGCCAATTAGTGAGGTCCAGTGGGGCCAGTGAGAGATAAAGACTCAAAAGATAAGGTAGAGGCTGGCTGTGGTGGTTCAAACCTTTTGTTTTGTTTTGTTTTGTTTTTGTTTTTGTTTTTTGAGACAGGGTTTCTCTGTGTAGCTTTACAGCCTGTCCTGGAACTCGCTCTTGTAGACCAGGCTGGTTTCGAACTCACAGAGATCCACCTGCTTCTGCCTCCCAAGTGTGCCAACACCACCCGGCTTAATAATGATTTTTGTTTTGTTTTGTTTTGTTTTGTTTTTCAAGACAGAGTTTCTCTGTAGCTTTGGAGTCTGTCCTGGAACTCGATCTGTAGATTAGGCTGGACTTGAACTCACAAAGATCCACCTACCTCTGCCTCCCAAATGCTGGGATTAAAGGCATGCACCACCACCACCCGGTGTGGTTCAAACCTTTAATCCCAGCACTTGGGAGCAGAGGCATGAGGATCTCTATACATTTGAGGTCATCCTGATCTACATAGTGAGTTCTAGGCTAGTCAGGGCTACATGGTGAGACCATCTCAAATAAATAGGAAGGAAGGAAGGAAGGAAGGAAGGAAGGAAGGAAGGAATTAAAGAAGACAACTAAATTGTCCTCAGACTTATACACACATGTACACACATGCATATATTCACATGAATATACACAATAAAAAGTTCTATACTTTTGTTATATGACTTTGGCCTTTCTCCCATTAAACATGGGATCTATGCTCCCTGCCTTGCAATTGTGTTTTTGGTGTTTTTATTTGCTTCTTTTTGTTTTTAAACCAATCGGACATGGCTCAAGAATAGGATTTTGAAGCTAGGTTATAAAAAGGGGTTTTGCTTTGCCATCCATTTGAACATCTACCCTTGAAACCTTCAACCTCCATGTAAATAGCCCAACTGCCCTGAAGCTACCAGATGGCAGGAAAGCCAAGGCTAGCTATGAAATGCCATGAAGGCAGGAGGTCGTCCAGAAAGCTCCTGATGTTTGAGCCCCAGGGACCATTTGATACCAGGATCATCTAAACGAGCTCACCCTAAACTCTTAGCCCACAGACATTAAGATAATAAAAATGATTGTTTACACCATAGCAGTTATGGTGATTCACTATGTAAAAACAGGTAAATAAACAAACCTTCAAATGTTAACCCAGAGAGACTCTGGGAACTGGGACAAGGAGAGTGTGTTTCAGATCCTCCTGCCTCCCGTGTGGTGAGAGATGATGACTCAAAGTGTACAACCTTTCATCTCAGGGTTACTCAGGGGCTGTCTACACCCCCCAGGTCTACACCTACAAACGCAGAGCCGAGCTAGAACTTCACAAGGAAGTAAATGGAGCCTGAAATCTCACCCTTGTTTTTGTAGCAGCCAGACACCTTGGAGGGGTAGTCAGGAACCACTTCCAGTTTCCAGTTATGTGGCCAGGGGGCAATATCACCTAGTACCTACAATTCCAACAGAATTTTTTCCTGACAACTGCATTAGATGGGAGGGGGAGGGGGGAATTTGTTCACTACATGCCAGGTTTTTGTTGTTGTTGTTTGTTTGTTTCTCTTTTGTTTGTTTGTGTTTTTCCTTACTCTCTAATCTGCCACCTCTTTTCCCTGAGAGAATGGATCTGTTTGGGGTACTTTGACATCAGCAGTTCTTGGGTAGTCCTGGGGTGGGATTCATGTGAACAAAACAGGGAGACTTGGAGGAGAAAATTAGACCTTCAAGGCTGACTTTAAGTGACTTAAAGAAACAGAACATCTCTGGCATGCCAGCCTATCCAGAAGAATCCAGTGCTGTTCACTGAAGGGTATAATCAGCACCTGCTTGTGTTCATACTAAAGTTAAGGAGGGTGTCTTCAGCCAGTATGGACCTCACTGGAAATACTTGTGACTGTAGAAGGGAAAATTACAAAAAGTGAGGATTCAGGCCAGGGGGTGGGAGCGCACACCTTTAATCCAAGCGCTCAGGAGGCAGAGACAGGTGGGTCTCTGTGACTTCAAGGCCAGCCTGGTCTACACAGCAAGTTCTAGGACAGGCTCCAAAAATACAGAGAAACCCTATCTTGAAATATAAAGGGAGGTTTCAGGATATAGGAAATGCCAGAGTTTTTGGTTAATAGATAACTAGAGCCTTGGTATTAAGATGAAAAGGAAGGGTGTTGGCCAGCTAAAATGGTAGCAGCAGTAGTTAACAAAATATGTGCAGAGGCAATGAGGAAGACGTGGACTGTCAGACAGTTAGGTCAGAGAAAGCGAGGAAAAATGAAAACTTTGTCTTCACTTGAGTCAATTACATACACATTTAGTGGGACTCTTCTACGTGTCACATTCTGTGGGAGATGCTAAGGGAGGCTGATGAGTAAGAATTCCTGCCCACCAGGACACACAGTCTGACTAGGGAGCAGAAGTGTAAACAAAGGATGCTACTGTAAGATGTATGTAACCAACAAGGTGTGTACAAAGTGGGTTCAGAGGTGACAACAAGACATCCCCGGGAGTCAGGACTAGGTGAGGGAAAGACGGAAGCCACCTTCACAAAGAGAACCAAGCCAATGGCCTCTCAATGGCATTGGGTATAACAAAGCCCTGGAGGGAACAGTATGGACCAAGGACTGCAGGCACTGGGAGGAAGAAGATGTATCCAAACCTGAGGCTATCCATCAAAGCAGACTTGGAACAAGGAATTTGGGAACATGAATGGATGTGTCAAAGAAGGATCTAGTTGTGAAGAATGGAGTCTACACCAGCTAGTGGGCCAGGGGAAGGAACAACAGCTGTCAGCAAATGCACTGTGGGAGGGACTATATGGTTAGTAAATACTCAGGGGATAGCTAATCAAAGATGGTGAGTTAAAGGCCACCAGGCTACAGAAAAGAGCCTGTCTTTCGTTTTTGTGTTGCTGTTGTTGAGAGAGGATGTCACTCTGTAGCCCAGGATTGGCCTTGAACTTTTGGTAATCCTCCTGCCTCCGCCTCCCAAGTTCTAGAATTATAGGTGTGAGCCTATACTTTACCAGGCTGGGAGGACCTGTCTCAAACTACAACGACAAATAAACAAACCCCTCGATTATGTGTATAAATGCCATTCTGTTACTCCACTTCGAGGTAAAGGGGCAGGCTTCCTCGCGGGAGGCTAAAGGGGACGTTTGACTGAGGTAGGGGAAAACTACGTGCCTTTGAAGATTAGCGTAACAGACCGCAATTGGAAGCCAGAAAGCAAGTAAGGCCATCAAACCTGGCTTCAGTCCTCCCATGTCAGCGAAAGAGAAGAAATAGTCTCTTCTTCTGCCTTTGCTGAAGCGGTAAGAAAACCCCCATCATCCCGCTCCTACGGAATCAGAAGTAAAGGTTCCCTCCTTCTCTGACTAGAGGAATTGTTACGCTGTTGCTAAGGGAAAAGGAAGGGGCTGTTCCCAGTTGCCATGGTGACAAGGTAAGAGCGTTCCCTCGGTACCGCCGTACGTTTACCAAGTGGTTTCTTCTCCTCGTTTCTATGGCGATCTAGAGGGATTGTTCTCGTCTCCCGCACCTCCCGCCGCCGTTGCTAGGACGAGGTAGAGGTAGGGGTTGTCCGCCTCTCGCCGCCCGGTTGCCGTGGAGACGGCGGGTGCCCTGGCCCCGCCCCGCTCGGGCTGACAGCGGTGGCCGCATCGCGCCTGCGCAGTGCTCTCGTCCCCCCGCAGTCTCTGTGCGTTGAAGCCGGAGACCGCGGCGGCCTCTGCTAGGACCCTCCGCCCCGGAGCCTCCGGCCGGAGCCGCAGCCTCTGCCGCAGCGTCCCTGCCGCCCGTCCCCTCCCCTGTCGCCTCCGCCGGAGCCGCCTCGCGCACTGTGAGTCCGGGCCGAGGCCACGGTCGCCGTGGGGCTGAGTCAGCGGGAGGCCCGGACCGGGCTGGGGGAGGGGAACCGGGCTCCCCATCTCCGCCGGCTCCCGCCCCCGCCCCCACTCGTGTCCCATTCCGCCGTCTCCGGCTCTCGGTGACCTCCTCGGTGGTCTCGGGGCCAGGCCTCCCCTGCCACTCCTCCTGCTCTTCCCTCCTCCCTCGGGACCCACCTTGGGGTTCTTCCCCTCTAGATGTGGCGCTGTCGCACCTCTGCCCGGGGCGTTGTATTTCCCCCAAACTCCCTCCTGCCTGCCCTTGTCCCCTGTCCCCTGTCCCCTGTCCCCTCTCTTTACTCCGGGGCCTGACATCTCCCAGCCTCTAGTTTCCCCAAGTGATCTGCAGAAACAGAGTGATGAGGGAAGAGAGCCAGTGGAGACTTGGGGGAGGGGGACATTGTATCTGTCCAAACCTTGGGACCCTAGGGACCAATTCTCCCACCCGCTCCTGACCCGCTCCTGACGAGATTGGTCTAGGAAAGCAGGCCTGGATAGTTCTAAGTAGCTGCGGAGAGCCGGCGCGGCTTGCGGAATAGGTTTTTGCTAAGAGGGGTCAAGCTACATTGTGATCAGCTACTGTTGGGTGTACAGGGCTCGTGCATAGTGGCCTTCCAGTGCGCCGAGCCACTGCCCTGGCCACCGGGAAGCGAAGGGAGTGGAGGGAGGGGGACATGGTTGGTTTGGGAGCTTAAGTTCATGTGCTTCCGGTTCTTTTGTGTGTGTGTGTGTGTGTGTGTGTGTGTGTGTGTGTGTGTGTGTGAATAAACAACCTGCAGGACTCTTTAAATGTCTAAAGAGGCACATTGCGTCCTTGGCATACGTGAAGTTTGAAGACCGACCTGTAATATCTATAGCAACTGCTTACTGTTTCTATAAGGAGTCTTGGCAGAACTTGATTTCCCATACCTGTAAATTTGGTGAAGTAACCAACCAGGCAATAGTGGGTTTTGACGGTAAGAGCAAAGTGGGGAGGAGGGGCCGTTGAGAGTCCTCATGGAGTAGCTTGGAGACCGGTATCCCTGCCTCCTGCGGCTCTGAGTCTTGGCGGGGCCGTTGCCTGGTAGGAGGCCTTTTCCTGGTAGGATTCCCAGGGTTGCCTTTGCCACGCATCCCCTTGCCTATCTTGCCATACCCAGTGTTGAAATAGAGTCCCAAGCTATTCTTTTTTTCCAGCAATAAACTCAGCTGAAGTTAGTTTGTGCTCATAGCCAGAAAGTTCTTCATAGACAAGCCTCAACTCGAGGGCTCCTAACTACTGTGTGCACCTCATTGCCAGCTTCCTTTGATTCCTTTTTTTTCCTCCCAGATTTCAATGTAGTGTTCGAAAATATGTGTAAATATAAGGCAGCTCTAATGAATAAAAGGTTTTGGACTTCTTTTCTTTTTTTAACTCCAGGCTACAAAGGGTCCACTCCTAAAACTCATGGTGAAAGACCCCGACTTGTCAGGAGTTTCTGGAGTTGCAGCGATTTTGCTCCTAGGCTTTGCTCACTCATGGCCTATTGGCAGCCTCCTCAGGGCCACTCCCTGCCCCCATGCCCATCAGATTCATTTACAGTCGAAAACACGGCTGTCGCCCTAGTTTTAAACATAGAGATGGAGTTCAGGAAAATGACAGCCCCCATCCAACAGTGGAGTTTGTTCTGTTTCGGATGCCAGTCTGGGGTTTGGCGGGATGCACCTGCCTGTGGTGCAATGGGAACTCTGGGGCCTGAGAGCTACATTCCTTCCTCTGGTCCCTCTCTGTGTCACATAGCTTGCCCAAATACCCGAGGAGGGCAGGAGGGGACAGCTGTGCTGGAGAGCTGCTCTTCCTGGACTGAGTGTATTTTGGGAATCAGTGTTATTACTGGGGTGGATGGGGGTGAATTAAGCAAGAAAATGTGTCAAGGCTAGAGAGATCA
Organism: Cricetulus griseus; assembly: GCF_003668045.3. Classification (NCBI taxonomy): domain Eukaryota; kingdom Metazoa; phylum Chordata; class Mammalia; order Rodentia; family Cricetidae; genus Cricetulus; species Cricetulus griseus. The sequence continues at coordinate 13,552,477 of NC_048600.1, read as the reverse complement.
GGGGAGTGTGAGGTGCAGTGTTCCCTTTGCAGCCTGCTATGGGATAGTACCTCTTCAGAACATCAGAGTGGCTTTTATATGGGTTAATTTGCCTTTGAAATCCGTAGCAGTGTTTTATGAGATAATGATTAAATGCCTTATAAACTGATCCTCTTAAGAAACATGACTGAGACCTCTCTCATAGGCCTATCCAGCTACTATTGAAGGTAATTGTTAAGATCAGGGAGGGGAGCATGATTTGGACCAAGTCAGACCTAAAGCTGTGTGACAGGTGTTATATGGTTTTATAGGACTGTATTTCCTTGATCTTGAAACAAACCTGTAATTTACCATCATCTTTTAGGTAAAGTGTGTGTGTGTGTGTGTGTGTGTGTGTGTGTGTGTGTGTGTGTGTGTGTGTTTAGATTCTGAGCTACATCGTAGTTTCAAAAGCAGGAATTAGCAAGCCTTAAGGGAGATATTTGTGTATCTTAGAGTGAGAATGGTGTTTCATTTCTGTAAAGATGCCAGGACTGCCCCACGTAAGAGCTCATTCATTGTCAAGGTGGGTGTCTCCAAGCCCATGCCCTTTATGGGTTTAGGTGATTAACCAGACTTAGGCATGCTAGTAACTACTGAACAAAACAAAGTTCCCATGTGGGAGTCCAACTCAGGGCCATAATATGCTACTCTCCAGAAATTTAGTAAACAGCTGGAAGCAAACATCTTATGAACTAGCCCTGAATATAGGCAAGTGGTGTTTTTCAGAAGCTAAGTAGGAAATGTAAATGTTCAGATCAAAATGAATGTGCTCCCGTTCATTTATAAACATATCTGTGAGGATCCCAGACACGTGTTCCTCTCCCTGTAGTATCTTAGAACTGAACAGAAACATAAGATGTCATAATGTTCTTATTTCCGGGTTTTGACATGAGACACTAAGAGTTAAGTGATTTGCCCCCAGGTGACTCCACTAATGTAGAAAGTATGTGGAAACACTCAACTGTGTACAATGCGCAAATGACCATTAGTGTCTGAGTCAGAATTAGAAAAAACATTTCCAGGGCTGGAGAGATGGCTCAGAGGTTAAGAGCACTGACTGCTCTTCCAGAGGTCCTGAGTTCAATTCCCAGCAACCACATGGTGGCTCACAACCATCCATTATGAGATCTGGTGCCCTCTTCTGGTGTGCAGATATACATGGAAGCAGAATGTTGTATACATAATAAATAAATAAAATCTTTAAAAAAAAAGAAAAAAGAAAAAACATTTCCAGATCTGCTATTCTATATCACCATCCTGCTGCATTTGTCACACTGAGTAGTACAAAAGGCTTTAATAAAAATTATTTAGTGTCTCTAATTAGCCCTGTAGACAAAGGCTTCTTTTATTGTCTAAGATGTTGCAAGGCCAGGCAAAATTTAATGTCCAAGTATCTAATTAAATATTTATTATTGCCACCTAAAAATAATAATTTTTCCTCACATGTTCCAACTTCGAGAGGTCCTCTTTTTTAAAATATGCATCACCTAACAGAAAGCAAATGTGAAGTTTGGTGTTGAAGTCTTCTCAGCTCATCAGTGAAGCTGCTGCATTCTGGAAAACAAGGGGGAGTGAGCAGAAATGGGGCTGAGAGTGGGAGCAAGCATGAGGGACAGCTCCAGGGCTACCTGCCAGCTCTCAAATGCAACATTTCATAGGTCCCAGGAGCCATGTGGATTCCTCATCCCCTTCCTTTGGAAACTGAATTGATCTGGCCTCTCAAAACAGATATATCTGACCACAAATCCTAGTCTTTCTACGTCCTGGCTGTGTGACATTGGGCAGGTTATGTAACTGCTGAGTGTTAGTTTTCTTGATTGTAAGCCTGGGTGATGGCTGTCCCATAGTCCTCATCTGTAAGCCTGGGTGATGCTGTCCCACAGTCCTCATCTGTAAGCCTGGGTGATGGCTATCTCACAGTCCTCATCTGTAAGCCTGGGTGATGGCTGTCCCATAGTCCTCATCTGTAAGCCTGGGTGATGGCTGTCCCACAGTTCTCATCTGTTAGCCTGGGTGATGGCTGTCTCACAGTTCTCATCTGTAAGCCTGGGTGATGGCTGTCCCACAGTCCTCATCTGTAAGCCTGGGTGATGGCTGTCCCACAGTCCTCATCTGTAAGCCTGGGTGATGGCTGTCTCACAGTTCTCATCTGTAAGCCTGGGTGATGGCTGTCCCACAGTCCTCATCTGTAAGCCTGGGTGATGGCTGTCCCACAGTCCTCATCTGTAAGCCTGGGTGATGGCTGTCCCACAGTCCTCATCTGTAAGCCTGGGTGATGGCTGTCCCACAGTCCTCATCTGTAAGCCTGGGTGATGGCTGTCCCACAGTCCTCATCTGTAAGCCTGGGTGATGGCTGTCTCACAGTCCTCATCTGTAAGCCTGGGTGATGGCTATCTCACAGTTCTCATCTGTAAACCTGGGTGATGGCTGTCCCATAGTCCTCATCTGTAAGCCTGGGTGATGGCTGTCCCACAGTCCTCATCTGTAAGCCTGGGTGATGGCTGTCCCACAGTCCTCATCTGTAAGCCTGGGTGATGGCTGTCCCACAGTCCTCATCTGTAAGCCTGGGTGATGGCTGTCCCACAGTCCTCATCTGTAAGCCTGGGTGATGGCTGTCTCACAGTCCTCATCTGTAAGCCTGGGTGATGGCTGTCCCACAGTCCTCATCTGTAAGCCTGGGTGATGGCTGTCTCACAGTCCTCATCTGTAAGCCTGGGTGATGGCTGTCTCACAGTCCTCATCTGTAAGCCTGGGTGATGGCTGTCCCACAGTCCTCATCTGTAAGCCTGGGTGATGGCTGTCCCACAGTCCTCATCTGTAAGCCTGGGTGATGGCTGTCTCACAGTCCTCATCTGTAAGCCTGGGTGATGGCTGTCCCACAGTCCTCATCTGTAAGCCTGGGTGATGGCTGTCCCATAGTCCTCATCTGTAAGCCTGGGTGATGGCTGTCTCACAGTCCTCATCTGTAAGCCTGGGTGATGGCTGTCCCACAGTCCTCATCTGTAAGCCTGGGTGATGGCTGTCTCACAGTCCTCATCTGTAAGCCTGGGTGATGGCTATCTCACAGTTCTCATCTGTAAACCTGGGTGATGGCTGTCCCATAGTCCTCATCTGTAAGCCTGGGTGATAGCTGTCCCACAGTCCTCATCTGTAAGCCTGGGTGATGGCTGTCCCACAGTCCTCATCTGTAAGCCTGGGTGATGGCTGTCCCACAGTCCTCATCTGTAAGCCTGGGTGATGGCTGTCTCACAGTCCTCATCTGTAAGCCTGGGTGATGCTGTCCCACAGTCCTCATCTGTAAGCCTGGGTGATGGCTGTCCCACAGTCCTCATCTGTAAGCCTGGGTGATGGCTGTCCCAGAGAGCTGTTAGAGGATGCTAGTAATCAAAGCTTGTAGAGTAGCTGCTTGTAGCAGGTAGCAATCATTATTTACATTTACTGGTGCCTTAAGTTTAAAAATAATGCCTCAAAGTCTGTCATGACAAGTCCATCCTGAACTAATTCTAAAGCCTCCATCCCTCGGGAGCCTTCCTAATGTGTTCAATGGGAGCAAAGACTTGTCCCGTGAAAACCTGAGTAAGACTTGCAGTTTCAACTGTCAAATGAGAGTGTGTATATGAAATGGTCCTTTGTCTCCATGCATTCAGCTGACTTGGTTGTCTGACAAAATAGCCAGGCATGAGCAGTTGACTGGAGTAGAGCACAGGCTTGGTGTGTCGTGGGCTTGCTCAGTCCTTCTCCTGGGGAGACCAGTCTGAGGAATGATCTTAATTTGAAATGGGAAGCTGCAGAGTGCTGGCTTATTAGTAAACCTCACATGGTCCTCATTCACTTCCCCTACCCTTAGAGGTGCACCTTGAGCCATGACTTTGCTCAGATCAGTTTCCGTACTTGTGGGATACAGAGGTCACAGGAAAGGAGCCCCCTTCTCCCAGGAGGGAAACCTCCTCCCTGAGTGACGAGAGGAAGGGGAGGTCATTCTGGATGGAGCAATTACAGGAAGGCTCAAGGCCTTTACCAGAGCAAGTCAGTCAGGTGGCCACGCACAGACAGGTCTAAATCCCTAGATAAAGTTCATATCCACCTACAGGCTCTAAAGACGAGCTCCGTGGTGGGTAGAGTGGTCCCCTAGCATATGCAGCTTCAGGTGTGATTCCCAGCGTTGCAAAGACACTTGGGAAATACCTACCTGTGGGAGGCAGGATTTGAGTGCAGAGAGGGAGGGGGAGGACACTCAAGGGGGAACTTTCACTTCCTCTGCCTCAGTATTTGACCTGTTAGAAGACACACTGTTTTGTAACTTAGAGAAGATCAGATAGGATTGATAGCACGAGTAGCTCAGTGAACACATTTTAATATAAAACCCCAGTTGGAGCATTCAGTGACGGAGCAGATAGCACTACATTGCTTCCGTCCACAGTCCAAGCCAGTGTCCACACCAGGCTCCTGAGGAAGGAAGGGCCTTCTGAAGTGGCTGCTTCCCTGGCAGCCCAGAATACTTAATGAAACATCTACCTCATCCGTTTCTTTGTCCTTTCATGCCCTTTTGAGGATAGTCCCCTCTTCTTGACCACCAGAAGCAACCATTACTTCCTAATAAGCCCATTTAATTTCAACTATTGACAAAGGTGGCATCTGCCGATGTGACCTTTATAACGAGTCTGTGAGGTGCACATAGTGCCGCACATGGAATCCCAGTACTTGGGATAACCTGGGCTACATAGTGAATCTAAGTCTCAAATAGTGACAACATTAAATCCTGTGCTTCTTACATCAAAAGAGCTTGAAGTTTAAGGGACCGACCTGAAGTGTGGATACACTCTGTGATGGTAGCTGCAGTCTAAGTCAGGCTTGGCTGGTCCCTTTACACAATATTAACAGATTCTGTTAGAAATGACTAATAAGGGGCTGGAGAGATGGCTCAGGGATTAAGAGCACTGAGCGTTCTTCCAGAGGTCCTGAGTTCAATTCCCAGCAACCACATGGTGGCTCACAACCATCTGTAATGAGATCTGGTGCCCTCTTCTGGCCTCCAGGGACACATGCAGGAAGAACACTGTATACATAATAAATAAATAAATCTTTAAAAAAAAAAGAAAGGAAGAAAGAAAGAAATGGCTAATAAGAAGCTGGGTCCGGTGTTGGTGGCGCATGGCTTTTGTCCCAGCACTTGGGAGGCAGAGGCAGGCGGATCTCTGTGAGTTCAAGGTCAGCCTGGTCTCCAGAGCGAGTGTCAGGATAGGCTCCAAAGCTGCACAGAGAAACCTTGTCTAAAAAAAGAAGAAGCTGCAAAGATGGCTCAGCAGTTAAGAGCACTTGCTGTTCCTGTACAGGACCCGGGCTAAGTTTCTAGCACCCACTTATTGGCTCACTATCATCTGTGGGCACTCATGTGATGCATGTACATGCAGGCAAAACACTTTAGCACAAAAAATAAGTACATCTAAAAAGAAAGAGGAAAGAAGTGACCAATGCAGTGTGATAAGAATTCACTAAGTGATGTTGAATTTTTAATTTTGTCATCAGTTGGCCAGCTGCCTCTTTTAGCCAGGTGTCCTGTTGATTATAGAAAGATGACACACTTACCAGTTGAGCTTTGGGTACTTACCCAGAAGTAACATGGATTATGCTGGGTAATTTACAATCCACCACCCAGTCTTTCCTTTGGCTAAAGTACAAATCTGCATAGTAGCTGGCCAGGGTTGGTGAGACACCCACAGCCAAGGGTGGCTTTTCACCAGGTGAAGTTGGCTGGCCAGTTCTTGCCACACACTAGATTGGGTTTTCACTAGCACCGTGCCCTACCAACTTTGCTGAGCTGACTAGATGTTGTTTCCCAACTTCTTATCATAACATCAATGTCCTAAGCACTGGAAGCCTAATTTCCCTCAAGTCAATAAGGACTTAGCCCATGTGAAATGTTTTGACTCCACCCAAAGTGATGTTTTCCATGTAACTATGTCCTATGTATAGGAAATACATACCACTTATATGATATGACTAAAATAGCTGAGCAAGAAGCACAACTTCAAATCTGTGTAGTAGTTCAGACTCTGTGTGTGTGTGTGTGTGTGTGTGTGTGTGTGTGTGTGTGTGTGTGTTTGTATACATATAGCCTTAAAAGGACACATTATTTTTAGACCATAAATTGCCATTTTCAGACTATTTAGGACCTTTGGTTAAAGGTGTATTTTAAAATACATAGATTTTTATTAATACATTATTAATAATATAAAATTTTTAGAACAGCCAGTATTTGTTGAGCCAGCAGTGCTGGGCATGGTGGCCCACACCTGTAATCCCAACATTTGGGAAACAGAGTCAGACAGATCTCTGTGAGTTCAAGGCCAGCCTGGTCTATGTATTGGTCTATACATAGTTCCAGGCTAGCCAAGAGTACAATGTGAGATCTTGCCTCAATATCTCCCACCCCCAAATTTAAGTAAAACAACAAGTGTTAGACACTGAGGACTGGTTAGGTTCACAGGAATAAAATACTACATAGGCATTAAAAACCCTTGTCTAATAATATTGTTGAAGCCAGCAACGCTGGCATATGTCTATAATCCTAGCACTCAAGAGCATGAGTGCTAGGAAGATCCAAGTACAAGGCTAGCCTGGGCTGTACATCAAGTCCCCCCCCACACACACACACACTCATTGACATCAGAACTTCTTATATGGCCAGTGGGGAAAAAAAGACAAGCTATGAAATAATATGTCATCTTATTAGGATATGAAATATGAAAAGATTCTAGAAAAATATCCACCAATTATAAATGCTTATCATTCAGTATGCATTGCTGGTTTGTTTGGTTGTTTTTTTGTTTTTTCTGAGACAGGATTTCTCTGTGTAGCTTTGTAGACCAGACTGGCCTCTAACTTACAGAGATCCACCTGCCTCTGCCTCCCAAGTGCTAGGACTAAAGGCGTGTGCCACCACTACCTGGCTGCATTGCTGTTTTTTCTTAGTGTTTTTCAAGCATTACACATTAGCAACTTTTTACATTTTAAAGCAGTGGCATACAGTTTTCATGTAATAGAGAAATCCATAAAAAAATCACGATGTGTTTAGTTTTTAAAATGTTTGACATTTATTTATTGCAGGGTGTGCACACACTATGAGGACAGCTCACACAAGAGGGTCCTTGGTTCTTTCCTTCCACCATGTGGATCTTGGAGACTGAGCTCGGATCCTCAGACTTGGCGGAAAAGTTCTGTTACTCTCTGAGCTGTCACACCCCACTCCCACCCCCATTCAGGGTATTTAGGTTTTGTTTATTTTGAGGCAGGGTCTTCTGTGTCCCAAGCTGACTCTCAACTTGCTACCTACTGGGGATAACCTTATGTTACTGACCCTTATGCCCCTATAGTAATAAGGTCACAGTATTGTGCTGCTGTGTCTGCATCTATGAGTTGCTGGGGTTCATACTTGCTAGGCAAGCACTCTGTCTATTGAGCTACATTCCTGGTCTGATGTTTAGGTCTTTAATGTCTATTTGGTTTCATCATCGCCATGGCTATTGTACACTTCTCAGAAGAGTTTCTTTAGGTAGCCTCTTCACTTATCCTTTGAGAGAGCACAGCATGTTGGACGAATGTGTCTTAAAAACACAGACGAACATCGTGAGTCCATCCACAAATGAAACAATTGCTCTAGATGAAATAAGATGTAAAACAATTATGACAATAAGGTGAGAGTTTGACTGGGGAAATGGCTCAGTGGTTAAGAGAACCAGGCTTCTCAGCGACTGGCTCACCATCTCTAACTCCTGTTCCAGAGCGCCCTCTTCTGGTCTCCTTGGGCACTGCACATATGTGGAGCATACACATACATGCATGCATGCAGACAAGGCATGCCACAAAATAAAAATAAACCTTTTTTAAAAAGTGGGTCTTAAAATAGCCTTGTTTGCCTCTTAACGTTTGCTGTTTAAATTTAACAGTTGGCATAGCCCAGGACTCTGGTTTTGATGGTTTGCCTTCCTCCCGTGCCTTTCCAGATTCCCTGAATTGCCAGCTCCCCAATGCTCTGGAGACTTCCTGTAGGCCCGACCTCGTGTTGGGTGTGCATGTTCCTCACTGAAGTGCTCCCAGTCTGCTCCGGCCTTCATTGCCACCTTCTTTTCTCTGTCCTTGGTCCCATTTTGTTTGGTCACCAGTTCAGAGATCCTTTTTCTTCCAGGGATAGACATGGTTCTCTAGGTTAGGCTTTTCCTAGTAAAGGGGTCTGTTCAACTTGAAATGCTAAGGAAGGGATACTTGTAACCTCCTCCTGGGGATCCAGGGCCCATGTGGAGCCCAGGGACATATGGCCCGGCACACAGCTTGGCCTGTGCTGCAATCAATGTTTACCAAGCGAGGTCTGTCTCAGCTTCCAAGTGATTCTGACTACCCAGACACTTCCCAGATGGGGCAGATGCAAGCCCTGCTGGCTGGCATTATTAGTGAACAAGTCTTTGGTTATGTCTAGCTGAAAAGGCTCCACAACCAAGTGATTATTGAACAAGCAGTCACCTTATCTTGAGGGCATTGTTGTCCTGGTCACCTTGTAACATGATATAATTATTATATAATATCCTGGTGACCTTGTAGCGGTGTTTCCTGGCTTGAGTCAGCAAGATGATAGTTAGGGTTGATGTGTGTGTTGCTATGGGGAAGAGTCAGGTCCCGGACCACTAGATGAAATTCAGTTCCTTCCCATATGAGGAGTGTTGGGCTGACGGCTTATCTCCAGGGGTGTAGAATGTACCTTGTGGTAGATAGACTCCCTGCAGCACCAGACTCTTGGCCACTAGCCAGCCCCGCGTCCCCTTCCTTGTGGATTACTGCCATTTGTCAAGGACTCTGATTTTGTCTCTGATTTGTTCTGATTTTAGATATGTGGAGTTCACAGCTGAAAGCTCACACTTTGGGCATCATATTAACACCCCTAAGTGACAGGACCACTGCTAAGTGCAGGGAGGTGATGTGCTGGCCCCAAAATAGCAAGCTACAGTGTTTTGAGACAACTCAGTAAGACTTGTATTCCCCAGGAAGCAGAGTTTCCAGGTTCATAAGTTATTCTAACAAATGTGCATGTTGTCTTCATGAGGCCTTGTTGTAAGCAGAGTCAGAAAGTACTTGCCCAGAGTTTTCTCTGAGTTGCATACATGATTGCTATGTATTGATGGTGATCCAGCTGACTTTCAGTTAGAGTTTAGTATTACAGTGATTTTGAAAAGGTCTTCACATATTTCATGGTGTAAAGAAGAAGAGCTAGAGTCAGCCCTCCATATGTGTGGATTTAACCAACCAAAAAGCAAAACGTGAACTTGGCATGTGCTGAGAGTGCTGCAATGAATCCATGTGGGGATGTGTAGTCATTGCGTTAGGTATTTCAGATAAGCCTCTTGTGTCCTCCTGCATCATCCACTTGACCCTGACCCTGATTTAAAGCGTGAAGGAGGCTGTACCTGGGCTGTATTCGGGTCCTAGCTATCTTACAGGAGAACTGAGCACAAGAAGACTTTAGCATCCCCTGGAAGATCGTGGAGCCAAACTTGAAGGGAGAGTTGTATTTGGAGACAGTCATTCAGTGCAAAGGAGAAAGGACTGCAGAAAAGAACTGTCTCTGCAATGCCAGAGAAGGGGGTGCCATCATAGGCAAGAGCTCTTCTCCCTCTGAGACTGGTGGGAGGGGAAGGTGGTTCTTTGTAGCCAATAGGTAAAATTCAGGAAGATGGCTGACTTCCTGTAAGAAATGACCTTCACTTCTTCCAAAACAGCCAATGCTGCCTGCTGAGGGGGAGTAAGGGTGTTGGTGGGTTGGGGAATTGAGGCCTTCAAGACCTGAATTAACATAGTGAGGAATTAACTTGGGCATTTGGAGATGAATAAAAGTCTTATTGTTCAGGGGCAAGGGCCTGTTTGGGCGTATGAATTCATAATGGGCCAGGTCTCCATGCTGGCCCAGAGACACAACAAGGGGGAGGGGACACCAGGATTGGTGTTGTGACATTTTCTAGACAGGGATTCTGAGGAGACAGAGTTTAGAATGCCTATGGAGCAGTGGGCCCCAAGGTCAGGAGTGAAAGGAGGGATCCGAGATTTAAGCGAAGCTGGCTGCCCACCAGAATGAGGGGGCAGAGTAATTAGAGGCCCCAGGGAGAACAGAAGACTGGTTTGGAATGAGGGATGAGCCACGAGGTTAGAGACAGGGGAGATCTTCACTGCATCCGCCTTTACCTTTGTTTACCTTCGTGTAGTGCTAGGAATTGTTTTAAGTGGATATATAGAGAGAGCCACATCTTTAATAGCTAAAATCTCAAGAGAAGAGCTGCAAATTCGTGGTGCAGCTGGCTTGCTTTGACACTGATGAGGGAGGCGGAAGCAGATCTGGCTCTATGAGTTGTTGAAACTGGGAGGAGCCTCTGTTTGTCAGCTAGTTACTCTGTGGTCCCAGCTTGTCACCACTACAGAGGTGCCCAGCCACTAGCCCTTATCTGCCAGTACGTAGCATTTAAACTTGAGGCACTGACCTACCTAGAGGACCAGAGCTGTATCTTAGATGTGCCGTGAGTGTGTGGATCAGGCTCTGACCTCTGCCCATGTGTCCTTCCATGCCAGTCCTTCCTAGCCTTTGTCAGGGAAGAGGGCCACCCCTGTGTCCTCAAAGCTGATGCCACCCCTTGCTACAAGTGCAGTTTTGAGTTCTTCTCCCTGACCCATCCCCTGAGCTGACTGTTTTTGTGCAATGTGTAAACTGTACAACTGTATGTAGCAATCCTTTTTTTCTCACCTGTTTTCAAGCCCGGCCTAAGGCCCTTGCCTCCACTGACCCCTCTGTCCTGATGTCCTCTTAGATCATCTCCTTTGACCCTGACCTGACTGACACCCTTGCTCGTGGCCTTTCACCTGCTAGACTCAAATTACTCTCATGCTGGACAACTGAAGGCGTTTGCCCAGCTAATTCTACAAAGTAGTCACAGGGCTGATGACCCTGCACACACCGGGTGGAACCCTGAGGGAGGTCAGGTGCCAAGTGTGGGGGCTGGGAAAGCAGGGTTGCCTCCATCCGTGGGCCCTAAACCTAACCTAACCCTTGCCTGGATGCTGTGTCCATGCCCTTTCCTGAAAGCCAGGGCTCAAGCAGGAGCCTGGCTCCCAGCCAGTCCCCACAGGAAGGAACAAACAGCCCTGCACAGGCCTCTAGCCAGGTGGGGTAGAGCAGAGGCTCATTGTTTTACAGGGAGAATCAAAAGGGCTCTTTGTAAACAGCCTCATGCCCATCTTCTTCCCGTTTCTCCCACCCTGCCTGGGAGAGAATCATTAGTGCTCGGCCCATGATTGGGTAAAATCAAGGGGAAGACAACAGCTCATGGACTGCAGTAAAGAACCTCCAACTGGAATTAGGAGATTTGGGCTGGGGTTAGGAGACTTTGAGAAAGTCAAATCTCTTTAATCCGTTTCTCTTCCTGGAACATGAGGGTGAGCTGTGTGTGCTGTTCCCTCTACACGAAGCATCCTTCCCTGGCTGTTTTAACCTTCCTGCCTTGGCCTAACTTCTTCTCCCCCAACGAAGCATTCCATGACTTCTACCCTGCTCCACTGTAGTGTAGGGCTCCTGTGTCACCCCTCTGTCATTGTGACAGAATGCCTGTGCAAATCAACTTAGGAAGAAAGACATATTTTGGCTCATGGATTCCAGTTTTGGTCTATTGTCAACTGTCTTTGTTGCTCTGGGCCTGTGGCAAAAAGAGTGGGGAGGGGGGGACAAACCAGAGCTGCTCACCCTGTGGTGGTCAGGAAGAAGGGAAAGGAGAGGGAGAGGGGAGGGCAGGGAAGAAGAGGAGGAGAGAGGGAGGAATAAAGAGGGAGAGATGGGGAGGGAAGGATGGGAGAAGGGAGAAGAGAGAATATACCCCCAGTGACCTAACCTCCTCCTGATAGAACCCACAACCTAAAGGGTTCCACGACCTCCCAATAGGACCTAGTTTGGCAGCCAAGCCTTAAATATGTGGGACTTTGGGGGAGATCCCAGATCCAAACTATAGTAGCCTCTAGGTTTTTCCAGACTGTGGATCACAGTTAGCAAGCTGAGAGCAGTTAATTGGGTTGTAACCATTGTTGTTAAAACGAACAAACCAGGGACTAGGGATAGAACCCAACTGAGAATGCTCAAGTCCTGGGTTCTATCCCCAGCAGCACGTAAGCTGGGCATGGTGGCACCTGCCTGTCATTCTAACGCTGAGGAGGTGGAGAGGCAGGAGGATCAGACGTTTAAGGTCATCCCTGGCTGAGGGGACCTTGATATGGTCCCCCACGTCTCCTAAGAAGAAACAGATCAGAAAATATGGACAGCAATTGCTTATGGTACAGAGGAGAATGCTTTAATGAATCATCTGTTATAACATACATGTCTGTATGTTTGTATATACGCTAAATTATAAAATGTATTTTATAAGTAGATTAAAGGCCTCTGCTTTAGAATCTTCTTTCCCAGTATTTGTCCTTTGTAATATTTAATGTGCTATAGCAGCAAATTATAATTACCTATAGTAATGGGTATGATGTATGCATAACTAGCAGGCTCCTTGAAACAAGGAGCAAGACTGACTCACTCATCCACATAAGAATTGATGGTAATTTGGATGTGTCCTTATTTTGTGTATGTGTGTAAATGTATGTCTGAGTCTATGTGTGGTCTATATGAATGTGGTGTGTACACATATGTGCGGGGCCAGAGCAGCATGGCAGCCTCCTCCTCTATTGCTCTTCACCGTCTTCCCCTTAGACAGGGTCTCTCATTGAAACTGGAACCAGACAGGCACCAGCGAGGCGCACTGAGCCTCCTATCTCTGCCTGTCTGGAGTTCTGGGGATTCAAACTCAGAACCTTATACTTGCACAGCAAGGACTCCCTGCCCCCGTGATAGATTGGGATGTGCATGTCAGCGCCTTCTGGCTTTCGTGGATATGCTGTGCTGTCATTCCCTAGTCCTGTGGGAATGAGTGAGCAGACTTTGACTGTGATGAGGAGATGAAAAGTTCACTGTGTACAGTTCCTGGAAATCTGTTGCCTTTTCTGAGTTCCCCAGGTACTAGATGTGAGTGTGGCACATACAACGTGCGCGCTCACACACACGCGCGCCGCGCGCGCACACACACACACACACACACACACACACACACACACACACACGAAAGCAAACACTCAAAACACATAAAAATAAATATTTAAATAAAAAGAAGCAAATAGAGATTTTACTAACTTTCATTTATAGAAAATTTGAGAGAGAAAAGAGCAAATGAAAGAGGTAAAATTACTTAAGCTTGGTGTAATCCCAACATTTACCAGAAGCTGAGGCTACAGGATTGTGATTTAGGCCAGCCTGGGCTACACAAGATCCTATGTCAAAAACTCCAAAAGAAAATAAAATAAAGCCCTTTTTAATTATACTACTGAGAAGTAGTCCTAAGGGGTGATTTAAGTGGGCTTTGGCTCTACCCTGTTTCTTCAAGCAGTCCTAAATAGACACAATACAGGGTGTGTGTGTGTGTGTGTGTGTGTGTGTGTGTGTGTTCTGCTTGTGCAGTTTCAAGTCTCTCCAGGTGACCCTCCACAAGCCCCTCCTACAGAAGACTTCTTGCCTCTGAGCTGTTTACATCGGTAAACATGGGGCACATTTTCTTGCATGTCCTCTAACTAAATTAGAATAATCGGCCCCTAGGGTTTCCAGCAGTCATGTTCCAGGCCCAGGGCAGAGTCCTACGGGAAGCACTGCCTGTTGCTCCCACAACTCTGGTGCTGGTTTCACATTATTTCAAACAGGCAGAAATAAAATATCAGGAACTTTGCTCTGCATTCACTCTGGGTCCTAGTCAGGGTCACTCTTGCTGTGATGAAATGCCATGACCAAAGCGACTTGGAAAGCAAAGGGTTTGTTTGGCTTACACTGCCATATCACAGTTCATCACTGAAGTAAATCAGGACAGGCACTCAAACTGGACAGGAACCTGGAGGCAGGAGCTGATGCAGAGGCCATGGAGGAGTGCTGCTTACTGACTTGCTCCTCATTGCTTACTCAGCCTTCTTTCTTACAGAACCCAGGACCATCAGCTCAGGGATGGCACCATCCACCATGGGCTGGACCCTCCCCCGTCAGTCACTGATTAAGAAATGCCATACATGCTTGCCTCCAGACCATTCCAGAAGAAGCATTTTCTCAAGTTTTCCCTCCTCTTAGATGATGACTTCTCCTTGTGTCAAGCTGGGATAGAACTTATCCAGCACACTCTGAGGGGCTTCTGATGTGCTTGCTGAAGAACTAAACACATAAGGCAGTCAGGGACTTGTTCTGTCCTATCTGTACTTACCTGCAGGTGTACTTACCTGGGTCCTGACTTCATTCTTTTTGCCTAGACACCAGTTGCTTCGTGCCACATGCTGCTCAGATATGTCTCTGCTTTGAGAAAGGCTGTTAAAGACATGTACTGCTCAATGACATTCTCTGCTTTTGTGGGGGGTCATTGCCACAGTCTCCCGGGTGCCACCTGGCCATGCTCCAAGCCACTGAGGTACTACATGACACTCTTCCCACAGTCTTATGGAGTTTCTCCATAAGCACACACCTTTCCAGAGGGACTTCTGAGAGTCAGACTGAGCAGATGATGAAGCTATTCCCTTAGATGGAGCATGGCATGGCTTCCTTTAGATGGAGCATGGCTCTGGGGAGCCACCACATCAGACCAGTGCTATCCACAGCCAGTGGGGCAGCCATCTTAAAAAGCAAGCTCTATGGGACCTGACAACAGAGAGACTCTTCAGCTTAGTGACAGGAGATATGATTTGTGCAGTGATTTTCAAATGCACCTCTAACAATTTACAGATCATCTCAGGGCTCTGGAAGCTGGAAGTCCAGAATCTTTGTCAGAGGGTTTAGTGGGCTGAATGGTGCCTCCCAAATGTCCTAAACCTCAGAACTTGAGAGTACTACTTCATATGACAAAACAATAAACATTGCTTTATATGGCAAAAAGTATAGCTAAATGAAAGATCTGGTGACACACACATTTAAACCCAGCTCTAGGGGAGCAGACGAAGACAGATCTCTGTAGATTCAAGACCAACCTAGTCTACATAGTAAGTTCCAGGACAGCCAGAGCTATGTAGGGAGACCCTGCCTCAAAAACAAACAACAAAACAAGTAAAGATCTTGAGCCTGAGTTATCTTGGTTGGCCCTAAATGCAGTCATGTCTCATTACTGGGGATGAAATACAGCTCAGTAGCTCTCCAGGCAGACACGTGCATGTGCACACACACTCCTTG
This sequence comes from Cricetulus griseus, assembly GCF_003668045.3. NCBI lineage: Eukaryota > Metazoa > Chordata > Mammalia > Rodentia > Cricetidae > Cricetulus > Cricetulus griseus. The sequence continues at coordinate 13,537,146 of NC_048600.1, read as the reverse complement.
TCTGTTTGTGTATCCTCATGAAAGGAGACATAGAGGGATTTTGTGAAAGGAGACTGGGCCCCAGTCTCAGAGATTGGAGTGAAGTGGCTATAAGCCAAGGGATGGTGAAGCCCCAGGAGCTAGAAGCCGGAGCTGATCCTGGAATCTTTAGACGGAGGGGTGCAGCTGGGCCAGCACTTTATTCTAGGGTTTCTGGTCTCCAGGATAGTAAGGAAATAAATGTGTTATTTTAGCCACCCAGGTTGTAGCAGTTTGGTGTTGTAGCCATAGGACACTGGTCAAAGTCTAGGTGTTGGCAAGGTGGTTCTTCTAGAGACCATAGGTGAAATTGTGTTTCCTTGCCCTCCTTAGCTCATGGACCTGAGTCACTCTGCTTCTCTCTCCACTCCCTCTGACCCTCCAGCTTTCTTTGACCCCACTGGGTTCATCTAGATAATCCAGAAAAGCCTCTCCCTCCCAGGTACTCAGCCTCTCACCACAGTGCAAAGTCCTCCCTGCAACTTAAAGTACCAGATTCAAAGGTTCCTGGCAGGAGGGCATGGATACTTGGGGGTGGGACTAGCACAGTCTATAATCCTGAGGGGTGTGGGGAGGAAAGGTGGCCTATTCACCACATCTCAGGGTGTTCCTGGGAAAAGCTATTCCCTAGAGCTTGAGAAAAACAGAATCAGGAAAATCTAGGGCTGTGTGGACCACATTACTCTTCCAGGTTCCCTTAGGCAGAAAAATGTAGGCAGGTCTAGATGAGCAGTGATTAAAAAGGTGAGGGTCTGGGGCTGGCTATGTGGCTCACTGGGTAGAGGCACTTGCACACTGGCCAGATGACATGAGTTCAATGCCCAGGTTCTAGAAGAAAGGACAACTCCCAAGTGTTGTCTGACCTCCATATGCATGCCATGGTACACGTAACCCTGCACACACACCCAAACAATAAAACAAAAATGGTAGATGAGGGTGTGGCTATGACCTGGCTTAGATGAAGTTTTTGAGGTGACAGTGGAGCAGAGGGATGTCTCCCATAGTACTCACCTTTGGTGCTCACAAGGCAGACTAAGCTCAAGGGACCTTTGGCTTAGCCCAGTGAGGATGCTTTGTGCAGCCATCAGTTACAGAGCTAGTGTGGAGATATTGGCCACCAGAGACATGTCACAAGAAGTGTGCTTAGCATGAGGACTAAAGGTGATGGACAAGTTCTCACACTGAGATAGCAGGCTCTATGGTAGATGCTGAGGCTCTCATGGAAGAAGATGGAGCTAGCGGGGGGGGGGGGTAATTGGTCAGAAGGGAGAATGAAGGGCTGAGAAGCTGGCGTCTGAAGCACTTCCACCTAGAGGGAAAACAGCTTGGGACCAAGTGGCCGTGTGACGTTGCTGTTGAAGCAGGTGGTGTTTGAGTCCGTTTGAAAATATATCAGCCATCAAAAGCAGAGTCCCCATTCTGTCCCCAACTGTTTCTCCAGCTCCGGAAAGTAATGACTTCTTCCTCAGAAGTAAATAAAACTTCCTACTTGGAGAGGATGAGAAGGCATTCATTATTAATGTTTATTTCCACACTTACAGATGAAAGGCATGATGACTTCAAAGTGGTAGATTGGGACTGGGAAAGAGAATTAATTCTTGACATTAAAATTATCTGCTAGAAAACACTCACACCTGTTTTGAAAAAGTTTCTCATGATTGAATGTAAAGTTGAGAATTTCAAAAAGGGATTTGACAACCAATAAAAGGATGGGGGAACAATTTATTAGGACAGAAATGTTTGAGTTCCTAGACACCCAAACTCATTTCTAGGACAAGGGTGACAGCAGGCAGCCACATCAGGCATGCTGGGGACAGTGGGAGGTTCTGGCCAGTCCTCACAACCCCACTAATGGAAGGTCTCACTCTGTAGACCAGACTGGCCTGGAACTCACAGAGATCCACCTGTCTCTGTCTCCTGAGTGCTGGGATTAAAGGTGTGCACCACCAAGTCTGACCCGTCAGCTTCTACTTCAGCTCCTCTGTCATAACACAAAGGTTTGGGATTCTAATTGATGGATTTCCCTTTTTAAAAGAGTTTTGAATACTTGCTGTGGTTTAGAACACAAAATTTAAGACGGTGGTTCTCAGCCTTGCTAATGCTGAGACCCTTAAGTACATTTCCTCATGTGGTGACGCTCCCCAACATTTGTTACTACTTTACAGCTAATTTTGCTACTGTTATGAATTGTAATGTAATTATCTGATATGCAGGGTATCTGATATGTGACCCCTAAAGGGGTTGCAACCCAAAGGCTATGTTTAGGGTAAAAGACACCAAAAGAACCTGTCCTGCAGCCACAGACACATTGCCACTTGACACACACACACTCCCAACAGTCTCGTGTAGGCTGACCTAGAATTTACTGTGTAGCCAAGAATAGCAGATCCTCCCAGTTACACCTCCCTAATGCTGGATCACAGGTGTGTTTATGCGGCATGGATCAAGCCCAGGACTTTGTGCATGATAGACAAGCACTCTACCAATCAATATTCCCAGCCCCCAGCTGTACCTCCTAACCCACTGGCCTGTGCCACAATAATATGCCACTAATGTCACTCATGGTCGAGCTTCCTGACTTGATGGTAGAGGTGTTCCTTGATGGTTTTTCAATTCAAGGCCATTCCCCCATCACAGCATTCTGTGATGGTGTAAGATAATATTTATCCTCTTGATTTTTAAAATTTACATATCTGATCAAGAAAGTACACTGCATACATTTATCCGCTTTAGGACTTTGGCAGAAGAAGCCAATCAGCTAATAGCCATGACCTGTGATCCCCAATCACTGATAGGATTTGGTTTTTGCTTTGGGGCTGATTTTTTTAACATCTGTATAAGAAGGCAGCACTTTTTTTAGTTTTTGTTCTTCACATTGCATTTATCCCATCGCAACATTCTGGAACACAAAAGAAAATACTGAGGCTTTTTGGAGATGAGGGAACAGCAGTGTAAAACACCATGCCTTGCAGTGACTCAGCTGTTTACTGGTCAGAATGCTGGCTGACCAGCAGTGACAGGAACAGGGCCAGTAGCTGGGGACTTTGCGTGTGTTCTCTCTAGAGCTGACCTTCTCAGACATAGTCACCAGGCAAGCCTGTGAAAACGCAGCCCGGAGCCCTAGCCCACATGTATCCTCCTCTGCTGGCCTTGGGGTCTAAAGTAGTAATAATCTAGACCCTTCCTTCACACAGTAAGCTCTGAGGACTCTGCCCTAAGGAGATTTCCTTCTCCAGGCCTGGCTTGGCCTGAAGAGCTTCACCCAAAACTAAAAGGGATCCTGCCAGGCCTTAGCAGAAAAAGTTCTCTGTCTCTGTCTCTGTCTCTCTCTGTGTGTGTGTGTGCGCGCGCGCGCACACACGCGCGTGCGTGGGAGAGAGAGAGAGAGAGAGAAAGAAAGAAAGGAGAGAGAGAGAGACTTTGACCCAGGAGAGAGCTATGCACTGAGTCAGCATTATCTGCAGGGAAGCCCTGGCTTTATCACTCATTGCCACTTAACTCTTCATAAGTAGCTTACAACTCTAGCATTTTTGTATTCCAAATTGATACAGAAGAGGAATGTCTTCACCTCTTTCATTGCATGAGGACATTCTTGAGATTTTCTTTACCAACTAAGAAGAAAAGACTTAGTGGTTTATTGGACATCAGGCAATATCCTGTAGTCCCTAGAGCCCCAGGAAGCCCCACCTTGGTCTGGTCCAAGAGAGAAATGGGTGCTTTGCTAAGGTGGGCACCGTGCAGAAAACTCTTCGCACACACCTTAATTAACAATGAAAGTCATCCTTCGTTGTGTAATCCATGGGGAGGACAGTAATATGAACAGATTGACAGACAGGCTTGACGATACCCTCAGTTTCAATGTTGTTGGCATGCCATGCTGAGAGTCAGCTCCTTGTGCCTCTGCATATCCTAGAAAAAGAAAACGAGGTTACTGTCTGTTCCCATCGCCTGCTCGTGAGACAGCATTGAGAAGACATTGAATTTTTCAGATGAAAGATGATATAAAATTCCAAAATGAGGAGCTGGCTGTCGACAGGGTGCTGGGTGGCTGAAGAGGAGGCTTACACAGAACACAACTGCAGCATGTCAGGGTTCCTCTGCTGCCATGGGGTTCCAGGGACATCTGTCCCATGCTTGTCTAATGAAGGATAGGAGCACACAGTGTCCTATGTGGAGTGGCTACAGCAAAGCCTTGGGATCTGAACTAGAATTTGGGGGATAGAGGCAGAGCACATTCCTAGGGTGATTCTGATGCACTCCCAAAGTTTGCATCTCTGCCTCACCAGCATAAATTTACACACTGCCCACACACACACACACACACACAGAGAGAGAGAGAGAGAGAGAGAGAGAGAGAGAGAGAGAGAGAGGAGAGAGAGAGAGAGAGAGGAGAGAGAGAGAGAGAGAGAGAGAGAGAGAGAGAGAGAGAGAGAGAGAGAGAAGAACATCCCCTTTTCCATTTAACTCCCTTCTGGGCAAGCATCTCATTCATAACACATAAATCAGATGGCTCACTGCTGATGAATGAACTCTACCTTCAAGGCCGGCTCACATATCACCCTTCACTCTAAGCTTTTCAGGCTTAATTAATTACTCTCCAAAATGAAGGAATAACACACAACCAGGGGAGAGTGAGGAGCTTGTCTTTATGTACATGGAAACATGACCATGATGCTTTGGGATGGAAAAGGTCACACTGTACTCTGATTGATACATATTGATAAAAATATGTACACATATAGCTTAGCTTATATAAAGGTTCAAAGAAAATGTATATCTACTAACAGTATTTATGCATCTATGTTATTTGAGCTTGTATACTATTTATGTAATTTTTCAAGCTTAATAACAGTAACAAATAAGAGAGTAATTGCTTGCATAGTTACCAGGGAAGAGTCAGTTGTCTTTATAGTCCTTGTATAGTATGTCATCTTTGTGCATGTCAGCTTCCACTGTTCAGCGATGAGCTCTGTAATGACAGAGCCCTGTGCTGAGCATCTGCCTGTCGCCAGTGCTCAGCACTGTCCCTGACACTTTGTGGATGTGGAATACATATGTATTGGATTTTAAAGATCTAAACAGATGGGCCTGGTGTTGAATGCCTGTAATCCCAGTGTTGAGAAGGGTGAGCCAGGAGGAGTGTGAGGCCGAAACCAACCTTGGTGTCTCGAAGAGAGACAAGGAGGGAAAGAGGAGAATCTAAAACATGTTCTGAGTCATACTGGGGTCATACTGGTGGTCATACTGGGGTCATACTTGGGTCATACTGGGGAGGGGTCAGGTCAACACTGAGGGGCAGCTGATGGGCAGTGCTGTGTTTAGCCCTTGTAGGACACTAGCAGGAAGGAAGTGGTGTGTGGGCCACTATTTCCCCTCACCAAAGAAAGAGTTTGGCAATGGTGGGAGAAAGAAGAGGACTTGAGGCTACATATGGCCTGTGTGGGTTACCACCACTGGCGTTTTTAAAGGCATGACTCCCCAGTTCTACAACCCATGTCTGCCCACGATACTGCTGCTCTTTCAAGATACAATAAAACATGCTGTTTTATTGTGGAACATAAAGAGATGGACTTATCTTCAACTGTGTCCTTAATGTTTTCATTCTTACCCTGTCGAGATCCTCCACCATGAAATTGCCCCGGTGATCTCTCTGGAAGTCCACCTTCTAGGCATCCCTTGTCTCCCAGTCACAGTCAGCATCCCAGACTCTAACTGCAGACAGTTATAAACAGGTGCCACTGCCCTTGTGCCTTCCATTCTGAAGCAACTGTCATTCTGGCCAAGCGAGGTTCCTCACTTTGACTGGTTCAGCCACTCACATGAGAACTGAGTTCCCACCGGAACCAGACATCCTTTATGCCAGCTCACTAGTAGAGATTGCATGTGTCTAAAAGTTTTCAGTCTCCCTTAATCCCAGCACTCTGGAGGCAGAGGCAGGTGGATCTCTGTAAGTATGAGGCCAGCCTGGTCTACAAAGCTACACAGAGAAACCCTGTCTGGAAAAAAAAATAGTTCTTAGATATTTTTTTTAATTATTGACTTATTGTAAGAGTTGAAATGATGTGTGTGGGGAGAGAAGATAGGTCACCCAATAAACATTACAAATTTTAGGCAATGGTGCCCCTGTCCCTGTCATTGAATCCATGCTTTGCTTTTAATCACTCTCCATAATCTTGAAAATGTTGCCTAAGTCCCCAAACTAGAGCTGAATGGAAATTGATTGATATTATTCATCGGCAGCCTTGTTAAGACACTGTGTGGGCCACAAGTGGGAAGAAGGCTCCAAGCCCTCCCTTTCCCTGTGTGGAGGCTGAGTCTGCAAACCATGGCATAGCCAGGCTTCTGCTTTATCCCTGCACACACTGTGCCTTTGCAACCTGTGTACTCTGTTCCATCTTCTCTGGTGGGGCTAAGCTCCGAGCAGCTGTGAGAACTGCACAGCTCCTACTGGATTTTCTCTGGAGACACTGCACGTTGCAATGGCAGACCTGACCGAGAGTGCAGTGTTAGCAACTGACTCACTGTACTGCTTTCTTGGCCCTTTTTAAGCCATCTGTGTGACTGACTCACTTTAGTCTGTCTGGTATCAGATTGGCTGAGCATCCTACCAGATTACACCAGTTTCTCTAGTCATAACTTACGCCCCTCTCTAAGATAGAAGTTGTTCCCAGGGATGGGAGATCTTTGTCTAATGGGAAAGTGCTAGTGTGGTCAGGAGGGAGTGTGGGGCCTGACTGACTTAGTGTAGCTTGCTGATGTATTGTAAGAGTTGGGAGTGGTGTGTGCGGGGGAAGGAAGACAGGCTCAGCAGTAAACATTATGCATCTATCTGGAGTATGAGTTAGAATTGAAAGTTCACTAGGATAGGAGACATTACCGATGAACAAAGCCACTGCGGGTGCTGACCAGGATCTTAAGTGTATGAATGTGACTTGCTGCATTGTGGGTCTGCCAGGTGGAAGCCAGCTGAGGAACCCTCTACACCTTACCAACACTGATGTTTGTTGGGTTCAGGAAACAGTTCTGATCCATGATCCTTCTACTATCGATAGGGCCAGCTTGGTGGTGACCCCTGGTTGAATTTAAGTTTGTATTTGCCTGGAAAGCCAAGGTCACACAAAGAATAGTTATCCATCCTTTGCTGAGCAGGACAGACTAACAACATAGACTTAAGGAATACCTCCAGAATACCCCGGGACTAGGCTCCAGACAGGTGGGAGCTGTCCAACATTTCAGCCTACTTTTGTATCTCCCTGCTGGAAGGAAATGGAATGTTCTCTGGCCATCTTGACCGTTTGGGGGTCGGCAAGATGACTCAGTGGGTAAAGGCATCTGCAGCTGCCTTCGCTACTGTTTCTGTTTTTTGTGACAAAAACACCATGACCAAAAGACAAGTTGGGGAGGAAAGAGTTTATTTGGCTTATACTGCTATATTGCTGCTCATCAAGGAAGGAAGTCAGGACAGGAACTCAAGCAGGACAGGAACCTGGAGGCAGGAGCTGGTGCAGAGACCATGGAGGAGTGCTGCTTACTGGCTTGCTCCTCATGGCTTACTCAGCCTGCCTACTTATATTTTTTGTTAATGAAAAATATTTTTCTTTCTTTTAAGATTATGTGTACAGTACTCTTAAGATTTATTATGTATACAGTGTTCTTAAGATTAATTAATTTATTATACATAGTGTTCTGTCTGAATATATCCCCACAGGCCAGAAGAGGGCACCAGATCTCATTACAGATGGTTGTGAGCCACCATGTGATTGCTAAGAACTGTTCTCAGGACCTCTGGTAGAGCAGCCAGTGCTCTTAACCTCTGAGCCATTTCTCCAGCCCTCTCAGACTGCTTTCTTAAAGAATGCAAGAACTCCAGCCCAGGTGGCAACACCCACAATGGCTGGGTCCTCCCCCATCAGTCATTAAGAAAATGCCTTACAGCTGGATCTTTTGGAGGAATGTTCTCATTTAAGGTTTCCTCCTTTCAAATAACTAGTTTGTGTGTCAAGTTGACATAAGACTAGCCAGCACAGCAACCAAACCTAACTATCTGAATTCAATCCAAGCCCCACATGATGGAAGGAAAGAACCAACTCCATCAAGTTTGTCCTGTGTCACAAACCTGCTATGGTACACATGTGCATGCACACATGTATGTATGTGCACGTACACACACACACACACACACACACACACACACACACAAATAAATGAATAAATAAATGTAATTTTAAAATGTACTTTGTTGTGTGCTGTGTTCCAAGGAAACTGACATAGTGTAAGGTGCCAGTCTCTCAAGGTCTGATAACTTCATGATCAGTTCTGAAGGCCACAGGACCCTGAGGACACTGTCTACAGTTATTTCCCAGGCATATAGATGCCAGAGATTCAGCTTACTACAGTGGAGATGTGCTTCTTCCTATACAGTGGTGCCAGCATATTGGAACCAGGAAAGTAACCAGAGCTTGCTTTGTGAGAATGAAAACGAGAGCATCTAGAGTTGGGAGATACTAAGAAATGATGTGTCATCCATCCTGTGGTCAGTCCATGCCCCTGCACCTTCATCACAGTGACCAAAGTACCAATTCCAGCTGATAAGGATGCTACTACACTGGACAGTGTCAATTTCCCTGGTATAGTTTCACTCTACAGTTGCCTCTTCTAGATTCTATAATAACTACCTCTTCTGTTCAAAACTGCCAGGGCAACCAGATTCGAACCATGCTCTATTAGTTTTCCTAGACTGCAGATTATTTCACATTGGTGAGTTAAGTCAGTTCTGCCTAGTGATGTATGGGACCTGTATCAGTCATGTTTATAGTACACACTGCACTGTTTCTCCTGACAGGTAACCCTGTGCATAACAAGTAAATACTTCTTAGTGGGGACTTAATGGGCACTGGCTGTAGGACCAATTACTGAAAATGGTACCTTGGCAGACCAGCTGATCTCAGTCACAGCTACTCTAACTCTGCTGTTGCCAAATGACAACTGCCCACAACAGGAAAACGAGTGGTTGTGTCTGTATGTCTGTCTGCATGCCCATAGAACTGCTGAACAGAAGTAGAGAGCACTGGCTGCTTGGGAGTCGTGGTCACACAGGGGGCTTTTTCCTGGAAAATTTTCCAGGGGCCTCTTAAATATTGGCATGAAGCTCACACCTTTAAACTGGATTCCAGCTGCCCCTCAAAAGTCCAGGGATTTGGAAACAGCATGCTCAAGACTGGGACTGGGAAACTCCATTGGCCTAGAACATCTTACTGATAAAATTGAGGCTCCAGGGGCTAGGGTTAAATGGTTCAGCATTTAAAAGCACTGGCTGCTCTTCCAGAGGACCTAGGTTCAATTCCCAGCACCCACAGGGTAACTCTCGCCTGTCTCTAATTCCAGTCACAGGGATATGGCACCCTCGGATAGATATACATTCATATAAAACACCAATGCACATGAAAATAAATCTTTTGTGGGGTGTGGGGTCAAGACAGGGTTTCTCTGTGTAGTTCTGGCTATCCTGGAACTCACTGTAGACCAGGCTGGCCTCAGACTCAGGGATCTGCCTGCCTCTTCCTCCCAAGTGCTGAGATTAAAGATGTGCACCACCACCACCCAGCCAAAAATAAATCTTTAAAATAAAAAAAAGGAAAGAGAAAGAAATTGAGGACCTTCTTGAGGAATGGTGGGATGTATCTGAAACACAGCAGATAGTTGGATTCCTCATAGATAAACTGGTTTCCCTGGGTTTTATTGGGACAATTAGAGAATCAAAATAAATGATATCAGCGTGTTGTATCCCCCCAGAATGAGTAACAGTCTCCATAGTTATAGCAGTCTTATAAATAGAAAGCCAAAGATCTTCTAGGTTGTGGGATTAGGGGGAAAGAGTGGCTGTGCCAGCCAGGTGTCTGGCCTCGAACTCACTTGGTAGACCAGGCTAGCCTCAAATCACAGCAGTCCTGTCTCTGCCTCCTGAGTGCTGGGATTACAGATTGTATGCTCACATACCCCACTCTTATGTTTTTTCTGCCATCTCATCTTAATCCTCAGTCAATGTCATACCAACTTGTCTAGATATGTCTGTACCTGGGATCTGGCCTAATTTGAAATAGCTGTCCCCATAAGGTGACCTGACTAGTTTGTGACATTGTCTGTGACAGAGAACTGATGTTTTGTGTGTGTGAAACAAGGAGTAGGGCAGTGGGGGTGGGTGGCTGAGGAAACAGACAATGTAGCCTCCTTACTCCAGACGGAAGGCTGAGAAGATAGTGTCAGTAGATTCCAAGACTATTTTAATCATATTGTGTTGTGACATGCTGCGGTCAAAAGAGCAAGTTACTCCAGGCATCACCGCTGTTCAAATGCTTATTAACTAGTGAGCACTTAACCACTGCGTGTAGTCCTCAAGTGAGGCGTCAGCCACCCCATGCTGTAATGCCTTGGCATGCTGCCCACGGAGTCACTATGCACACAGATGCTCAAAAATGTCCACACCTGTACACGACGTCATCACATGTTGGCACAAAAGTGGGGAGCCAAGCAAGGTGACTGGGTCACACGCCAGCACCATACTGCACCCCTCTAAAACACGAGAAAGAACATTCCAGAGTCCTGATATGGGGAAGGAGGTGACAAGGATTCCTTTTCCTTCAGGACCTTACCCAGATCTAAGGGGGACTCCAGTGTGAGAGTGTGAGAGGCACTGTCTTACAGAATGTGGGCTCTCTAGATGCCTCCTTGGGTGTGATTTTACTCTTTGTTCATTATTACCACCACTGGAGAAGAGAAGGGAAAATAAAATCCGCAAAGCATCCGCTGTGAATCCAGCCAAAGCCAGGACTTGGTGCCATGTCCTGTCACTGCTGTCTTGACTCCCAGCCCATGGCTTCTTCCCAGATCTCTCACTGATCCACCATTGAATGCTGCTGCTTCACGCCACGCCTTTAACCATCACAGCCACCAGGCCCCTTCTCCCTACCTAAGCAACCCCTTCCCAGCCCCTTGTTAGGCTTCTTAAAATTCTCTTGTAGTCAGAATTGCATTAACCACCTCTCACTTGTAACCATTACTAACCCAGACTGTGTGGCTGCCACACTACCTGAACTGTGGCTGCCACAAGTCTCTTGACTTTGACTTATGTTATATAAAGTTGAGTTTGTACCCTAAATTAGCCATTTACACTCCCTCTTCCATGAATTGTCTGTACCCAGCGTTTCAGCGATGGCTGAAACGCAGTGTTTTGTAGTAAGAACCTCGGCCCTGGAGAGGCCACATTCGTCCAGGGCACTGACAGTCATGAGAGGCAGAGCAGGTCGGGTACGTGGAGATGTTTTCTCACAGCTTTGTTTTCCTTTTTTAACATTTATTTTTATTTCCTGTGTCTGCGTGCTTATCAAGCATCAGATCCCCAGGGGCTGGAATTACAGACAGCTGTGAGCTGCCATGTGGGTGCTGGGAATTGAACCTAGGTCCTCTGAACAGCAGCCAGAGCTCTTAGCTGCTGAGCCTTCTCTCCAGCCCATGCTTTTCTTTCCATGCACCACACTGCCTGTCTACATAGCTGAATGTACCAGAATATTCCTTGATATGTACACCACACCACAAGGCTGTCTGTTTTAGTAGTTTTTGGTTAAAGTTTGTTATCTGGATTCTGCATTCCCTACTCACCTTGGGAAATCCTACGCTATTTTCTTTTTCTGAGCAAGTCCTCCCCATGCAACCTTTTTTTTTTTTTTTTCTAGACAAAAATTTAAGAGGAGATTATCTTGGGTGAGCTTCAGCTTTTGCTTATTCCCCTGGTAATTTGTGTTTTCCCGGTTGGTACCTAATTCTCCTTTTTTCAATATAGTGGTAACATTTTACATGTTTAAATAATTGCCTTCTATGGCCCTTTAAAACCTTCAGTAAGGACACCTCCTAGTGTCAAGTGTTTCAAATAAAGCTCGTAGACAGTGAGTACTTTATTTTAAAAAATGAAATTAAATATTGTGATATGTCTGAGGTCAGTAGAGATTTGCCTCAGGAGGCATGGCTTGTGATAATTCATCAGCTGGGTTTCTAGATGTTAGACATGAACATACAGATTTCCAAATGGTCACTAGATACTGCCATCTCTCAGTGCTACAGCCAAAAACAGTTCACAGAAGAATAAATGTGTGTGGGCAATAAACATGAAAATAAGTTCATTTTTACCTGTCATCAAAGAAAATAAAAGAACAAAAAATATCAATTTTATTAAATGAACACATTTAAGAAGAGCAATACTCAGGGCCCGAGCTTATTTTAGCAAGAGTATTTAAAATTACACTGTTTAGTTCAGTGGACATGAACAAAATGTTTTGAGAGACACCTTTGACAGTTAAGAAGACCAAGTGCCATAAATCTAGTTACCCCTGGGATTCTTGGGGCTGCATCATACAGTTCAGAATGGCCTGTCTCTCAATTTCTTCACAAATTTCACTATACCCTCTTTTTTTTTTTTTTTTTTTTTTTTTTTTTTTTTTTTTTTTTGGTTTTTCGGGACAGTTTCTCTGTGTAGCTTAAGTCAGAACAAAGGAGGACTAAAACAGCCGAAATCATTATAGAGAAAGGCCTTGTGTGAAAGCCCCTAACCCTCTCAGCAAAGTATGCCAATAGGTGGGATTTTTGATTTGTTCAGAGCCCTGGAACCCTAAGTAGTTGCTTCCTTGTTAGAGCCAAAATGCAAGCAAAGGAAAAACAGTATCTCTAGTTGTTCGCTTGTTTGTTTTGGTTGTTGTTTAGAGATTTCTTGGGGTTTTTGTTTGTTTGTTTGAGATAAAGTCCCACATAGCTCAGACTAACTATAAACACTATGTACTGAGCTCCTAATCTTTCTGTCTCTGTCTACAAAGTACTGTGATTGCAAGAGCGTGTCACTATTCATAGCTTGTAGTTTAATTAATGTTATATATGATGAGTGGTTTTAATTGTCAATTTGACTCAGTCTAGAATTACCTTGGAAGAATCCCTCTCAATGGGGGATTATCAAGATGCTGCTGGCCTGTGGGCATGTCTGTGGGGGTTTATCTTGATTACCTACAGGTGGCAAGACCCACCCACAGTCATGAGTGGGTGGCACCATTCCCTAGGATCATGAACTGTCTGAAAGAAATCAGGCGGAACACAAGCATGTCTGTGTCCATTCAGTGTCCACTCTTCACTGTGGATGTAACCAGCTGATTCCAGTTCCTGGGGCCTTGACTTCCCTGCAGTGTTAGGCTATGGCCTGCAACTAGGAGCCAAATAAGCCCCTCCTTCTTTAAGTTGCTTTTGCCAAGGTATTTTATCACAGCAACAGAACAACACTAAGATAAACATAACAAATGTCAATTTCCTGGTTTTAGTAATGGCCATATAGCCTGTTACTGGAGGAATTGGATGAGGACACCCAAGAACTCATTTTTATTTGAATCTTGAGTCTCAAATCACCTAAAAATGAAAAACTTGCAAAAATTGGAGCAGTGCTGTCTTAAACAGCGGCCCTTGAAATTAACTCTCCAGTATTTCATAGAAAAGATAATGTAAAGTAAGAGCTCTGAAAGTTGTACATCGAAATAGGTTTCTTTTTTTGTTTGTTTGTTTGTTGTTTTTGCTTTTTGTAATTCCTCCCAAGTGCTGGAATTAAAGGTATGAGCCGCCACTGTCCGGCTGAATTAAGTTTCTGAATGTTGTGATTCATAATAATTTCAATTCAGAAATGGTTCTGCTGTTTTAACTACATATTATTTTACCTGTACTTTTGTATTGTTGCAAATATACTCTGTTCACACAAAAAAAATCTTTTTTTTTTTTTCTGTTTGCTTTTTTGAGACAGAGTTTCTCTGTGTAACCCTAGCTGTCCTGGAACTAGCTCTATAGATCAGACTAGCCTTGAACTCAGAGACCTGCCTGCCTCTGCCTCCCGAATGCAGGAATTAATAGCTTGCACTACCACCACCTGGTTTAAAATTCTTTGGAGACTTTCCCCTTGACCATGGCATCCAGAGCTGCTGGTGATAGGGCTTTTACTTCTTTCTAGTCATGTCTTTGCCCACACATGCATTCTGGGTAGATTCTTGGCTGTCTTCCCTCTCTTCCCCGTGCATTTCCTCTTAACTCTCAATTCAAGCTCCTAGCAGAAAAAAAGCAGATCAGCTTAATCAGCCGAGTGTGTCACCACTGGTCATGTCTCTCACTGTCTATCTCCCACCTTTACCTTGGTTTCCTCCAGCAGCAGGCTGGGTCTCGTGGCTTCCTGTAGGTGGCATTCCTTACACAGTGGCTGGCATGTAGTCCTGCGTGTGGAGCACATGCTTCGGTTGTGGTGAGTGAAGCAGATATGTGAGGAATATGGTAGTCTCTACAGTGTCCCTGGCAACCCCTTTTGTTTATCTATTGTCTTACATTAATTTTCCTTAAAACAAAAGGCCAAAAGGGTTTCCAATGAACCACACAACTAAACACTAAATCAATACTGAAATCATTCTTTTCTGGGCTGGAGAGATGACTCCAGGAATGCTTGAAAACCCTAGTTTGGCCGGGCGTTGGTGACACACACCTTTAATCCCAGCACTCGGGAGACAGAGGTAGGCAGATCTCTGTGAGTTCGAGGCCGGTGTGGTCTCCAGAGCGAGTGCCAGGATAGGCTCCAAAGCTACACAGAGAAACCCTGTCTCGAAAAACCAAAAAAAAAAAAAAAAAAAAAAAAAAAAAAAAAAAGAAGAAAAGAAAAGAAAAAAGAAAACCCTAGTTTGGTTCCCAGCACCTATCAGGTGGTTCATAGCCACTTATAGCTGCAGCTCTAGGCTATGTGATACCCTCTTCAGACCTCCCCAGGCACACATCTGCACAGGCAGCATACACACATAAAATAGATAAATAAATAAAATAAAATATAATAAAATAAAAATAAATGATTAAAAAACATTCTTTCAGCCGGGCAGTGGTGGCACACGCCTTTAATCCCAGTACTCGGGAGGCAGAGGCAGGCGGATCTTTGTGAGTTCGAGACCAGCCTGGTCTACAAGAGCTGGTTCCAGGATAGCCTCCAAAGCCACAGAGAAAACCCTGTCTCAAAAAACAAAACAAAACAAAACAAAACATTCTTTCCTAAATATTCTTTTCTAAATATTTAGATTTTATTAACATTTCCCCTCATTCTTTGGAAGTACTGGCAATTAAACCCAGGGCCTTACCCAGCTAAGCTGGCCCTGTAGCTGAGCTGTATCCTCAGCCCTGCCCTTTCCTTCTCCCTCCTTTCTTTTTTTGTCTTGTTGTCCTTATTTTGAGACAGGATCTCACTAAGTTGACCAGGCAGGCTTTGAACTTGTGACCCTTCCACCTCTCCCTTTGTTTCTTGATCCAGTGTTTTATGCATGGGGTATGCTCCCACTCCTGAGCCTCCTGGCACAGATAAGATCTAGAACTGACTTGGGCGGTAGACCATGAGTTCTGAAGGAATGTGGGGAATATCGAGCCACAGAGCACAAGTCTATGTTTAACCTATATTGCACTTAAGGTTTTAACTCACGGGAACGACATCCTGTAGTGGCCTTGACACAAGTGGCCTTGATGACAAACTCCTGAATTCCATCCTTAGCATTCTTGTGTCTGGACTCCCCCAGTCAGTTGCAAGTCTAGCTCTGTCCCCACACTCCAGCAGAATGACTCAGGGCTCCTTCCTTCCTTCTTGTGCACTCTAATGACGGCTCCATTACATTCTGGTCCTGTCATTAACAGGACTGCCACCTCCTCCTGGAACCAGCTCTTCCCTTGGATCCTGAGACTTACCCACCTGGCCCAGCCTCCTCGCCTTTGGTGGCACACCCTAACATTCCTCTAGGACTTAGTCACAGGTCTCATGCTCACTTGGTCAAATAAAAGTGACAGTAAACACGCTTCCTGTTTTCACTGCTCTCTGACATCCCGTCATCTTTACAGGCCCACATCAGGGACTACCTTCCCCCAGAATTACCTGCCAATTAACCCCCTCCCCCCACTCAGCTTTTGCAGGCTGTTGGGTGCCTGAGAGCCAGATGTGCTGTTTTAATGATGGGGTCCCTGGTCCATTTATGAATGACTTTGTCTTCAGCCAAACAAAAGATTCCTTAAAGAGAAGACCAGGCCTTAAAGTGATGCTGGGGCTACAAGGTGCCCCACTGGGTTGACCACATGAATCAGTGGTCAGCAAATACTTGCTGGTTGAAAGTAAGGCTGATTGAGGGGCTGGAGAGAGGACTCAGAGGTTACGAGCACTGGCTGCTCTTCCAGAGGTCCTGAGTTCGATTCCCAGCAATTGAACTCAGGTGGCTCACAACCATCTGTAATGAGATCTGATGCCCTCTTCTGGCATGCAGTATATAATATATAAATAATAGCGTAATATAAATATAAATACATAGTAAACCTTAAAGTAAGACTGATTGAAACAGTAGGAGAGAGAGAGAGAGGGGGACAGAGGAACCTCTACAATTCCTTCCCTCCTCCTCTTCCAGGGTGAAAGTAGAGTGTAGCACTCTGCACTGCAGCTATACAAACTCAACCCTCGCTTCCAGCAGTGTGACGGTGCTGGAAGGAGCTGCTCTGGGGTCAGGAGGCTTGAGCTCAGCCTAACTTTACTTTGCCAGTGGCTGATCATGAACATGGGCTCTTGAATCCAGGGCCTTCATTTCCTCATATGCAGAGCTTAGTTGGTGATTAAAGCCTTCAGGGGAGAACTGCTCTGACCTACATGAGTGGTGCTCCCAGTAGGCATTTCAGAGCCTGTGATAGGCCAGAAGAGAGGCTATAGGAAGGTAAGCAGGCCTTCTGGGATTAAGGCGGGATCTGCCTCCATCTGGGATTAATCCCATAAAGTGGGCAGGGAGGGTGGAGTGCTGGGTTCATGGAGAATCAGACAACACAGAACCTGAAGTTTGCTCTGGACAGCTCTATGGCAGACAGGCCGGTAGAAAGGCTGGAGGATAAGTGAGCAGTCTGTATTCTGTCAACAGGGCAAGGGGATAAAACTGGAAGGGATGCCAAGGGGACACTGAATGGGGGAAGGATTGGGCCTAGGGCCAGAGGAAACATACTAATTAATTCATAAAATCCAGCACTTTGGAGAAGGCCAAGAACTTAGCAGAACACTGTCCTACATGACCACAATAAGCTTCAGACCAGAAGAGATGTAGTCCTGCTTTGTGTGTGTGTGTGTGTGTGTGTGTGTGTGTGTGTGTGTGTGTGTGTGTGTGTTTTCATGCACACGTGTGCCATGGTGTATGTAGAAATCAGAGGATAATTTAGAAAAGGTGGTTCTCTCCTTCTATCATCTGGGTCCCAAGTATTGAACTCAGGTCATTCGACTTTGCTGTGCGATCACCTTGGCACACTTAGCCTGAATGTGGTTTTAAAAGAACATAAAATAACATGGTTTGTGTCTGTCCCCAGAAACATGGACAGGCTTTGGGAGCCTGGAGAGCCACAGAAGAGATGCCAGACCCAATAGGGCTTTGGAAACGGGAATGTTCTCTTCCCAACATGTCCCAGAAGCTCCTGCAGCCCCATTCCCTGTCCTCGGGCCATCCACAGTGGGCCAGCTATCTGTTCCCCTGAACATGCTAGGGGGAAAGACACTCCTGGAATGTGGCCAGGTCCTTCTCTGGAACCATCCTGACATCCTTCTCTGAGTAACCTGGGGAACGTTGTCATCTGCTGCTGGAGAAAAGACTTAAGTCTATGCTGAGAGTCTCAAGGCTCCGTACAATATGTATAACCAGATGCCAAGCTGGCATTTCCTCTCTCCTGTAGCCAGCAGCACTTCCTTGGAGTGAACACAAAACCAAGAACAAAAACCATCTTCTGCACCCCTCCTCTGCCATCTGAACCCTGTTTCCTAGTCATACCTCTCTTACCACTTAGGGCAGTCACACTTAGCAGCTGTTGCATCCAGGGTCCTAGGCCCACACTAGCTGAAGGAAGAGAAGGATGCCCAGCTCCCAAGACACCCCTCTGTTTTCCTGGCGAGAGCCTTGGCAGCCAGGCAGCAGAGAGCCGAAAGCCAAGCGTGTCCTGCTCTCTGCCTGCTCAGGACCCTGAGTCAGGAAATAAGGAATGGAGTTGAAG
This sequence comes from Cricetulus griseus, assembly GCF_003668045.3. NCBI lineage: Eukaryota > Metazoa > Chordata > Mammalia > Rodentia > Cricetidae > Cricetulus > Cricetulus griseus. Next base: position 13,519,038 of record NC_048600.1, on the reverse strand, counting down.
ATGTTGACAATTCTGAGTTGCTCAGCCCCCAAGGTGAGGTAGCCTTTGGTCCTCATAGCAGTGTCTCCTCCAACCATCCCCACAAGTTGTCACAAGTCTGGTTCTTCAGTCATAAAAACTGAGCCTCTTGCCCTGGCTGGCCAGGCAGGAAGATGCATTTCTTGCTGCACACATCCTCACTGCACCACACCCTCACTGCGCCACATCCTCACTGCACCACACCCTCACTGCATCACACCCTCACTGTATCACACCCTCACTGTGCCACACCCTCACTGCGCCACACCCTCACTGCATCACATCCTCACTGCGTCACATCCTCACTGCGTCACATCCTGACTGAATCACATCCTCACTGCGCCACATCCTCACTGCACCACACCCTCACTGCATCACATCCTCACTGCGCCACACCCTCACTGCGCCACACCCTCACTGCATCACATCCTCACTGCACCACACCCTCACTGCATCACACCCTCACTGCACCACATCCTCATTGCACCACATCCTCACTGCGTCACATCCTGACTGAATCACATCCTCACTGCACCACATCCTCACTGCATCACACCCTCACTGCATCACACCCTCACTGCACCACATCCTCACAGCACCAGACCCTCACTGCACCACATCCTCACTGCACCACATCCTCACTGCACCACATCCTCACTGCACCACATCCTCACAGCGCCAGACCCTCACTGCACCACATCCTCACTGCACCACATCCTCACTGCACCACACCCTCACTGCATCACATCCTCACTGCGCCACACCCTCACTGCATCACATCCTCACTGCATCACATCCTCACTGCACCACTTCCTCACTGCGCCACACGCTCACTGCACCACATCCTCACTGCGCCACATCCTCACTGCGCCACATCCTCACTGCAACACATCCTCACTGCAACACATCCTCACTGCATCACATCTTCACTGCACCACATCCTCACAGCACCACATCCTCACTGCACCACATCCTCACTGCATCACATCCTCACTGCATCACATCCTCACTGCATCACATCCTCACTGCACCACTTCCTCACTGCGCCACACGCTCACTGCACCACATCCTCACTGCGCCACATCCTCACTGCGCCACATCCTCACTGCAACACATCCTCACTGCAACACATCCTCACTGCATCACATCTTCACTGCACCACATCCTCACAGCACCACATCCTCACTGCAACACATCCTCACTGCACCACATCCTCACTGCACCACATCCTCACTGCATCACATCCTCACTGCATCACATCCTCACTGCACCCATCCTCACTGCACCACATCCTCACAGCATCACATCCTCACTGCATCACATCCTCACTGCAAACACATCCTCACTGCAACACATCCTCACTGCACCACATCCTCACTGCACCACACCCTCACTGCACCACACCCTCACTGCATCACATCCTCACTGCATCACCACAGCCTCCAGGAGTCTTGGTTTGATGATGGTTCCATGGAGTTTTGTTTGCTTAAAAGGTGTTAAAGGGACTGGAGAGATGGTTCAGTAGTTAAGAGCATTTGCTGCTCTTGCAGAGGACCCCAGTTCACTTCCCAGAATTGACATGGTGACTCACAACAGACTGTAACTCTAGTTCCAAAGAAACTGGTCTCCTCTAGCTCCAGGCATGCACATGGTACACAGATTTACGTACATTCAAAACATTCATCCACATAAAATTTAAGAAGACCTAGTCTCAAAAAATTAAGAAAGTGGCCTGATGTGGTGATACACACCTCTAATTCATTTAATCCCAGCACTCTGGAGGCAGAGACAGGCAGATCTCTGAATTCCAAGCCAGCCTGGTCTATAGAGCAAGTTTCAGGACAGCCAGAGCTACACAGAGAAACCCTGTCTCAGAAAAAAAAGAAAAAAAAAAAAGATATCCAGAGAAGGCCTTTAGAAGAAATGGTTGCATTTCTCCCTGCCCACCAAATGGGCCTTACTAAAAGGGATCCTTTAGCAATGAGAGCTGTCTCTGCATGCCTAGCTCTCCCTTAACCCTTTAAGTTATGGTCAGATAGATCAGACTCACTGTGACTGCCCCAAAGACACCTGTCCCTTGGCAGTGGCCAGCCGATGGAAACCTCTGTAAGAATTCAAATCCTATTTGTCATGACAGACCTGTTACCTAGCACCGAGACCTCAGCAAGGCCCATAGGTGGGGAAAGAGCTCTGCTCTTTAGGAGAGTTGTGAGGACAGACTCCTGAAGAAGTCCTGCTCCCTGTGTGCCTCTGCTACCATTCAGATCCTATGCTGGGTCTGCCAGAGTGGGTGCATGTGTGTCCCCTGGCAGACCCTTAAGCCACTCACCTTCCCACTTCTGCTTTGGCTAATGCAGGCTTCTGCCACTGAGCCTCTCTGTGAGTCAGATCTTCACTCAGCCATGAGAAGAAGGTGATTGGCTAGGCATGCCAGGGCTTTGTGACCCGCTGGCAGAACCTTCTGTGTCTGTCAGCCCCTCAGAGCCCTCTATCCCTGCTGTCACATATTGCCTCCATGTATCCCCAGAATAGCATGAGTGTATGAACCAAACGGGGAAGGAGTGGCAATTCTGCAGTGATTCCTGACAGGCGACTTCAGCCCCCTGGGCTTGGCAGGAAGGGGTAGCCCAGGGACAATGGGCATAGCCCCATGTCAGGAGTGGAGACATTTTGGCAGGATCCACAGAGTTCTCCCTTCTCAGGTCTCACAGCCTCTGTTCCAGTTTTCCTTCAAGGTAGGATACCATCAGAAAGCAGATATGTGAAGCTGGGCCTGGTGGCACACGCATTTGATCTGAGCACTTGGGAGACAGAGGCAGGAGGATCTCTGTGAGTTCAAAGCCAGCCTGATCTACATAGTGAGTTCTAGGCCAGCCAGGGCTATATAGTGAGACCCATTCTCAGCAACAGCAACAAAAGGCAGCTATATGGGGAAACTTGGAGGGGATTATGTCAGAGGCCCTGGTGGTTATCTATCCCAGGCAGAAGGGCGAACAACAGTTCTGAGATATCTTCTGAACCACTGTTAGGATCCCTGAAACTTGACAGTAGCTGTGTGCCAAGTACCTGCTCTGAAGAGACTCTCAGACTCTTGTCTTCCCAGTAGTACCAGTGACACTTAGCAAACACTGGGCAGTACTGGTGCTTGGTACGTACACAGTTCACTTAGCCCTCAACAGCTCCATCTTGGTGGAACCGCCCATTTTATAAATAAGGAAAAGTGAGGCCTAAAATAGAATAGGTTTTGAACCTGGGTGGTCTGACTAGAAAGCCAGGGATCTTTCAACAAAGTTTTTGGATTTGGCATTATGGCATGTCAGTCCCAAACTGTGGGGGTAGAAGCTGTGTGTAGTTGTTCATAGCTACACTAAGCAGAGATCATGGCTGGAACCTACAGTGAATTCTCCAGAACCATCCAGAACAAAGCTGAACCTAAGTTAAAGGAATCCCTGGAGATTAGAGAAGACTGGAGCCCCTAGATTGTCTTAGAGCCATGTGTAGGTGACTACTAAAGATTTAAAAATGGCCAAAATGAAGCATAGTTAGGATAGTGATAAGGCAATTAAACATTAAAATGTGAGACCTCAGAGGTCTTTAGACATACTATCTTTGTGATTTGGGAGTAGAAGTGCCAGAAAGGGAGACCAGGGCATCTGAGAAGGAACTGGGGATCTGCAGAAACCTTTTAAAAGAATTATTTGTGTGTGTGCCTGTGTGTGTGCGCGCGTGTGTGCATGTGTGTGTGCGGGGGGGGGGGGGGCGCGTGTGTGCAAGTGTGCACTATAGTCCATGTGTGGAAGTCAGGGGATGACTTCAGTTCATGTGGGTCCCAGGTTATAAAACTCAGGTTATCAGGCATGGCAGCAAGGGCCTTTATCCACTGAACCAAACCCCTCTGACCACATGATATCAAGATTTGCTCTTGGAGGCCAGGCAGTTCAAGACCAGCCTGGTCTGCAGAGTGAGTTCCAGAACAGCCAGCACTTTTACACAGGGAAACCCTGTCTCTGGGGGTGCAGGGGGGTGGGATTTGCTGTTGGTAGCCATGTTTCAAGGCAGAATAAGCAGCCACTCCCCTCCTCTCCAGAGCTGTGGACACCCAGACCCTGAGGACCCTGGCTCAGGCAATAACTTAGCAAAGTCACAGGATCACATTCTAGCTCTTTCCTTCCTGACTAGAGCTGGTAGCAGGAGTCAAGGCCCTCGAAAGTGGGCTTTCCCCAAGACCACATCTGGATCTGACCCTAGAGTCCCTAGCTAACCTGGAAGGAAACACGTTGTTACCCCATCAGAGGATGTTTCTCGAGACAGTCACCTTTGACAAGAAAAGTGGCAGAAAGATGAAGACATTAGAAGACCCTGCTGGTCTAGTCCCTAGGAGGTTTCCTACCATCCTCTCCCAGAAATAAAAAGTTTGCAGACTGTGACTGTGCTGCCATTCAGGCAGCTGCTCCAATGGGAACCAAATATTTGCACCAGAACTTTATACACTTTTGCTCCAGCAGTTGGCTCCTCAGTTGATGAATTTAACATGAGGCTTTAGGAGAAGGGAAGTCAGCCCAGAATCTCAGAGTGTAATCCATGCTTAGGCCACTCCAGCTGACCTGGCTCTGAGGGGGGGGGGACCCACTTTAACCACTTTAACCCCATCTATGTTGTCACCAGATTTGGATGGAAATTGACTTCTTTAGGGGGAAGAGAAACCCAGATTAAGTTACAGAATCTCTCTCTGTGTGTGTCTCTCTGTGTGTGTCTCTGTGTCTCTCTCTCTCTGTCTCTCTGTCTCTCTGTCTCTCTGTCTCTCTCTCTCTCTCTCTCTCTCTCTCTCTGTCTCTCTCTCTCTCTCTCTCTCTCTCTCTGCGTGTGTGTGTGTGTGTGTGTGTGTTGTGGTGTGTGTGTGTGTGTGTGTGTGTGTGTATCTGTCTCTGAACTGAAATGAAATGAAATGAACTAGGGAGAGGCAGTTCAAGGACTTGGGTGCCACCTGCTGGTATGTCTGTTTCTATGCACAGGGCCAGAGTCAGGACAGGAAAACTAAAAGGGCACTTACTTGCTCCCCCTTCCCACCCACCCAGTCTAACCAGGGCTAAAAAGATTGGCTTCTTTATGGCACTACAGGAGGTGTGTAGTAGATGCTCACTGGACCCATCAGATGAGTCCTCCTAAACCAAGATGGACCCAGCCAGGGCAGAGAGCACCCCACCTGCAAGAACCCCTCTGGTTCTGGAATTGGCTGCTCTCCTACAAAGGCCAATGGGGGAAATGGCATGATTGGTTACTCGGCCGCTAAAGGATCCAGGTTTGGTTTTGTTTTGTTTTGTTTTGTTTTTCAACCCCCTCCTTACAAGTACCGTTGCCTCTCAAGGACTCTGATTCAGATTCTTGAGAAATACAAGAAATGTGCCCCCATCGCTGGGCACTGACAGTGTGGGAGGTGTCTGACCAAGCTGGGGAAACCTGGGCATTTTAAAAGTAGTCATGTAGCTCTTGGTGACTCCTGAGAGCAGTTGTATCTTAAACGCTAGGGAAACTAGAGATTTTTCTTGATACCAGGGAGGAGGGGACTAACATTTTCCCTCAAGAGAAGTGGCAAAAATAAATAAATCCCACTGTCCTAGCCTATGCCATTGCTAAGATAAGGGCTGTGCAGCTATACAGCAGAATCATCGGAGTTTTATTTTTTTAATGTGTGTATAATGGATGGATGGATGGGTGGATGGGTGGGTGGGTGGGTGGGTAGATGAGTAGATGGATGGGTGGATGTGTGGATGGATGGATGTGTGTGTGGATGAATGGATGGGTGGGTAGGTGTGTGGATGGAGAGACAGAGTTAGATAGTGTGTATATATAATACAAACAGATTATATATAATATAAACAGATACACAGGCTCATGTATATACATGCTTGGCTTCTTCTAGTGAGGAGCCTCTGGAATGCATGCAAGTGGGCCTAAACTTTCAGCAGGTCTGGTTCCATAGAAGCCCAGGCCTCCCTCGGGCTAGAAGACCCTTTTGAAGGTCATAGACTGATGAGTGGAAGCATTGCCTCTGCTTATGTGAATGATCAGCCCTCGAAAGGCTCACCCACTACACAGCCAAAATCCCTAATTTGGCTGAAGAATTCCCAGGGCAAAACTAAGAACAAGAACTGCCCCACTCGGGGCATTGGTGCACGCCTTTAATCCCAGCACTCGGGAGGCAGAGGCAGGCAGATCTCTGTGAGTTCGAGGCCAGCAGGGTCTCCAGAGCGAGTGCCAGGATAGGCTCCAAAGCTACACAGAGAAACCCTGTCTCAAAAAAAAAAAAAAAAGAAAGAAAGAAAGAAAGAAAGAAAGAAAGAAAGAAAGAAAGAAAGAAAGAAAGGAAAGGAAAGGAAAGGAAAGAAAAGAAAAGAAAATACTGCCCCACAAGGCCAAACCCTTTCAGGCCTGCCTGTCTCAGAGTGTCAGTGGACCAGAGTCGTCTTCCCTAATGAACTCAGGGACCTCCTGGAGAAATGAGTCCCAGATAGGAAAGGCTCATTTGCACTACACCCATCCCAGCAAACACACACAGAATCTGACCACCCTCACGTGGGGGTCCATTTGGTTCACCTGTCTCTGAATTACGTGCCTCTCTTGACTTTCTGTAGTGCTTTTGTTTTTACCACACATTGGGGCATTTGATTCTACTGTTAGTTTGTCTGCCTGAGTGCAGGGTAGGTTTTTAATCCTCACAGTCCATAACATACAGAAATAAAATGTCATCCTTGACTCTTTCCCACTCTGCCTCTTGAAAAGCTTGGCATCCACCCACACTGTTCACCACTCCTGCTGGTGCTTCAGGGACTCTCTTAGAGGCTCAGAAACTCCTTCCTCTAATGTAGTTAGACCTTTACTGCTCACCAAGAAGTAGCATGGAATCCAGAGGTAAATCACACAGCCTGGCCCTGAGCAGATGCCAAGAAGAGGTAGGCACACTGATGATTTTGCGAGTGCAAGGACTTCATTGTTAGTTTTGTCTAGGGTGCCACAGTTTCCCATAGCGAGCTTCTAAGAAAGTCCTCTGTAGAGGGTGCTGACACCAGACCCAAGGAGTGGAGCTGGGGCCGGAGCCAGAGAGTGACGGAAGACACTGAGGAAGGGTGTGAGAAGGTGATCTCAATCCCTAACTTTCCTTTCCTCCGAGTGGCAGACCATGCTCGCAGGCACTTCCTGGTGGGGGAGTCAGGCATAGGAACACAACTAGTGTTCAGTTTGGGGGTCAGGCACAGGGCAGTGGGCTCAAACTCAGTCAAAATTATCCTGAGAAACCTCTGAAATTGCCAGGTCCTGAGTCGTTAGAAAGTCCCAAGAAAATAATTTTTGTTTTTCTTGGCTTCTGAGCCCCACTGGGGCTCCCTTTCCCTAGACAATGAAGGACAGGGCTTATTTTTTTAAAAAGAGAGAAAACTAGAAATAAACTACAGGATTTTTCTTTAGTGGTTTTTATGCCAAAAGAAAGGTTCATTTAAGTTAAAGATGCATGTCACAAGGTTCTGTTAGGTCTCGATGCTTAGGGTCAGGGACGGAAGCATGAGGGGAGCCAGCCCAGACAAAGCTGCCCTGAGCCCTGTTCTACTGTAGGACTTGACATACCTGCCTGACCTCGAGTGAGTGACTCCATCAAAGTCAGATTCTGACTGAGCAGGTCTAGCTCGTGATGGGGATTTCTCCAGGTTTAGTGTGAACAAAGACAACACCCGGTCACATGCTACCACATCCATTTTTATGCAGCTCGAACCCTGGGCTTCGTGTATGCTAGGCAGACACTCTACCAACTGAGCTACATCTCTAGCTCTGGAAATGCTATTTTAGTGGGAACCCCTTTCTACCACTTGTGCTACTCCTAAACAGAGCTATTTCTCCAACCTTCTAAGTTTTCTCAGCTAGGAGCCAGAGGCATCTCTCTACTCGTCCTTCTTTGGCATTCTGTCCCCAATCCCGAAGTCCATTCACTTACTCTCTGACCGGTCACTACATGTCTTCCCTCCCCACAGCACTGGGGCCATGTGGACACCGTCTCATTAGAAACGCTAGTCCTTGCACGGCAGTACATATCAAGTTGGGGTGATTGTGGGAGGGGGTGGCTGCTTACAGGGTACTAGGAATTGGGGAAGTATAGTCTTCCTTCACAAAGACACTGCACATTAAACTTAGAAAAATAGCTGGGGATGTTGGCACACGCCTTTAATTCCAGCACTCAGGAGGCAGAGGCAAGTGGATTTCTGTGAGTTTGAGGTCAGCCTAGTCAATAGAGCTAGTTCAAGAGCAGTCAGGGCTACACAGAGAAACCCGTCTCAAAAAAATTAACAAAGAAGCCTGGAAAAATATTCTTCATTCTAGAAATAGGAGCTCTTGAATTCTTAGGACATAGAGTGGTTTTATCTCACTTGTTTTTCCATTTCCGAAAAAGACCAAGGTATAAGAAATTGTTCCCTCTTAGCAACGACAAAGTACAACTGATACCTGACATGTGTGTGTGTTTGTGGGGGCAGGTAGCGAGGTGCTCATCCTGCCTCCTGGAAGGGCCTGGATGCCTCTGTTCAGCACCATTTGTATGAATGGAGGAAAAAAAGTCTTCAGGAATCCCAAGTGGTCTATGCAAAGCGTTAACTCTCAGACGTTTCCAACATTACCACTGCTGAACAGTTCAAGTTTGCAAGACACATTCATCCCTGGGTGCCTTATTTACCACTGCTGGCTTGAAGTTGGGGTGTGGGTGTCCAGGCCTGCTGTTAGATAAATTCAGGGGTGTTGGAGTGGATGTGGGAGAAGGGCTGGAGGCCAGAAGGCTTGGCGGGAGGTTCCCGGTAGCTGTGGCTGCCAGAAAACTATGAGAAAAGTCAGAGGGAGGGAAGAGGCTGGACCACTGAGGAGGGGGAGCTGGGGAATGAGGCAGAAGAGAGAGTTGATGGGCTAGCTCACAGGCTTATAAGGAGACTGACTTGGGGCTGGTGCTTGTATTCCCTGAAACTATAAATACTAAAAGATGTTTTCTGAGATAGTTCTGGAGACATGGAACTTAGTTGCCTGTGGCTCATCTGGCAGATCACTGGCCATAGGAATAGGGAATGTAAAAGCAGAAGTAAAGCTATGGTTAATTGGCTTTAGGACATAAATCTGATCAGTTTACTGTCTATTTAAAATCTCCTGGTGACTTCACATTGACCAAATAGAATTTCCCAGGGGTAAACAAAACCTTCCAGATCTGTCCCTGCTAATCTCATTGCATCATGCCTCAACACAAAAACCTATGCCCCGGGCCTGCTTAGCAACTCAGAGCTCTTGAAATGAGCTATGCCTTTGTTCTTGCCAGTTCTTGGGCTACTGGGCCCCTTCACCCTGTTCCTTGGTCTGTCCAGAAAAATCCCTACTCTTCCCATCTCTGTTCTGAGCCTTCACAACCCTGCCCAGCCAAAGAGATCACACACACACACACACACACACACACACACACACACACACACACACACATATACATTTCTTCCATCCTTGAATTTCCTGTGTTCATCAGGAGCTCATCTCACTGTGCTTAGGTTTGCCTGTCTCCTAAAGGTAGAAACTTAGTAAACTTTGTATCACTCACTGGCTCCTGGTGTGTCTAGTAGGGTAGGCACTAGGTGTGTGTGTGTGTATATATATATATATATATATATATATATATATATATATATGTGTGTGTGTGTGTGTGTGTGTGTGTGTGTGTGTGTGTGTGTGTGTGTGTGTATCATATACTAGTGTGCCTCGCTATAATAGACACTAGTTAACATGTCTACTGGATTGCAAGACTGGTATAAAGGGATGCTTCTTATGTCCCTAGGGCCCGGCCAGGCTGGAGAACAGCTCCAAGCCCTCATGCTGATGACATCTCTTTTCTTTCTTTGCAGCTGGGGTATGGCCGTCAATGTGTACTCCACATCTGTGACCAGTGAGAATCTGAGTCGCCATGATATGCTTGCATGGGTCAATGACTCCCTGCACCTCAACTATACCAAGATCGAACAGCTCTGTTCAGGTAGGTGGCTACAACAGGGGGTGGGTGGCCCAAGGGAAAGGAGGGAAAGGCTCATGTGACTTGTAATTAACATGGAGAGAAAGAGCATGTGATGCCTACAATGCTTAGAGTTGAAATCAGGAAACAAAGGCTGGAAAAGTAGAGAGCAGGTGGGGCATTCCTAGGTGAGCAGAGCCAGGACAGACAGTGAAGCCAGGAGTTAACAGCACAGGGTCCCCTGGAGCCACTCTGGGTCCAATTCTCTGTTCTCTGCTGCAGCCCTTGTGGATGGCAGTTTTCCCATCCAGTCAGAGAGATGCCATCACCTGTCTATGTCAGGTAGCTATAGGGATAACCTACATGCTGACGTGCTTGGAATGGCATTGTTACATGGTTTGGATCAATAAGTAACCATCTGGGAGCTGGGTATGTAGCTCAGTAGCATAGCACCTGTTCCGTATTTGCAGTGCCCTGGGTCCAATCCTTAGTGCCACCAACAGATAAATACTAGTAATCATGGATATTCTTGTAATGCCAAGGGGAATCTAAACAAATCTAACATCACAGTTGGGCTGGCCCTAGCTGTAGGACAAAGGAAAGGGACCAGGCCTTGGGGAGTAGAGCAGCAGGGCCTGGGTGGTGGCTGAGTGCCCTTCAGCAGCCATGCCTCTTCACAGGGGCAGCCTACTGCCAATTCATGGACATGCTCTTCCCTGGTTGTGTACACCTGAGGAAGGTCAAGTTCCAGGCCAAACTAGAACACGAATACATCCACAACTTCAAGGTGCTGCAAGCAGCTTTCAAGAAGATGGGTGTCGACAAAGTAGGTGTCTGTACCCCTGGGGTCCATGAGGAGCTGTGTATCTGGGGAAGAAGATGACCCACCAGCCAGGGTGACAAGGGCTGCTCGGTTCATTCTACCACATGCCTTTCTACCCCTGACCCCCAAAATGAATGCTGTCCACCCAGCTCAAGACACAGGGAATGCTCTTAACCCCCTAGATCCCACTGAGACAACACTTCCCTTTCTTCTCCATGGACCCGCCCCAATCCAGATGTTGAGGCTCTGTGCATTACCCCTGCCATATCTCTTCAGAGGCCCCACAACATATCAGTTTAACTACCCTGCCTGTGTGTATCCTGGGCCTCCAGTTCACACACAGGCAGCAGGGTCACCTCCCACACAATTTTTCCTGTGCCTGTAGGAAAGGAATGTCCCTGAGTTCCTCCCTGGTGGGGCCTGCCAGCCTGCTTGTCTCCTCTGGTGCCATGGGAGGGGGTGCAGATGGAGAAGGTAGACGATGTTGTGGCCTAGGGGCTGGCTTTCCTGTGCTCACAGTGGAAGGCAGTCCAACACAGCAGGTGGTTAAAATGATCTGCTTATGTGGTCTATTTCAGATCATTCCTGTAGAGAAATTAGTGAAAGGAAAATTCCAAGATAATTTTGAGTTTATTCAGTGGTTTAAGAAATTCTTTGACGCAAACTATGATGGAAAGGATTACAACCCTCTGCTGGCGCGGCAGGGCCAGGACGTAGCACCACCTCCTAACCCAGGTGATCAGATCTTCAACAAATCCAAGAAACTCATTGGCACAGCAGGTAACATGCCCAAGCTGGTGGAGGGAGTTTGGGGGGCTGGGCCGGCAGGGCTATCCAGCCAGGAGTGCCCCCTGGGCCACCGGCCCAGCCCTGCCAGCCTGGAGGAGACTGTTATCACGGAGTTCAGATGACATCACCTGCTGCTTACCTAGATGGGGAGTCCCATTTGGGGTGAGAGGGCCGCAAAAGTTGTTCCAAGAGGGGAGCCACCTGCACCAGGTATGGTGGCAGCTTGCTGAGACCCAGGATGCTTTGTTGCATAACATGAGCTAGCTTGTTTGCCTCAAGCTGGATGGGGCACGGCTCCACTATGTGGATCCATCAGGCTGAGTGCCTGCAGCCTGTATCCAAGCCCCTTATGTATCCCTGCCCACTGGATACCCAAAAGCAGGAGTTTGCCAAACTCAATCCTGCCTTTATCTGTTCCAAAATCCCATAGCCCAGAGATAAGTTTCCAGAATTGATACCTTGCTGGGTTGCTAGGAGCAGTGAGAGAAGCAATAAGGCCTGTGGTGACAGCAAGGCTGTGGCAGGAAAGAGGGGAGCAGCTCCCACCCTCATCTGACCCGTCATAGCAGAGCCACCTCCTCCGTTCGCGCTGCTGTCCTGCCTGGGCCTGCCCCCACCGAACTGCTTGCTTTGCATTAGAAGCAACTGCTGTCTAGGGAGGGGCAGTCGCTGAAGAGCAAGTAGCCACAGCATGCAGGCTGTGCTAGGGAGGAGCCTGAGTCCTCCACCACTGCGCAGATACCGGTCCAGCCCAGCAGGGGGAAACAGAACCCAAACTGAGAGGCAGCTGGAGGGGTGGGGCTGAGTTTCACTGAGGGTGGGCTTTGGCTTCTGCTAGGACAGACTGCATCGATTGCTCTCCTGGGTCTCATCTGTCAGTACAGAAGGCCCTGAACCCTCCCAGCTCTACTTCATCAAATTCACCATCCCAGTATCCCGCATCCCTCCCTCAGGTCAGCTCTCTTCAGGTCCCAATACTGAGATGACCTTTCTTTTAGCTTCCTGTGGCACTTACGCTCCCAGGCTTGCCAAAGGGCTGTCCAGTGGCTGCAGTGTCACATGTGGCTGAGGCTTGAGGCCTAGCTGTAAATGCTCTTCCTGAGGGAGAGTGCCTGCCTGTTGCATGGTCCTCATACCAGGCTCTCATATGCTGTGTCACCTCATCTGACTCTTGTCCTCTGGACAGTTCCGCAGAGGACGTCCCCCACAGGCCCCAAGAATATGCAGACCTCTGGCCGACTCAGCAACGTGGCTCCACCCTGCATCCTCCGGAAGAATCCCCCATCAGCCCGAAATGGTGGTCATGAGGCTGATGCCCAGATTCTTGAGCTCAACCAGCAAGTGAGTGGGATGGGAAATGGTAGTTGGTGCTAGGGACAAGAGGAAGGTGGGCAGGAACATCTGGTGTAAACATTTCTTTCTGCCCAAGCAGCTGCTGGACTTGAAGCTGACGGTGGATGGGCTGGAGAAAGAAAGAGACTTCTATTTCAGCAAATTGCGTGACATCGAGCTGATCTGCCAGGAACATGAAAGCGAAAACAGCCCTGTCATCTCAGGCATCATTGGCATTCTCTATGCCACCGAGGTGAGCCCCTCCTCACCTCCCTCCCACTACTCTGCCAGACTGGAAAGCAACTAGACCTCTGAACCCCTGGCCACTTAGACCGTGTGTGGAACTTTATCCCTCAGCTTGGCCAGCTGGCTTACTGTTTCTCTCCACCCCCCACCCCCCCACCAGGAGGGATTTGCACCCCCTGAGGACGATGAGATTGAAGAACACCAACAGGAAGACCAGGACGAGTACTGAGGGCAGCAGTCCTGACTGACTGTGGCTTCCCTGCCCCCACCCCATGCCCACCCCACATTATAAGTCCTTTCCTTACAGCCAGTCAGCCAGCCGGGTGCTTTGTATCAGTGCCGCAGCACTGGGAGCTGGGCAAGTGGGGTTTGGGAGGTTGGGGCAGGTGAGAGGATGAGGCCCTGACTGGGTCCCTCAAGTGGCACTGGCCCAGGGGACTTCCAGGACCCCTGTCCACTCCCCACTCCTATTTATTTCCGTTGTCTCTATGCTGTGTTGGCCAACACTTTCCAGGGTGCCTCTGTCACCCACAAGCCAGCCACCTGCTCCCCTGACAGCCAGCAGCTGTATATTTGACAAAGTCATTGGTATATTTTTACTTACTGGATTGTCCTTGCACTTTACCTGTTCTTTTCCAGGGCTGACAGCAGGGCTTGGGGAAGTCTTCCTGGCTTGGCTCCCCTTCCCTCTAGCCAAGACTGGGGCAGGACTCATCAATTCTTATTTATTTTGTCTCTTGACTTCTCTCTTGGTAGTTGAGGGGACAGCTAGTGTGAGGGTGGGGGGCAGGGGAGCTGAGGAGGCAGTGCTGTGAGTCCAGGGAGAGAAGGGAGCATGTGAGGGATAGAAATGACCTCCTGGCACTGGGTTTACCCACCCAAAGCCCCTGCCTCAGCACCAAAGCCCAGCACTGCCCCAAGGCTCCCTATCCACTCCCTCCTGCAGCCTGGTTATACCACACAGACTCTGCCTGGCCCCCATTTTCTGTCTGTCCCCCATTCTCCCACCTCCCCACCTTTGCCCCTAGGGCACTAGCCTGCAAATGTGTTCACTTTTATTTAAATAAATTTGTGTGGTAAAAGTTCTTGCCATCTTTCCCTCGACAGAGCCACAGCCAGGGTTCAGAGCACATTCCCATCCACCATGCAGCACATTCTCACATTATTAGAAGCCACCACTGACACTAGGCTCTGACCTAGACCCAACTACCAAGGCTGGTGACCGCTCTTGAAGCAGGTTTTATGTGACTTTTTCAGTTGATGAGTAATGAGTTACTTGTATTGTCATTATTGTATTTATTATTATTATTATACTCATATTATCTTGGTGTGTAATGTGAGTTTATTAGGGATGCCTTACAGGCCAGTGGATGACAAAAGCACCTCTCTATACACACCCCTACCAAGCAGTTTCATACAGTTCTTCTGTCTAGAGCAGAAGTGACACAAGCCTGGACTCAGAGCACTACTTAGTGTTAAAGCGCCAGAGGTCACTAAAGCTCAGACAGCATAAGGCACAGACAAAACTAGACGATGAGAAAACTGTGTTTATGTGTACTCAGTCCTTGTCCTTGCCAGGAACTGAGCCAGTTCTAGCAAACACCGTCCAGTAGAAGTGATGGTTGCAGTAGCATGGCTTGTCTTGCTGCAGTCAAGCACACAGACCCACCAGATGGTGGCTTGCTACAAGACAGTTACTCCAGCTAGGATTTGGAGTGGTCTCACCACAACAGGGGACCCATGGGAGGAAGAAGGAGGTCTGCAGCCCAGAAAGTGTCTGTGGGGTGACGGGGGTGTCCTTGGTCAAGCAATGTTTTGTCCCAGTCTCCTGAAGGCTGGACTAAATGCTTGTCAAACTGTTCACACCTCCCAGCAACCGTGCCACAAACAAGCCTGGGCCCAGAGGACAGCAGTGTCTATATGGTTCCTCTTTTCTTTAATGTTTGTGAATATGTGTGCATGTGTGCACACTGGGGGTGAAAACCAGAGCAAGTATACAGACACTCAGGTCTCGTCCCAGCCCCCAAGTGTAGAGCAAGGTATAATGGGAAGAAGGACTCAGAAACACTTCCATGCTGTCCACACGGCCCCACACTCCTGGAGTGTGTTTCCTAAAAAGCCATGATAGCCAAGGCCCCGGAAGCCCAATAAAGACTAAGAATATGGAAGCGATGTGAGCCCCTTGGGAACTGCTGAGACCAGTGGTTCTCAACCTGTGGGTCATGACTCCTTTGGGGGTCAAATGACCCTACCACAGGTATCGCCTAAGACCAACAGAAAACACAGATATTTACATTATGATTCATAACAGCAAAATTACAATTATGAAATAGCAACAAAAGTTTTATGGTTGGGGAATCACCAAACATGTTAAGGGCCACAATATTGGGAAGGTTGAGAACCACTGACCTAGACCATGGATAAGGCTTGCTCAAGGTGGTAGAAACCTTGGTTAGAATTCAGACTCTTTTTCAAATACTTATTTTTTATTTATGTATGTGTATCTATGTGTGGTGTGTGCACACGTGTGGGTGCTCGCTGATGATCACCTGAAGCTGCTGTGGGAAACCCAGTTCTATCTTCCCCAAATAGGGCCTCTCCTATGACCATACATGTCACAGCAGGGACTGAACAAAAGGAGCATTGTTTGTGTCTGAGGTAATCAGTGATCTGAGAAATGAAGAGATTGGTATTCAGCCCAGAGACATTACATATCAGAGCTCCCTGAGATAGCCAGCCATGCTCAGGCCTAAAGGGGACAGAGGACCCCACAAGGAACTGCAAGCATTGGCCATCCCTTACCTGCTGCCTGTACCTCTTTGCGGCCCATCCTTCACACAGTTCCACGCTCTGTTTTTTTTTAAGGGCCATGTCACCTTTCCACTGTTTTCGAAGGTCTACAGAATAAAGTCCAGATTTGGCAACCAAGATCCTTTCCCAATCCTATCAAATCCCGTCATGCTGAGTTACTTCTAGTTTTACCACCCTAGACCTTTGCCTAAATTAATAAAGCCGTACAAGAGAAGTAATCTCCACTAGCTGTGATCCCCAACCAATGAAAATCCTTCCTTCCTAGGAGCCACCTCAACTGCCACCTGTTTCAGGAACCCTTCCCTTATCCTCCTAGGGCTTCATTCCTCCCACAGCTGAACTGCAAGTCCTGTAAGAATGTGTTTAATCCCAGCAATCGGGAGGTAGAGGCAGGTGGACCTCTGAGTTCGAGGCCAACTTGGTCTATAGAGAGTTCCACGACAGCCAGAGCTGCACAGAGAAAGCCTGTCTCAAAAAACCCAAAGGAGGGGGAGGAGCGAGGACAAGACAAAAACGGGACTAGTCCCATTTCCAAGCTGTACAGAGCCGAGCCCACGCCTAAGGACTTTTGCGCCGCGGGGGCGGGGCCTGGCCGCCGCCGCCATACCCCAGACCCGCCGCGCGGTGGCGCGGACGGACTACGAGTCCCAGCCTGCCTTGCGGTGGCCGCAGCGGCTACGTGGCACCGCGCGAAGGCCGTGCGGCTGGAAGGCCGGGAGGTGGCGGAGCCGAAGTCATGGCGGCCAGGGCAGCGGGCAGCGGGGGCTGGGAGGTGGTGAAGAAGGGCCGGCGACCTGGAGCAAGCGGCGGTGGACGAGGCGTCGGCGGTAGTGACCGCCGAGCACTCGGAGAGGCGAACGGAGTGTGGAAATACGACCTGAGCTGTGAGTACCCGCCGCCGCCCACCTGGGCCTGTGGGGCAGGGGCGCGGCGGAGCAGCGGTGGAAGCCGAAAGCGGATCCGCCGAACCCCGGCTACCCCGGCTACCCCGGCTACCCCGGCTGATAGCACAGGGAGTGGTGGCCGTCCTCTCTGCATAGGTCAGGAAGTGGAGGCCCAGCGAAGCAGACTCTCTAGTCGGAGGAGAATGGAGTTCCCATCTCCATCTGTTCAGGCCTTTGCACACAACCCTCTCAGCTGTCCCGGCCCTCGTTGGCCGGGTTGTCTGAGCGACTGGGCAGAGGCATCCGGGATCCCACACAGTGCCCCTTCTCAAGTAACCAGCAGGTCTGGGAGGGGTGGATGAGAAGCCCAGCACTGGGACACACACGCCAACCAGGAGTTAATCTCAGTGTCACCTGTCCCATAGTCTCCAGAGGAGGGGAGAAAGCTTGCCACTTGTTGAGTATAGCGTTGTCATTTCAGAACCAACAAGAATTGTAAGTGGGAACGTGCTGGAAAAATCCTGCCCTCACAGACTAGCAGCCAGAACCATTCAAGCCCACCCTCTGTACCCGGGTCTGGCTTAGCTCCTGCATACTTTTGACTTATCTGATAAAGAACTGGAAGAGCCAGGGACCTGTTGGTGGTGATTGAAATCAGCCACCAGGAGGGCTCTTTGCTGTGTTCTTTAAGCTTCCAAGGAAGGAGGAGCTTAGGACAGCATCTCACTGTAAATGACTTAGCTACCCCTGCAGAAAAGGGACTGCTGTTCTGAGTCCTGGGGTCTTAAGGGTCATGTGCTGTTTTCTGCCTTTCTTCATTCCAGCTCCAATCCAGACCACAAGCACTCTCTATGAGCGGGGCTTTGAGAAAATCATGAAGCGGCAGAATAAAGAACAAGTTCCACCCCCTGTTGTGGAGTCTAAGAAACCAGGAAACAAGAAGCAACCAAAGAAGGTGACAGCTGTCACTAGCCAAAACCAGAAGCAGGGCCTATTCCGAAGCCTGGAGGACGCACTGAAAGCTGTAAGTGTGCCTAGGCTTGTGGTGCAGAGGAAATGTGGGGTTTAGGGGCACTCAGATGAGAGGCGTTCTAGCAAAGATGAAAATCCCAGGGGACAGAATGTTTGCACTTTGAATAGAAAGGGAGTGGGGTGTTTGTAAGAAAAGTGGGTGAGACAAGTGATGGGAACCCCAGAACAAGATGGGGGTGATGGGAGAGCTGGTGTGGGTTCTCTGTCTCCCAGAAGCAGTGATCTTTCACTTCCCATCTTGCCCTTTGTCCTTGCCCTTGAACATATCAAGGGCCTACAAGTGTGTGGCATGAAGATCAACATTCTCAGCTGTCCTGCCCCATACTTTCTTAGGATCTGGTTGTGGCAAAATCATAGCATTCACATACAAAAACCTTCTTCAGCCACTTTCCTTCCCCTTACAACTCACTGTAGAAGTCTCTCCCTGACAGCTGGATGTGGCAGCTCTGAAGAAGGAACTGGACAAGAGCCAGAGTGTGTTCACTGGGAACCCCTCTGTATGGCTGAAGGACCTGGCCAGCTATCTCAACTACAAGCTCCAGACTCCACGGATTGAGCCCACTCTGAGCCAGTATCCACATGGTAAGTCCCCCACCCCTCAGCTCAGATAAGGCCAGGGACTTTCCAAAAGGGTGGGTGTTCCCCAGAGCCCCATGCCTCTACTGTCGTGATTCAGACATGTGGCTGGGTCTCCTTGGGGTAGAGAAAGCCAGCCTTGATGCAAAGGTATCTCATCTTAGCACTCACAGAGGCCAATGGCCCCAGATTATCCCTACAGCCTCGTGAGCCAAGAGCTGCGTGGGATCATCCAAGGGCTCCTGACCAAAGCTGCAGGGTCTGTGGAGCTCTTTTTCGATCACTGTCTGTTCACCATGCTGCAAGAGTTGGATAAGACACCAGGTAAGAGAGCCCTATGAAGGATGACCGTCTGGAGAGCCCACTCCTTAACAAGAAATGTGCTAATCTCCAAAAACCTTTTTGGGAGAAGAGGGAGGAGGAGGAGATTGGGGCTTGGGCTCACAGGTGGAAAAAAAAGTGTGAGGTACCAAGTCATATGAGTAACTTTGAGAACATATGTCTCTCTAGGGGAGTCACTACATGGGTACCGCATCTGTATTCAGGCCATTCTACAAGACAGGCCCAAGATTGTCACCTCAAACCTGGGCAAGGTGAGCCCTGGGTAGTGCTGGGGACTCCAGGGGTAGGACTAGGGAAACCAGGCAGAATCTACATTGTTAGATTTGGCTGTGGAAAGGAATAACGCATAATACCGTTAACTGTGTGTCTCCGTTGTTTAGGGGTGACCCATACATTGTGTTACAGAAGGCTGTGCCATAGAGAGGTTCCATAGCTTTCCTGGAACTGGTCAGCCAGCTTGAGGAGAGTGGGGGAAAAGTATACCACCATAAGGTTTCACTGTTCTTGGCACCTTTCCCACCTATAATCTTCCCACTAGGATCTGTAGTGCTGGTGTGCTGACCTATAACCTGCCTTTTCTACCCATCTCCTCAGTTCCTAGAGCTTCTGAGGTCCCACCAGAGCCGACCAGCAAAGTGCCTGACCATCATGTGGGCCCTGGGACAAGCAGGTTTTGCCAACCTCACCGAGGGACTGAAAGGTAACAGATAGAGAAGAATGGATTGGTCTCTTCTCTGATGGCCTCTGTGCATGAGCCTGAGACTTGCTGACTTTTGACTCTACAGTGTGGCTGGGGATCATGCTGCCTGTGCTGGGCATCAAGTCTTTGTCTCCCTTTGCCATCGCATACCTGGACCGGCTGCTCCTGTGAGTAATGGGGGGACAGCGAGGGGAAGGCCCAGGGTGTCCACAAGAGGCTGTTTCGGCAAAATGGGATGTCATGATCCTGGTCTCCATAGATGCGAGGAAAATCAGGACCAGCTCCTCCCACCTCCGAGTGTGATGGTGAGGAAGGAAAGGGAGGGAGCCATTGAGGGCTGGGGCTGGGGTAGAGTTTATGCCCTTCTCCCTGTATACTGGCTGAGCCGAGTTCATGGCTGGAGCATCAGAGTGGCTTCCAACAAACCTGTGTCTTCTTTCTCTAGGATGCATCCTAACCTCACCAAAGGCTTTGGCATGATTGGTCCCAAGGACTTCTTCCCACTTCTAGACTTTGCCTATATGCCCAACAACTCCCTAACCCCCAGGTAGGACTACTTTGGAGCATGCATACAGGGGAGAGTTCCCAGCACAAAATCGAGTCACATTTATATCCCCTGTCCCCTGAAGCCCTAGATTCACAAATGGAAATTTAAACAGGAGATTTCAAGGGGCCTGTGAGACCCAGAAATTATATATGTCTTTGAATGTGACAGTTTTTCTTTTTAGTGTAGCATTGGGCAGGCTTTAGGGAGGCAAACTTTGCAAGGTTCTTCTGTGTACAAAGACTCAGAACCATCCCAAGACACTTAGTGACTGTCCCTTCAGGCCGGGGATGAGCTCAAGTGTCACAGGTCCATTTACAGTCTGAGCCGGGCCCTCCTCCCCTAGCCTGCAGGAACAGCTGTGCCAGCTCTTCCCCCGACTGAAGGTGCTGGCGTTTGGGGCCAAGCCAGAATCCACCCTGCACACCTACTTCCCTTCGTTCCTGTCCAGAGCCACCCCTAGCTGTCCTGCTGAGATGAAGAGAGAGGTAAAAAGTCTTTCCTTGCCCAGAGCACAGCTGCAGCTTACTCCCACGGCCACCCGCCCCACTCACTTGGGCTTTCCCATGGGAGTGTGGGCCTGAGAGGTGGGAGGGTGGTCAGCAGTGGCCTGTCCCTTGTAGACAAGGCTGCAGCTCAGAACCGCATAGCAGCTTCTCAAGCGTCTTGACCATATTTCCCACCCTTCTTGGTAGACATGTTGTTTCCAGAAGCCCCAGCATTCTCTCTCTTTTGTCCTATGCAGCTTCTAGGCAGCCTGACCCAGTGCCTGACTGTGGACCCCCTCAGCACCAGCGTCTGGAGACAGCTATACCCCAAGCACCTGTCACAGTCCAGGCAGGTGGGGGTGGGGTCACCCGCTCTGCTCAACACAGAGAAGCCTCCTAGTGTATACTTTCCAGACTAGGGCTGGTGTGTCATAGCAGAAACACTGGTCAGTGTTCTCCAGGCTCACATCTGTCCATTTGAGTGAGGACGTGCCTGGGGTGGCCCTTAAGGAATGACTGTGGGTGGAGGTCTTTGAACACTGAGAACCCAGGATCTTGGTAGGCAGAGGTGGGGAAGCAGGCCCATTGGGCTGCTGACTGAAAGAAGCATGCTTCTCCACAGCCTGCTGTTGGAACACTTGCTCAAGTCCTGGGAGCGGATTCCCAAGAAGGTGAGGAGCCCAGAGGATGTGGGGGGCCAGGGCTTGTCTAGTTTCTCACTTTGTGCCCCTTGCCCTCTGTCCTCCCTTTCCTGTGCCTTTGACACTGAGCATGAAGCAAGATGGGGCCTCAGGATCCTGTCATAGGCCGGGGCTCACATTCTCAACTCATCTCTTGGTATTCTGTAGGCACGGAAGTCTTTGCAAGAAACCATTCAGTCCTTCAAGCTTGCCAACCAGGAGCTTCTAAAGAAGGGCAGTGGTGGCAATGAGCATGTTGTCACCTGTGATGCAGCCTGCAAGGTGTGATACCCAATCTCCCAGCCATGCCCTGTCCTGCATCTGTCTTGGCACACCCTGGGTTGGACTTGGGTCACATCCCTGTCCTGCCTATCTGTGAATCCCCCACTACCTCAAGCTTATGTGTAGGCCTAGCTTGGGGCTTGCACTAGGAAGCAGAGACCAAGCCTTCCCCCTCTGACCACTGTCCTCTCTCTGCTGCCAGGGCTTGTTGCAACAGGCACGGGGTCCTCGGCCACCCTGGGCCCGGCTACTCCTGTTACTTCTGGTCTTTGCAGTAGGATTCCTTTGCCATGACTTTCGGTCACATGGCTCCTTCCAGGGTAAGTAGTGCTTGGTGGTCTGGGAAGAGAGTGTGGTGGTGGGGCACAGAGTTTTGTGTAATACCTCCAAACCCCACCTTGTCCAGATGAGATCTCAGTGCCACAGTCAAACACTTTCTCCTCTGTTGTAGGTAGACTGGGCATTCCCTTCAGATTGGAGTGACACTCTGCAGGAGACACATGGTTACAAATTTACAGCACCTAAACACATTTTCTCATTTTAACTCCTGAGGACAAAGAAAGATTTAGCCACAGATTAAGATCATAGCTAGCAGGAACAGAAAGATAACTAAGTGGTCCCACAGGCTTGCTACCAAGTATGACAAGCTGAGTTCCATCCACAGGTACACATGGTAGAAGTCAACACAAGTCCAAGTCCTGCACATCCATGCTGTGGCATATGTACATATATGCACTAAGTAAATTAGTAAATGTAGTTTTTAAAAAAAAAAAAAAAAAAAAAAAAAAAAAAAAAAAAAAGGTTGCAACATGTAAAAGGCAGATATTCAAACCTGAGGTTTTCTGACCTCTAAGTCCAAGACTCCACCCAATGTCCCATTCTTTCTGTTCTTGACCCAGCAGAAGGTACTCAGCCTGCAAATCTCCCTCCAAACCTGTCTAGTTAGACCCTAGAGCACATGAAACCACCCCACTGCCTCCCTGTGCCTGCCCCAGGACCTAAACACATTTAGAATGTCTGTCTTCCAAGCCCTTACCCCTGCTCTCCCAGCTCACCAAAGGCTTCCTTTGCAGCCTCCCTCACTGGCTGGTTGCTTCGATCATCTGGTTTCTTGCCTGTTGGCCAGCACCTGTGTGCCAAGCTCTACTCTTGCAGCATTCAAAGCTACAGGTGAGCTACTGCCAAAGAGGGCAGGGTGGTGCTGGTGGTCTGGACAGGCCCAGACAGTGGGAAGTAATTAATATTCCCGTCCTCCCTTTTTTGGCTGTTCTTTGGTGAGCAAGTTGTCCTGGGAAAGCTCACTGTGCCTCTGTCCTCCACTTTCTCTACAGCTGGCTGCAGGAGACATTGCCAGCCTATGGCTCCCACCTGCTTGCTGTGATACAGCCCAGTTTGCAGCTGGCCTGGACGCACACTGATGCCACCGTTAGCTTCCTTTCTGCCCACTGTGCCTCTTACCTTGCCTATTTTGGTGACAGCCTTGCTGGCTTCTTGCAGAGGGTAAGCTGGAGATCAGGAGTCAGAAAAGGACCCATCCTCCCAGAGACAGAGTTCTTGGGAGGGAGCAATCCTGCATAGGCAGAATCCTATTGCCCTGGGCATCTTGTCCCAGCCACTCTCCGTGGTCCTGCTGCAGGTCCAGCTCCCTGAGGCCCTGCACCAGCTCTTGCACTCCTTGAAGGATCTGCTGCTGCTTTTCTACCACAGTGTGCTACTGCCATTGTGGCACCTGCTGCTTGCAGCCCTAGCCCGAGCCCAGGAGCACTGCCACCAGGCCTGCAGGTAAGACTTACACTCCAGACTCTACAGGTTCTCTGGTGACCCCACTTCTGGTCCCTGGGGACAAGGGTACACCATTCATCTTGTCACAGCCACACTAGGGTGAGGGTTATGAGTTTAAGCTGCAGCCCTGTGACAACACACATGCCCCCCAGCCCTCTCAAATATTCTGCTTTTCTCATAGAGGAGAAGTGACCTGGGACTGCATTAAGACACAGTTTGGTGAAGCTGCCCGATGGACCTGGCTCTGCCTACAGGACGTCACAGTAGCTTTCTTGGACTGGGCACTCGCCATGATATCCCAGCAATAGATCCTGCCTGCCTGGCCACTGGTTTCTATGATGGGCAAGCTGTCAGAGACTGCTGGAGGGTAGAGAAGGCAGCTGTCTCTTCACTCGGTGCCTGAATTCTATCTCCTAGGTGAGGGGCCAGGTGGCTCTGCCTCACTTCTCTGTCTTTAGGGGACTGGGCTGGAGCTTCTGAGCTTCTCAGCCTCCTGCTCACAGGTCTGCTAGGTGTCTCAGGCCCAGTGGCACAGCTCTCAGCCTCCTTTGGGCTGGTAGCCTTTCTCTACTTCTCTCACCCCTCTCTGTCCCTCCATCTCAGCACTTAAGCCCCCTCAGCCCCCCTCCAAAAAAGGGAGGTGGCCATCTTTCCCCATTCCTGGTAATAACTTAAGCCACAGCAGAAAAAGGGAAAGGACTTCAGAAGGGCCAGCACCACAGTGGATGACAGCAGCATCACTTCCACCAGCAGCCTGTGTAGCCATCAGTGGACATGCAGGCCATGTGGAAATGTCTGTTACCTCAGAACACCCAGAACAAGCAAGCCTTCCATCCACCTGGACAGCAGCGCCCTTCTTCTATCAGCCTGCCAAAGGCCGTCGGCATATGGCTTCTGGGTGGAATAAAGGGCAGAGATTGGATTCCTAGCTTTCTTCGAATCTTCATGTGGGAATTCCCATAATTTGGGGTTAGAACCACAGTCTTGGGTCTCTGCCCTCGGTGTTGCATTGATAATTGACCTGGCAGAGAAAGTCCGTCTCTATCACTCAAAAGGAGGTTCCCATGATTCAGTTGGCTTTACTGATTTTGTCTAACTTGTCAATTATTCCTATCCAAAATTTTGACTCCATGTGATTGAGAAAACAGGCAGAGCTGGGTGATCTCCTGATCCTTCATTTATTAATTGGTTCATTTTATCAGACAATGGTTGAGAACTCCAAAACATAAAACCAGGGTTTATTACCAGTCTTTTCATTTTGGTTTGAGATAACTCATTGCAGGGTTGTTAGTTCTGTCCCTTGGGCTCTTTAGGTCTAGTAAGTGCTGTTCCTCAGGCAGCTTTGTTTCCCCCAGAAGCACCACAGTTCAGCAGGAATGGCAGTCACTTCCTTTCCATCCCTCTCCTGTGGCACCTAGAGATACCACACTGTCCCTTCCCCAAGTGAAATTAAAGTAGCAAGTTTGGAAACATCTTGACCCAATTTATACACAAAGCCTCTGGCTTTTGCTACTTATTTTAGGAAGTAAACAGTCACAGCTTGCTGCCTTACTGGCCTTTAACTGTGAACTTTGTTCCCAGTGAGAAAAAGCCTTTTCTGTCCAAGGACCAAACATGGCCTACCAGGCCAGATTGTACAAGTGTCCCACAGCATGTTCTGTTTATTCTCGTCCATCAGCCACAAACAGTTCAACCCTACCTCATGAGTTGGAGAGGACTTTTGACAGCCTGGAGTAGCCATAGCACAAGACAAGATACTAACTATGCTTTTGCAAGAACAGTTAAGAAAATACTAGCCTGGTTGTGTTTTGTTTTGTTTTCCCAATCCAGCATCCTTGGGCATGTCATGATTCTGTGCTGACATTTACTCTGTGGTGATTTAACATGGGTTCATAATTTCTAGTGTTAAAATCCTTAAATGTCCAGATGCACGCTTTTAATCCCAGCACTCAGGAGGCAGAGGCAGGTAGATCTCTGTGAGTTCAAGGCCATCCTGGTCTACAGAGTTCCAGGACCGGCTCCAAAACTACACACAGAAACCCTGTCTCAAAAAAAAAAGAGAGGTGGGACTTCTTAAAGTGATCCATTCTTTTACTCTATAATAGTTTCCCGTTATTCAGGGTATGGATGAATATTTAATATATGTGTGTGTTTGTTGTTGTTTTTTTTTTTTTAGACAAGGTTTTTCTCTGTGTAGCTTTTGGAGCCTGTCCTGGAACTCACAGAGATCAATCTGCCTACCTCTGCCTCTTCCTCCCAAGTGCTGGAATTAAAGGCATCTGCGTGGCCTGATATCAAATATGTCTTGCGCCCTAATAACTAATGTACTGAGCTGGGTGTGGTGGTGCACTCCTTTAATCCCATCACTTGGTAAACAAAGAAAGGTAGATCTCTGAGTTCTAGGCCAACCTGGTCCACAGAGTGAATTCCAAGTCAGCCAGGGCTACACAGAGAAACCCTGTCTTCAAAAACAAACAAAACCTAATGTACTATAATGCACTATCAGTAAGTGATGTTAACATACTGGTAAAAATATTTGAGTTATTTTAGAGCAATTTCAGGTTCATATCAAAGGCAAAACTAGAGGCTTGTTCTTATCACCACGCTCAAGCACACACACACACAGCTTCCCCGCCATTAATCTCTTTAACATGCATATGTTACAGTCTGGCCCTACACTGACTCAGCTACCACCCAAGGTCTGTACCTTAGATGAGTTCTTCCTTCCAAATTAGTAGGTTACATGAAATTCCTGTTGTGGACCTGGGAGTGATGACTCAGTGGCCAAGAGTACATACTGCTTCTTCAAGAGGACCCATGTTCAGTTCCCAGTACTCATATAGATGGTTCACAACCATAACTCCAGCTCAGATTCCTGATGCCTTTGGTGTCTATACATACCTGCACTCATGTACATACATACATAAAATTAAAAGTCCAATAAGTCTTAAGTGCCTGATGGCATGTGTCCACCACTCCACAGACAGGTAAATTTCACCAACATAGAAAGGCCCTGGCTTCTCATTATGCTTTCCCAGAGCCACTGAATGTCACTGATCTTGACAGTCTCCAGATTTTTGCCTTCTTTCCCACACTGCCATGGCATTGATTACCACACATATTTTAAGTTACAATCTCTCCCACCACAGAGAAGTTTTGTTCCCCAAACCGAGTCAAAGGCAGTTCAAAGGAGGTAGAATTCTTAACTGGTCTCTGAGCATCAGCCAGCCATGCTAACAACCTGAGAAGACAGACAAAGCCATTTCAGTGAGTG
Organism: Cricetulus griseus; assembly: GCF_003668045.3. Classification (NCBI taxonomy): domain Eukaryota; kingdom Metazoa; phylum Chordata; class Mammalia; order Rodentia; family Cricetidae; genus Cricetulus; species Cricetulus griseus. The sequence goes on along the minus strand of NC_048600.1, from coordinate 13,492,423 downwards.
GTTTCTGTTATTAAACCCCATATTCCAAATGTTCTGGGTCATAGCCACATCTTGGTGGTTTGGCACTGCACACTGCTGGACCACCTGACATCACAAAGTGTTACACAAGGACAGTGCGGCTATGAAGGACTGTCACATTAAGGAGTTGAAAATGACCTAGAAATGTCTTGAGATCCCAGAAGCAAAGTCATATTTGCTACTTTTGAGTGTGGATGCATTAATGCTGATGCTACAGAATAAAGTGGTGTATGGTCTTCACATTCAGTTAGCTGTCATATCGCTGTCCATGGGTTGGTGGAGGAAGTGCCATTGTCCACACAATTTAGGATGGGAGAAAGGGCTCACACAAATCCCAGTATTACGGCAGTGTGGAGTATCTGAAGCCAGTGGGAAGCAGTTAAAATTTCTCTCCATAGTTCCTGAATAGACCATTTATCTAAGTGAATCTAATGCCAAGTCAGGACCACTGCCTCACTGGCCTCACTGAAGCTAAGCATTTGGGACTATAAGAAGATGTGACCTTGGACAGGCCTGCAACAGCTATCATTACTAAACATGAAGAGCCAAACTTGAGGCATGCCTCTAATTCCAGCACTTGAGGAGGCAAGAGGCTCATATGTCAAAGTCAGCCTGCTCTACTTGAAACACCATTTCAAAAAAAAAAAAATCTCAGCCCTGAAGAGGCAAAGGCAGGTGAATCTCTTAGTTCGAGGCCAGCCTGGATTACACAGTGAGTTTTGGATAGACTGGGCTATGTAGAGAGCCCCTGTGTCAAAAAAAAAAAAAAAAAGCAAGAAACCAAACAAAAGTGAACATCCTAGCCTGCCAGTTCTGAAATCCTCTAGAACCTTCTAGGGGTTCTAAGAACTCGAGATTGTCTTCATAATAATGCTAAGACGTCATTTGCCTTTGTGATTGACAGGAGTACAGCTGGAATTAAACACATAAAATTGGGCCGGGCGGTGGTGGCGCACACCTTTAATCCCAGCACTCGGGAGGCAGAGGCAGAGGCAGGCAGATCTCTGTGAGTTCGAGTCCAGCCTGATCTACAAGAGCTGGAACAGTCCAGGCTCCAAAGCCACAGGGAAACCCTGTCTCAAAAAACAAACAAACAAACAAACAAAAACATAAAATTGCTAGGGCATCAGCAGGAGTCCAGGCAATATTGTTCAAGTATTAGTCCTCATACAGCCCATTCACTAATGGGGGTCCTTGGTGGAGTGGGGGATGCCACAGCAGTGACCAGAGTTCATGAACCCACTAAAAAGACAGTTTCTGAGACTTAATCGTTATTGGGGAACCTAAAACAGTTTTTCTTCAAATAATACAGCAAAAAAAAAAAAAAAAAAAAAAAAAAAAAGCAATAAAGGACTCCTTTTGGAGCTCAGTGTGTGAAAAGTATAGCAGCAGCAACTAATAAAAGTGCAGCATTTACCCAGGTCATCTTTTTTAAAAGATTTTTCAAGATGGGTGGTTGTGGTGTACACCTTTAATTCCAGCACTCAGAAGCAGGCAGATCTTGTGAGTTCAAGGCCAGCCTGCTCTACAGCGCGAGTTCCAGGATAGCTCCAGAGCTACAGAGAAACCCTGTCTCGAGAAACCAAAAACCCCAAAAGGAAAAAAAAAATTATAGATACCATTTATGATAAAAGATCATTGGAGGGTGGGGGAGGAGGGTTGGGGGTGAGGGGAGGGAGAGGGAGAAGGGACTTGAAATAAGCTTGTTCCCTAACTAGAACTAATAAAATAAAATAAATTTAAAAAAAAAGATCATTGGAATTTTGGAGGGGATTGCACTGGATTTATAGCTTTTTCTAAGTAGGGCTACTATTTAAACAATATTAAACCTTCCAAACCAACTCAAACCATCTATCGTGTGATTCCTCTTATTTAAGGCCTTCAATTTCTTTATTATTGTTAAGGGCATGTGTATGACCAGATCAAGCTGAGGGAGTTGGCACTCTCCTTCCACTGTGGGCTCTGGGGCTTGAACTCAGGTCGCCAGAAACTGACTTTCACTCAGCAGAGTTCCTTCTGCTTTTAGATTAATGTTCATTGTTCTTTACATAATTTGATAGACTTCACATTAAGTTCTCTGCTTCTGAATTTCTTCCTGCTCCGTGTTTCTGATTACTGAAATCCTCTTTTTATTTCAACTTTTTCCACATCTTTTTGAGTCGCTCTAGAAAATTTGTGTTTCTAGAAATTTGTCATCTGTCTGTAGATTACCTAATTTTGTTATAAAATTATTTATAGTACTTATTTTTTAATTCTTTTACTGCATATGCTTCTCTTTACAAAGTACCTTCTGTGTGTCTCTTTACAAAGTACCTTCTGTGTGTCTCTTTACAAAGTACCTTCTGTGTGTCTGTGTACATATGTGTGAGTTCGTGTGCTGCAGCATCGTGTGCTGGTGTATGTAGAGATGGGAGGACAATCTGCCAAAGTTGGTTCTCTCCCTCCACCATATGGGTCCAGGGTATCAAATTCAGGTCCCTCAGGTTTGACAGCAAATGTCTTTACTGCTAAGCTATCTCTAAAGGATTCTTTAATACTTAAATCAATGAATGCTATTGTATATTTCTAGGAAGTAAACTGGCAACTTTTATCAAAAGGTAGAAAAGTCTCATACTGTTTGACCAAACAAGTATACTCCTAAAAGTCTTCCAGATGAGTAAGCAGAAATGTGTGAGCACATATTTTTAAGAATGTGCAGGGGCTAAATAGTGAGATCCTGTCGAAAACACAGACATGCAGATCAAAGGGTGGTGGTGCAAGTCTGTGATCCCCAACACGTGGGTCAGGATTAACCTCCAATACCTTTCTTAAAAGAAAAGGGAACGTGCATGCAGGGCGGGTGTTGGTGGCGTACGCGATTAATCCCAGCACTCGGGTAGTGAGTGGTTGCTAGGGAAAGAAGGGAAGCCATGCCAGGAGCCATGACCTGAAGAGTAAAGGATGTTCCTCCTAGTAATCACACACACACACACACACACACACACACACACACACACACACACACACACACAAAAAAAAAAAAAAAAAAAGTTTTGGTCAGATGTGGTGCTGCACGCTTTTATCTTAGCATTCTGGATGCAGAGGCATTCGAAGTTCTTCGAGTTAGAGGCCACATTGGTCCCAGGCTCGAGCCCGAATATTAAAACAAAACAAGAAAAACCAAAAAGCCCAAAAGAAGCCTCTAGTAGAGAGGTGACATTTGTACAGCATTGTGATTGCACTAAATGTCACTGAATCGCTCACTCACCCGGAACCGCTCTGATCTAAGCAGTGTGGAGCCTGGTTAGTACTTAGGTGGAACACCCCTTTGGGAATACTTTGTGCCGTAGGCTTGAGAACAAATAGGTAAGTATGTTTTTGAACCTCAAAGAAATTTTAAAGGCTTCATAATTAAATATAGCAAGGGAGTGAGGGAAAGGGGCGGGAGAGACAGACGGCGGGGAGGTAACATTGGGGAGGGGAAGGAAGAGAGGAGGAAAGAGAAATATGAATTACTTAAAAATGCTAACCATGTGCTCTGAAAACTCTCCACAGCTGGGGTTCAGGCATGGTGGCAGCATCCCCCCTACCCCCACGCCCCAGCAGAATGAAGTCAAAACAAGATTTGAAACCATCACTCCACCTGGCTGCATGTTTCAGAACTGGAACTAGAGGCCAAGTCTCTGGACACACCCACTCCAGAGACAGGGCGGGCAACACGGGGCTGGGGGGCTGGGGTGTCGAGACCGGGTTTCTCTGGGTAGCCCTGGCTGTCCTGAAACTGGCCCTGTAGAGCAGGCTGGCCTCGAACTCACAGAGACCCGCCTGCCTCTGCCTCTGCCTCCCGCGCGCTGGTAACTTTGAGTGAAAACCAATCAATGGTAGTCTGGCCCTGTGAGGAAAAGCAACAGGTACGTAAGCCTGATCCCGGGCAGCGGCGGCCAGACCTCGGCCCTAAGTGAGTTTGCTCAGCAAGCGCTGGGCACTGCAGGATCCGGCAGGTCGGGGGACTGCACCCGGCCGGCCGCAGGGCACTCGTGGGGAGGAGCCCGCGTCCCCCGCCGCATCTCAGCGTCCAGGGCTCGGGGATCGCTCGCCTCCCGCGCCTCGGCGTTTCCTTCTGGTGAGGGCCTGGGTGAACGAACGGACCCGGTCCCTTGGCTGGACCGAGCGAGTGTCGTTGGCGCCATCAGGAGAGCATGCTTTTTACTTGCACCACGCCGAAAACCAAAGGAAACCTGGAGCTGAAGCAGCGAGACGATTCCAAGTCCCCCAAACCCCGGGACTAGTTGTCGGCACAGCGGGAGGAACGCCGCCCGGCTCGGCCCTGAGGCGGCTGGCAGCGCGTTCCCGCCGCGGGGTGCGAGCCGGCAAGCCCGGTGCCCCCTTCCGTCGCCGTTCCTTGCCGCCCCGGCCTCCTAAGAATCACGCTACAAGCTAGAAAAATTCGCGGTAAGCATTAGAGGCAAAATGGCAACCCTCCGGAGCAGCGGGGCCTTCGATAGCTCAGTTGGTAGAGCGGAGGACTGTAGTGGATAAGCTGTAGCGATCCTTAGGTCGCTGGTTCGATTCCGGCTCGAAGGACTTCGTGCATTCTTTTTAGTTTCATTCTATCTCAATTACTCCGCGTGGGGAAAACCATAATTAGGAGATGGGTGGTGTATTTGCTTGTCGACTTTGGGTGGGACACGTAGGCAGATAGGTAGTCCGAGTACAGTGCGTCCTGTTCGTGCATTAGGTATAAAGATATAGTACGGCAAGAAAAGTCTTATTGCTCATGTGTGTATTCCATGGATTAGTTTCAAAACCTTGCTGAGGAATCCAGCGTACTTTATAGATACTCTAGATACTCTAAATTATATTAGAACTTTTCCGTCCAGTAGACCTACTGGCAAAACTTGTAAAGGCAACAGGAAGAGACAGAACACCAGCTGGGGGATTAGCTCAAATGGTAGAGCGCTCGCTTAGCATGCGAGAGGTAGCGGGATCGATGCCCGCATCCTCCACTTCCTTTTTTTTTTTTTTTTTTTGCACTCTACATCGATGCTATCGTTAACACTAAACACGTGCGGGTTCATGGACTGTTTTGGGCATTTTGCTACACAGCACAGCGAGGGGCATGGTAAGCAAGGGTCCGCTTCGCGCGGTGTCTTCTTATTCGTAGGTAGGTCTTTTCCTGTCTCCCCCCCCCCCTTGTCTTTCCCGCCTCGGGGAGGCCGGCCGTTAACCGCCTGCAGAGGAGACGCTGCGGGAGCGGCGGGCCGCGCTGGCCCGCGGGAAGCCCCCAAACGGCCCCCTCGCAGGTACCTGCCAACGTGCACGGAACCCTGCAGGCCGACCAATGGCAGCGCGCTTTACTGGGCGGGTAGCCAGCTGCAGCTGCGGCCAATAGGCAAGAGACTTGTTGTTTCCTGGCAGAGCGGGGTCCCGGCACCGCGGCTCTCTGGTTTTGTGTGGGTCCTGGGTGGAGGGCCCGGGTGCCGGGGCCCGAGGTGCCGCCTCGCTAGCGGGAGAGGGAGCGGGAGCAGCGGCCCGGAGAGAGGTGAGGGGCTCTGCGTGGACTGCGGCCCCGCTGGCCGGCCGGCCCCGCCCCCCTCTCAGCCCGCTCCGCCCGAGCCCCTGTCGAATGCCACCCCGCCCCCCGGCCTGGCGCGGCCGGCCGACCCCGCCTCTGGTTGACCACCTCCGTTCCTGTGGCCTCACCTCTGACCCCTAGGACCTGCCTTCCCGTCCTCCAGTGTATCTGTCTCGACCGTTCCCACGCCTCCAAACCCTACCCTGCCCTGCCCTCGCCTCTGGTTGACCACCTCCGTTCCTGTGGCCTCACCTCTGACCCCTAGGACCTGCCTTCCCGTCCTCCAGTGTATCTGTCTCGACCGTTCCCACGCCTCCAAACCCTACCCTGCCCTGCCCTGCCCTGGACAAGCCAGTCAGTGCGAGGGTCCTGGCGAATCAAGGAGCTGCTTGCTGCTTCCAAGCGGGATTCTACTGGCCCAGCCTTCCTAGGGGTGCTTAGGACACCCGTTACCCACATCTTTGAGGGTAGCTTTTGCACGGGCTCCAGTGTCTACAGGGCGGGAGGATGGAAACATCCTAATTGGAACTGAGGTTCAGGGCAGGTGAGCAAGTGGCTTTGGCCAGGTACAGGCCATGTTTTCTGGTTCTCAATAATAGGCATAGTATAGGCAGGGGGTGGCAACAACAGAAACAGCTTTTCAAACAACGGCATGATTCTAGTCAGTGCTTGTGAAGACAAAGGGGTAAAGAAAGGAAGCCACCATTTACACTTAGAACTGGGTTCTTCCTGCCCTGGGCTGCACAGTACAAAGACAATCTAGGGAATTTTAAAAATGGCCCCCTTCATAGAGTTGGTGGCAGCCATCTGACCTCCAGTCCCTGCTCTTAGAAGGGTGAGAACCTAATGTTTCCCAACTCAGCTACGGAAGCCATTGAGCATTTGATTTGGCAACAGCTGCGTTGTAGTAAAATGGGCTCTTTTAGGTTACTCATAACCCTTGGGTGTCTAGGGACAGAGTTCTGCTTTCTCTTGATCTTGCTGGAAGGCTACTTTCATGTTTTCTAAGAAAAGGAATATTTTGCTTCATAGAGTACTAAAAGCATTTCTCATTCATCCAGAGATACCCAAAAACAGTGTTGCATGTTTCTCCCCCCTCCTCCCTACACTACCTTTCGTTTTTTCCCCAGCTCTCAGGGCCTGTGTGGGGCAAGAGGATGCTTTCCCAGCCCCACCATGGAGCTGCGCTGTGGGGGATTGCTGTTCAGTTCTCGCTTTGATTCAGGGAACCTAGCCCATGTGGAAAAGGTGGAAACTGTGCCTATTGATGGAGAAGGAGTAGGAGGGGGGGCATCAGCCCCCACTAGTAGCGTTGCTTCTTCCCCTGACTACGAGTTCAACGTGTGGACCCGGCCAGACTGTGCTGAAACAGAATTTGAGAACGGAAACAGGTAATAAGTACTGAGAGGGTGGGTGGGAGTGTCCAAGTGCGGGGTGCAGAGTGCAGTCAGTCCTCTGACTTTGTACATGCTACCACAGTTTCCAAATCCTCCTCTTTCCTTCTTACTAAATAGCCCTTTGCTGCTTTGACTTGATCCAGCTTTCCCCACACGTCTCCTCTCTAACCCTCCCACATTTAACAGCTAGTGTCTCTTTCGGTTCCCAGGTCATGGTTCTACTTCAGTGTCCGGGGAGGAACGCCAGGAAAACTTATCAAGATCAACATTATGAACATGAACAAGCAAAGCAAGCTATATTCTCAGGGCATGGCCCCCTTTGTGCGCACATTGCCTTCTCGGCCACGCTGGGAACGCATTAGAGACCGGCCCACCTTTGAGGCAAGTTCTTCATTAGGAAGAAAGACTGTGCTATTAGAGGAAACAAGTTCCTGATAGAGAGTACCAGGCAGGTAGAACCCCTAAGTTTTAGTATCTTCTTTCTTTCACCCCTAGCTGGGGTCCAAGATGAGCCCCTACTTCAGCAAGCCTGAAGAAGCTGGCTATCATATGGAAAGTATCAGAGGGAGGGGAGTTGGTAAAGGTGAGAAAGCAAGAGGTCAGTTCCTGGTGTCCCCAACAGGAGGAGTTCAGTTCTGATAGAGATGACTGTTTCCCCTCATCTTCCTCCTCTGCTCCCCAGATGACAGAGACACAGTTTGTGCTATCCTTTGTTCACCGTTTCGTAGAGGGCCGGGGAGCCACCACCTTCTTCGCCTTCTGCTACCCCTTCTCCTACAGTGACTGCCAGGATTTGCTAAACCAGCTAGACCAGCGCTTTCCAGAAAATCACTCTACCCATAGCAGGTGCTAACCCATCTTTACCCCTGTCACACTGTCTTAGATCCTACAGTACCTCTGCAGCTTCTGGCATTTGTCCTAAAAACTCTCAGCCAGAACTTCATCAGTCTTTTCCCTGTGTAGAAAGTAGCATTTTGAAAAAGGTGTTCCTTTGCAACCATGATCAGCATACCACCACTTAAACTGCATTCTCCCACATGCCCAGTTTATATCCCTACTCCAGTTCTCATCAGTTATCTAGAATTTAGCCAGTACTGTGGCTGTTCAGCATATCTTCATCTGCCTTTACTGATGACAACTCTCTATATATACAAATTAAATCTAGCCTTATGTCCTAGGAAACAAACTAGGAAATCAAACAAAAAGTTCACCCAAAAAAGAAGGGGTGGAGAAACAACAGCAAGATGACTCAGTGAGTAAAGGAGGGTGCTTGCTATCAAGCCTGATGATGAATTCATCCCCAGAACTGACATGACAGAGGAAGAGAACCAACTTGTGAAAATTGTACTCTGACCTCCATACACATCGTGTGCACATGCGAGTGCGAGCACACACACACACACACACACACACACACACACACACACACACAAAAAAAAAAAAAAAAAAAAAAAAAATTTCAGTCCTGTGTTCTGCACCTGGTGTGCAGGCCCACAGATAGATATCCTTAGTCTCACCAGTTCAAGGAACCAGATAATACAAGTCCTGAGCTGGTGATGCTGCCCACCTCTTGCTAGGACTTTAGGAACTTATGACTAATGATTTTATCCCCATAGTGCTCTGGATAGCATTTATTACCACCGGGAGCTTCTCTGCTATTCTCTGGATGGACTTCGGGTAGATCTACTAACAGTCACTTCCTGCCATGGGCTTCGAGAAGATCGGGAGCCCCGTCTAGAGCAGCTGTTTCCTGATCTTAGCACTCCCCGACCATTCCGTTTCACAGGCAAAAGGGTGAGTGGGAAGAACATAAAAGCAGTATTCTTGAGGGAAAGAGATGAGATGTCTCAGTGTTAAAGAGCACTTGATACTCTTATAGAAGACCCTTGTGTGGGTCCCAGACCCACATTGTGTGTGGTTACCCTTAACTCCTGCTCCAGGGTATCCAACGACTTCCAGCCTCCACAGGCATCCATAGATAGACATAGCATACACATAAATAAAATGAAACAGTACTCTAGCCTTGTTGTAACCCTAATAACTGTGGATAATTTAAAGCTGTTCCCTCTACACATTCTGGGCCCAACTTAGTTTGTAGCCCAGGGCAGAGGACTGACTGTATTCCTGTACCTCTAGCAACAGCAAGCTAGAAGTCTTACGGTTCTTTCTGCCTCAGCCACCCCTGCCCACGTATGTCAGAGTGGAACTATAGCACCACTGACCTTATATTTGCTTTCTTCTCCACCTCAGATATTCTTCTTAAGCAGCAGGGTACACCCTGGAGAGACTCCATCTAGCTTTGTCTTCAATGGCTTTTTGGACTTCATCCTTCGACCTGATGACCCCCGGGCACAAACCCTACGTCGACTCTTTGTCTTTAAGTTGATTCCCATGTTAAACCCTGATGGTGTGGTTCGGGGCCACTACCGGTAAGTAGCCTCAGCAGCCTCTCTGGATATTTTCCAGTTTCTCTTATATCCCACTTCTGTGTGAAAGTCAGCCAGCCTTCCGACTTGTCTGTACTTCTCACAAGAACGAGTCCCTCTGATCTTCCAGTGATGAGACAGGGAATGTGATTGCACCTAAACACCCTCCTGGGTGGAAGCAAAAGTAGAATGGGTGAAGACTTACTTGGGTAGAGGGAACTGTCCTTAGATTTCTATGGTAGGGTGACAGCAAGTCAAGGAAGGGTCATGTCCTCCTTTCTTGGCCAGCATAATTTAAGCCTTCACTTGACAAGTCTTCCAGTCTCCTTGTCACCTACTCTAGTGTCTCTTTTGCTGGCCCAGACACTAGACCCTGTTCAGTCCTGTCTTCCTACAGCACAGACTCACGTGGAGTGAATCTGAACCGTCAGTACCTGAAGCCTGATGCCATTCTGCACCCAGCCATCTATGGCGCTAAAGCCGTGCTTCTCTACCATCATGTGCACTCCCGTCTCAACGCCAAGAGTCCCTGTATCCAGCAGCCCAGTCTCCATTTCCCTCCTGAGACTGCTCTTTCTGACCTCGAGAAAGCCAATAACCTCCACAATGAAGCTCACCTTGGGCAGTCACCTGATGGAGAAAGCCTTGAGACCTGGACTGAGACAGAGTTAGCAGAAGACAAGACTGACACTGTGTGGATTCTGTCACAACGGTCACCTGAACTGGAAGAGCCAGCCCCTGAAACCATCCCCCCGAAAGAGAGTGGTGTTGCTTACTATGTGGACTTGCATGGACATGCTTCCAAAAGGGGCTGTTTCATGTATGGAAACAGCTTTAATGACGAGAGCACCCAGGTAGGACTCTAGCTATTGTGTGGCAGTAAGTATTGCAGGTTAGGAGATAAGGGTTAGGTTACAGACAAGGTGGGGAGGTGGCCTGCAGAAGCAGGAAGGCCTGTGCACACTACCTCTGCACAAGCTTCAAAAGACCAAGAGATGGCATTAGGGCCTTACATCCTCACCATTATGTTATGTCCTCTGAGTGAAGAGCAAGCTACCAGCATCCCAGTCTTCCATAGAGCTCTGAGAACCAGAGCAGAAGGAAAATCTGGAGGGGAATCTATGAGATCAAAAGAAATAATGTTCAAGAAGCATTGATTACTGCTGATGGCTATATGCTATATATATAGTGGTATATGCTATATAGTCACATGACTATCTGCCTTATTTTCCTTGCCCCTTGTCCCTTCTTTCTGTGTCATCTTCTGAGTTGCTTTTTCCTACCCCCAAACAGGTGGAAAACATGCTATATCCAAAGCTCATATCCTTGAATTCAGCCCACTTTGACTTCCAGGGCTGCAATTTCTCAGAGAAGAACATGTATGCCCGAGACCGTAGAGATGGCCAGTCCAAAGAGGGAAGCGGCCGTGTTGCAATCTACAAAGCCTCAGGGATAATACACAGGTTGGAAGGAAACTGGTGTAGATGAGAAAGTAACTTCTTTAAAGAAAAAAAAAATACTTATTATAGGGTGTTGGAGGGGTTGAAACTACCCAAGTCTTCTCAAAAAGAGAGTCTCAACACGGTTGGCATTAATCTGGGAGTCTTATTATTGGAGAACTTCCTGGGCACATGGTCAGTTGTTAGTTGGGAATTGTTAGCACTCTCTCTTGGCCTTTACTTCTTTCCAAGTGATTACCTTCTTAAGCCATCTACACTGTCCCTCACTATTCTGTCCTGACACCTGTTCAGGCAAGACATTGATAAAGGTTTCTGTGTCTCAGCTACACACTTGAATGCAACTACAACACTGGGCGCTCAGTGAACAGCATCCCAGCTGCCTGCCATGACAATGGGCGTGCCAGCCCCCCTCCCCCGCCGGCTTTCCCCTCCAGATACACTGTGGAGCTATTTGAGCAGGTAGGAATCCATAGACTTGAGTGGGAAGATGGGAACCCCCAAATCTGGGAACAGTTGATACCCAAATCTAAGTTGTTCTGCAGGGTTGTGTATATGTTCTTCAGTTAACTGTCAGGGTGACAGGCATGAACACAGGCAGGGTTTCTGATTCCAACCATGGGCAGAACCCTGGCACAGCGAAGTAAATCACCTGGTCTGAGCTGATCTTCCTCATGTGTTTATTCCCTCCTAGGTTCAAAAGCTCTCATTATTGTAGTTTGTATGTATCTTTTTCTAGGCATCTAAGAGAAATAGAACCTCGGGTTGTAAAGATAGACTCTTGTGGGAAATTATTCGTAGTGTCAACCAAAAGCACAGTAGCCCCTGCTCAGAACTGTAAATAGACTTGAGATAAAGAACCCGGGCACAAAATCCAGGGTTCCCAATGTTACATCTAGTCTTTTTCTCTCCTGCTGTGCTGTGTACCACACCCCCAAACATCAACTAGATTAGAGGACAAAGATACTGAACCAAACTGAACTCCCGACAGGTGGGACGAGCTATGGCCATCGCAGCTCTGGATATGGCAGAATGTAATCCGTGGCCCCGAATTGTGCTGTCAGAACACAACAGCCTCACTAACCTGCGGGCCTGGATGCTAAAGCATGTGCGCAACAGCAGAGGTCTGACCAGTACTGTGAACATGGCTGCGAGCAAGAAGAGAGCATCTCGAACCCCTCCCAAAAGTAACAAGTAAGACCAGCAGCATGGAAAGGAAAGTGCACGAAGGTTGGCAGCTCTGAGGGTGGGGGTGGGTGCCTCATGGTAGGTGCCACATAGTATATTCTGGGTAAATGAAAACTGGTGAGATTTACTTCAGTTTTTGAGAATGGGAGCCTTGTCCCTTTCACCCAGAGCTCCATCTAAGGGATCTGAAAATCAGGCCAAAAGTCTCATAGATCCAGAGCAGTGCACAAAATCCATTGTCTTTTTGGCGAGGAGATGGCAGGTCACCAATGAAATAAGGAAGAAACTCTTTGTGAAATAAAGCTACTTAGGATGACCTCCCAAGATTAGAGGGTATGCCCAAGTTAGATTCCCCATCAATGGGCGTGCATTCCCTCCTTTCTTCCTGGGAATGGGTTCCTATGCCCTTTAACCCAGGCAATGGATTTTAATTGCTGTGTCTTAAGGAAGCCTTAGGATACTTCTTCCCAAGCCCAGGGTTAACCAGTGTCTGCTTTTTTGCAGTGGACTGCCCATTTCCTGCTCTGAAAATGCCTTGAGCCGGGCTCGAAGTTTTAGCACTGGCACAAGTGGTGGTGGTAGCAGCAGCAGCCAACAAAATTCTCCACAGATGAAGAACTCTCCCAGCTTTCCTTTTCATGGCAGTCGGCCTGGAGGGCTGCCAGGCCTGGGCTCTAGCACCCAAAAGGTCAGCCATCGGGTGCTAGGCCCTGTCAGAGGTAAGCCAGTCTGGGATCCCCTACAGCAGGTGTTTGGTTGTTTGGGGCATTGCTGGGGAAAAGAGCTTGAAGACATACAAGGGGTGAATCAATAAAACTAGTCTGTAGCAGAAGAATCGACAGCTTGTCCTGCGACCTTGTTGTTCCCTGCGGCAGTTCCCAGACTTCAGAGCAATACTGTATATGGCTGGCCACGGGAAGAAGTCCTGGGGATTGTAGCATCAACACATGCTAGGAGCCAGGGACATTTCCAAGGACAAAACACTAGCTAAAGCAGTGCCAAACACAGACATGGAACTTCCATATCAAGAACAATGTCACAGTGTCTTCTTGTTGGCAGTAGGAGGAAATTCAAACTGTCGCACTAAAATGAAGAGCACTGTCCATGGCCTCTGTGGGCTGAAACTTCCTGGCTTGACAGCTATTCAGATAGTAATATCAAGATTCCAGTTCTTCCAACGAAAAATAGAACTGAAGCAGCTTCTATTCTAGACTTACAAACCAGCAGTCTATCTTTTTCATCAGTGTGCACAACTGCACAACTAGGCATTATTAAGTTTTAGGTCTTACCTGATAAGAGATTCTGGGTCAGAAGTTTATGACCAAATCATGAGCTTGCAGGGGTGGGAATGGCGGCAGGGAACAAAAATTGCTGGGAAGCTGGGTTGTGGTGGGGGAAGAGAATTTTGTAGTGTTCTAGAAATTTACACCACAGTACTGTTGATGTCTTCTAGGCTATAGAATTCTTGTCAAAACATGGAGGCTTGTAAACTAGAATTGAGAGCTTTGTTATTTCTGTGAGAATGTCTGTACTATTCAGTTTGTGCCCTGGCTTTCTGAATGGCCCTAATATGCACTGGTCAGTGACTGTAAATCTGACCGCTAGTTAGAGAAGCTGCAGAGGAAGCCCAGCTTCAAGTAATTAGGATGTTTCTATTTCTGATACAAAACTTGGTTCTGTTTATACTCCAAACCCCCTTTGAGAGTTTAACTTGGGAATAAATATTTACATGCACTGTGCTTTAACATATTAAGTTAATAACAATAATGCTTCATATCTAAATAACATTCAATAATGAATGAGACTTAATCTAACCAGGTCCTATGGGATAGATGCTGCTCTCATTTTTCTGATGAGAAAGCTTGGACTGCTTTAGGAAGAGCTCATCCAGCTGGGTGTGGTGGCACCCTGGCTTGGTAGGCTGAAGCAGGAGAATCACAGTTGAAAGCCAATCTGGGATTCTTGACATGGCTGAAGTGGCAAAGAGTGGCAGTTTTTCTAGCTTGTCTTTCAGGTGCCAGTATACCTACTCTCCCATGTTAAACTTGGATGAAGTTTTTGGTTTTTTTGTTTGTTTGTTTTGTTTTGTTTTTCTTTGGTCAGCCTTTCTTAGATTATAGCTCATAATTTCTTTTTTTTAATTTATTATGTATACAGTGTTCTGTCCTCAAGTTTATCTGTAGGCCAGCAGAGGGCATCAGATCTCATTACAGATGGTTGTGAGCCACCATGTGGTTTCTGGGAATTGAACTCAGGACCTTAGGTAGAGCAAGCAGCTGGTGCTCTTAACCTTTGAGTCATCTCATAATTTCTTTATCAGCATTATAAATCCTCCCTCCTTTACCACAAAGGACCTTTTCTATATCATTACATGAGGATTCAAGGCAATTCTTTTGTTCTTTCGAGGCAGGGTCTTGGCTTAGGATCCTCTTGCTTCAGCTTACCCAGTCCTGGGTCATAGGCAGTTTTTAATCAGTTTTATAGTGACATCCTCCAGTCTCACTTCCCCCTTTTTTTGTTTTTGTTTTTGTTTTTTTGAGACAGGGTTTCTCTATATTCTCTATATTGCTTTGGAGGCCATCCTGGAACTAGCTCTTGTAGAACAGGCAGGTCTTGAACTCACAGAGATCCACCTGCCTCTGCCTCCTGAGTGCTGGGATTAAAGGCGAGCACCACCAACACCCGGCTCAGTCTCACTTCCTGATTTAGAATTTTGCACTGAAATCCTTGATGTGAGGGCCTTGTAATCTTTCTCTGTTACTTACCCAGAGAACTAACAGAAAATATGCAGTCTGGGTATTAAGTAATTCTTGGTTCGTTGACTTGAAGCTTAACAGAGGAAACAAGATAGTAAATACACATTAAAAAGTACATGCACATTATAAACAAATGGTACATTTGGGGAGCTACTGTGGTAGGTCATAAATGATTAAGCAAAGAATGTTCAGTTAAGAAATGGCTTTGAAAAACAAATAGTATGTGGCGTCACGGAAGCATCCCAGAAATGAGAAATGACAGCCATGATGAGAAACAGCTCCTGGGTGGGCAACAAAAGCATGTATACTTAGCTGGCACACAAAGGGCTACATGCTTCACCCACAAAATCTGGTAAAGAAACGTGGGAAGTGGAAGTGTTTTGAAAACAAGGATGTTCAGTCAAATGAGGCATATGTTAGCAACTATATGCTTCGAAGAAAAATGGGAACAAAGAGACTGTGCTGTACATCTGGACAGGGAGACGGGAGGCTTGCAACCATTTACACATGCGCTACTAGAGCCTGGACCAAGGCCTGCAACAGAGAGACGTCTAAGCATTAGAACAGAAGCAGCAGGATTCGATAATGGTGAAAGACAGATGAACTAGGAGGCTTCCAAGTTATGTGTCAGAGGAAAGTTCTGGTGACATTAAGACACTGTTGGGAAAAACAGTGAAAAACTATTTTAGACATGCCTAGGTTCCATAGGTTATCTATGGAGATGCCTTTTAAATGCAAGTTGAGGGTTGAAGATCTAGGTTACCACATAGAAGTGCCAGTAATGACAAGTGCAAAGGCACATTTCCTCTGGTGAGTGAGCTTGGGAGAGAAAGAGAGCTGGCTAGAGAATAGATGCCCAGACTTGCATAAGCAGGAAACTGGCTTTGAAGTCAAGGGGTCAAGATGAAAGTTACTATCAAAATAGACACCATAGGAAGTTAACAAGCGAGGCCCTAGGAATCTGAAGTGTTCCACTGGGCATTTGCTGGCACTGGTCTTTGAAGATCCCAAGGAAGGGAGCAGGGTTCTGATTTTAGATAGGGCTGCAATGCAGACTAACACCTAGACATGGCATCTTCAGTCAACCCTTGAGAAAACTTATTTGTCTAGGGTGATCTGTCTTACCATGCTACATTTGTGACACTTTTTTCCACACCTCTGGCTCTCTGGCCTCTACCACAGCAAGCTATATGGTTTATTTATTTACATCTGTTTATTGTGTGTGAGTATATGTATGTCCAAGGGCAGGGTGCCTGCCGTGGCACCCGTGTGAAGGTGAGAGAACACTTGATGGGAGTTATTTTTCCCTTCCTACCATGTGAGTCTTGGAATTGAACTCAGCCTGTCAGGTGTAGTGTCTATTCACTCAGCCATCCTGGCTGCCTTGTTTTCAAGATAGAAAAAAAATACATGAACCCCAGATCTCAGAAATTTTAACTGTGAATGAGCTACTTTTGAACCCTAACATTTGGACTGTGATCTGACAATTTTGTTATTTTGACTTGTGGATTTATTTATAAAATTTCTACGTCAAGTGTGGTGGTACATGCCTGTAATCCCAGCACTTGGGAGATAAAGACAAGGTCATCCCTTGGCCACATAGTGTGTTTGAGGCTGTACCCACCCACTCCCCATAAAAAAATTTCAATTACTGTATATATTGTATTTAACTATACATTTTATTGGTTTTATTGACTAGAAAGTTTTCTTAGGAAAGATCTGGGTAGCTCGGCTAGCAGCTTAAGGCAGGCAGGGAACTAGTCTGAAAGGCCCCATCTCCAGCTGAGAGATGGCACTAGAGAAGGCCAGTTTGAGACAAATCCCAACTTGAGACAAACAGCAAAGCTCTCACCACAGGAGGCCAAACAGTTCTCAGTCAGTCTTAACTCCCAGTATCCAACCTTAGGGCCAGAATCTACCTGACACCCCAGCTGCAAAGTGTACTGCATGTACTCTCCCAGATGTATAGCACAGCTGCAACCTACTGTCTGAAAAACACCAGCAACACTGTAACTGGTGTGGCTGTGGGGGCAGGGTCACTGGAGAACAATACAGTGAAGTGAGAAATGTTAGAGACATACAAGACACTGCAAAGCAGAGGTAAATAAAGGGGATCAGGGTGACAAGGTGGGGGTCTCCTCTCTGTGATGCACCCAGGACACAACATTCCATAATCACATAGTAGTCCCCTTCAGTTTTGCATCTAGGTTTCTCACTTGCATGATTCTAGTCTTGGCCCTTCAGCCTATCCAGCCAAATACTGATGTGAAAGATGAGGCAGGGGCCTTTAACTGTCACCCGATCACCTGACTCACAGCTCTGTCCTTGAACTCTTTCCTGGTCTAGTCAATGCTCTGGCTCAGCTAACAGGGAACTTTTGGTAGAGTAGCTAATGCCTGGCTCTCAGTGGCAGTTCCTTTAGGGTGAGTCAATAGGACTTGCTCTCTCCCCACTGCTACCTTTTTTTTTTTTTTTTTTTTTTTTCACTGCAAACCAGTATTAGGATTAAAGGTACACGGTCGGCCTTAAGAGACAACTGTAGTATTTTTTTTTTCTTTTTTCTCAAACAGGTTTCTCTGTGAAGCCTTGGCTATCCTGGAACTCACTTTGAACACCAGGCTGGCCTCAAACTCAGAGATCCTCCTGCCTCTGCCTCCTGAGTGCTGGGATTAAAGATGTGCACCACCACCACCCGCCTAGTACCCACATTTTTAATCAAAATCACCAGGTCTGTACCTGAGTATCAAAGGTCACCGAGAGTGGCTAATGTTTCAGGCTGATATGGCCACACGTCTCTCCAATTTCTCCTGCCATATCAGCCTTTCTACTAACTTTCTCCAGCCCCCTAAAGTCTGGTCCTTTTGTACTCTTACACTATGCACCGTAGACTCCTAATTGATAATAAGTGCAGTGTCACATAGCCAGAGGGGCTTCCATCCTAAGACTGATCAGAAATATTCTTTGAAACAGGGTCTCATTATGAAGCACAGGATAGCCTAAAACTTGTGATCACCCTGCCACAACCTTCTGCATGCTGAGATTGCAGGTGTGTACTGTTATGTACACGCCTGACATAACTTCCAGAGTTAGAGGCTTTTTACACCTGTTGCTTGTATTAGAGGACATCTAGAATATTGACACCACTATTTGGTTCTACGATAATTCAAGAGCATCTGGCACCTGCTAAAAGCTACTAAATCTGCAAGTCCCCTATTCCATCCACTGGCCATCTGTCTCTCTGGGACCCGACCCTCAGACCCTGTAGTAGTCAAGTTCCAGCCAAAGAAGTACATCAGAGTAATACCCCTAGAGGTTAAGAATGCCCTTAAACTTTAAGAGGTAACTGATGTATAAGGCAACTAGCCTTGTGAAAAGGGGGCTCTGAGAATTAATTCTGCCTGTAAATGGCCAAGGTAACATTTACAGAGAGCTGACATTTGAGATGGAACATTTTAGGAACTCCCTAAAAAGAGAAGCAGAAATTTCAAAGGAACCACACAGCTAGCAGCAACAACTGCTGAGGTATGAGTGATCAAGCCAGCATCCTAATGATAGTTGGCCAGAAAACACAGCAGACAGGACTGAATGTGAAGGTTTAGAGTAGACTTTAACACATGTAGTGGTGTATGCATACAATCTAAGCACCTGGGAGGGTGTGGTAGGAAGATCAAGAGTATAGGGCTAGCTTAGGTTACATATAGTGAGGGCAGTCTGGGCCACACAGTGAGGATCTATCTGCAAATAAACTATTTCTTCCTTACCCATGCCACCGTGATTTGTTTTTTCTAACCAGGCTTCTATTTTAGGATAATAACTTGGTGGCACCTATGTAAAGGATGATTTGTTTGTTTGTTTGTTTTGTTTTTCAAGACAGGGTTTCTCTGTGTAGCTTTGGAGCCTATCCTGGCACTGACTCTGGAGACCAGGCTGGCCTCAAACTCACAGAGACCACCTGCCTCTGCCTCCTGAGGGCTGGGATTAAAGGCGTGCACCACCAACGCCCGGCGTGGATGAATAATTTTTAAAAAAATCAAGCTAAGGGAGAAAGAACAGGGAGAATGAAAATACCTGTATCTAAACACTGGCAATGGCTAAGCAAGCATAAATGTAAGGGAAGAATAGAAAAATGAAGTGAGCTTTCTAGCAGACGAGGAAAAGGAAAGGACTGGGGAGAAGATGGTGAGATTGGGTTTGGTAATGAGGGACTTAATAGGTAGAAATGTCTGATGGAATGCATTTGGGGAGGGAAAGGCCTTTATGTCAGGATTTAAGAGAAGACGAAATTCAGATGGCTGGCAACACTGGTCCTTAAGTGGCAGAAAGAAAAGTGAGGAACGTTAGAGGTGAGAGAGCCCAGCAAAGCTGTGTTTTAGAAGCTATAACTCTTCACTAAAATAAACTGGCAGGGTGAGAGAAGGCTGAGATTTAGATGCCTTGAGTAAATATTAGATGCCTTTCATATCACAGTTGCTTTAGAACAGGGCAGGTGGCTGTTTTGTTGACAAAAACCGGCATCTGCTGGCCATGCCTAACCAAGTAAGTCAGCAAGCAGGTCAGTGAAAAATATCTGTATACAGTCTCCCACTTATTTTCTCTTTTACCTGTGTCCTTTCCACTCAGAGCCTCGATGCCAAGACAGAAGACGGCGGCAGCAGCCACTGAACCACCGCCCTACCACAGGCAGCCTGGCCCCATCCCCAACTCTTGGTAGTTCTGGCCCAGCCTCCTCACGAAACCTGGGCTCCTGCCTACTGCCCAATTCACTGAGCTTATCAGGTCTGTACTCACTGCCCCTGAAATCTGAATTGCCCAGTTTTTCCCCTTCCCTCCTACCCCGGGCTTAGACAGCCTACCAACTAAGCCTCAAGAAGAAACCCCTTCAGCTGCTACCTAATGTGGACTTCCTTCTTGACCTGATGTGTACAGGCCACTTCAGAGCAGGTGCAAGTTATACTACTAACATTTGTGGCTTTGTATAGGAGTTTGGAATTCAATGAAATGAATTTGTAAAATAAAGTTAACAGTTTACATTTCTTTTTTTGGGGGGGGGGGACAGGGTTTCCCTGTGGCTTTGGAGACTGTCCTGGAACTCGCTCTTGTAGACCAGGCTGGTCTTGAACTCACAGAGATCCACCTGCCTCTGCCTCCCGAGTGCTGGGATTAAAGGCGTGCGCCACCACCGCCCGGCTGACAGTTTACATTTCTTGAACATTCACTCTGTCCAGGAACTGCTCTATACTATCTAGTCCTTACTTGCAATTCAAGTATCTGAGGACTTCTCCTACCTGCAAAGTGCTACTTATCCAAGTTCCCTAACCGCAAGAGCTAGGAGTGGGGATACAATTGAAATATTTAAAAGAAAAGGTATTTCACTTATTGTGATTATAAATGGCATCCAATAATCTAACTAAACTTAAAGCCACCTCTTTTAAGTTAGAGACCCAGTGATAAAAGGAACTAAATGTGATTTTTTTTTCTTTTTCTTTTGAGACAGGGGCTCTCTTAGTAGTCCTGGCTGCCCTGGAACTCTCTTTGTAGACCAGGCTGGCCCCAAACCCACAGAGACCTGACTCTGCCTTCTGAGTGCTGGAATTAAAGGCATGTACCATCATGCCCAGCAGGACCTTTTCTGTGATTGAGTCACACCGTATCAACCTATCAATTTTTAATCAAGTTAGTCTTCAGTCCAGTTGTTGTACATAATAGACCCCCCCACACCCCTTGAGACGAGATCTATGTAGCCATGGCTGTCCTGGAACTCATTATATAGACCTGTTGGCCTTCCAGCTCTGCCTCTGGACTGCTGGGATTAAAGGTGTGGCCACTATGCCCAGCTGGATTTTATTCCTAAATACCTAAACGTACAACAGGAGTGATCTCTAAACTTTAAAGATTGAGTCATTAATCTTGAGGGTTTAATTTGAATCCTAAGTGGCAGCTTCACTCCTCGGATCAGATTAGAACCTCTTCAGAAACAATTTTGCCACCCAGGGAACTTATGACAATATCCAAAGAGGTTCTGGTTATTACAGTGGGGAAGGACCTAGGGAGGAAACAGCACACAGTAGTTTGAGATAGGGATGTTGATAAACATCCTACTATGTACAAAAATCACTGCAACAACATGATTGTCCTGCCAATTTTTCAATGAGGAAAAGTGGCTGAGCACCGGCTTATCATGAAATCCTAGGTTTAATCCCCTACACCAAAGAAAACAAGGTCAAGATGAAGTTACCATCTCTTCTAGTCCTACCTTGATGATCAGTTTCCTCTATTCTCTAGGGAGCAGCTGCTCATTCTCTTCTTCAGGGGACAAGCCAGAGGCTGTCATGGTGATTGGGAAAAGTCTGCTAGGGGCTGGTGCTCGGATCCCCTGCATTAGGACTCGTTTGCAGGTAAAATTTTGGGGTCTGTCCATGTCCTTAGCGTTAGCAGAACTCAGGAGGATACTATTCTCCTGAGCACTGGGGGAAAAATGTTCAGTCCTGCTTTAAAGCCGATCAGAGCTGCCGTGGTACCTGTGTGTTAACCTATCCAGTCCCAGTCAGCCAGGTATCTTGCTTGCTTCAGACTCCATTGTCCCTGCCAGATGCACCCCAACCACAGCCTGCTAGCTTTGGCTTTCCCTACCCGTCCTTAGCTTCTCCTCTCTTTCTGACCAGACTTGCCCGAGGAGAGTTTCCGCCAGGAGGGGTCCCGGATTCCCCAGGTAACACATCTGGTTACTGCTCCTAGTAACAGCCTTACAATCACTTCCAACTCAGACTCTAAATTCCTCTTCCTAGTTGGACTGTAGTTGGATAGAGGCAGAAGCTGACTGGATAGGTGAAGCTTAAGCTGCTCTGGCAGGGGCGGAGGCTCAGAAAGCTGAGGGAGGTCTGCCAGCCCTCTAGCATCTGTCTTCATAGTGCTTTTCTACTCAGCCAGCTCTTAGCCATGGGACACCCATGGAGGTAAAATGCTAGGTCCTTTTGCCACCCTTAGATAAGTATGGCACATTGTCCTATGTTGAATCTGAGAGCTCTCTAGCTGCCATCCCGTCTCATCCTCTCAGCGCCCAGGATTTCAAGGTCCTAGCACCTCTGTCGACTTTTGTGCTAGATTCTTGGGCATGGAACTCTAAAAACAGAAAAGCCTCATGGAGAAACCCAACATCTTAGACTACCCCTGTCCACACAGGCTAGGCCCAGGTTGGGCCGGAGCTCACCGCCGACTCGCAGAGGGATGAGAGGCTCTTCAAGCCCCACATCCCCTATCCCCCAGACCAGAGAAAGCAGTGAGCTGGAGCCGGGACCCCACTCTGCTACACCAGGGTGAGCACCGGAGTCCTTCATCCCACCCCTCATTTCTGCTATTCCTTCACCCCCCCCCCATTTCCACCATTCAGGATAATTTTCCCCTTTATCTCAAAGACTAAATGCACTTTCCTTAATAATCTAGTCCCTGATTTTTATTCCACCATGGCCTCAGTTTTACTTCAAAGGATAACTTCTAGTTAGGCTCTTAAGGCCTAGGCACTAGCAAGTTATAGTATCAGACTTGTGTGCAGTAATAAATTCGCCTTTCCCATCTTCACATTTCCCTTCTCACCTCCCAGCCCCTGGCTAACAGACCAGAAAAGGGGCTGTTTCCACAACCCTGATTTCCTCTCTCTTCTCTGTTGCAGGCTGCCTCAGGCCGGCCCCCCACGGCCCCGCTCTGCCCCTGCCTTTTCTCCTATTCCCTGTACTCTATCTGAGTCCCCAACCCGGATTTTTTACAGCAAGGGGCCCCTGAACCAATGTGAGGTTTGTTTTGTCCCTAAATCTCCATCATCCACTATTTCTCCCAGGGTCTGACAATGTCTTTACCTCCACGCCCAGGATAGAGCCCTAAGGTGTGGGAACACAGTGAAACCATATGTTAGTCCCGACGTCCAGCTGCTGATATCATGTGACAACCATAACTCCTTGGGATGTGGGCCACACTGTCCGAGGCCTTGCAGAACACCACCTTGAGACAGAACAAAGCAGGGACCTGCCACCCCTTCCTCCCTCCACAGCACAAGATTTTGGGACCACAAAAAATATATATCTATATTTTTATATTGGGGGGAGGGAGTAGAAAAGAAAGCAGCCCCTATACTGGGCCCTATTCAGTGGCAGCTTCTTGTTCCATAGGGTTAAGGAAGACTTTGAGGAAATAAAAGTTGTTTGGAAAAATCCAGGTGTAGTTGCTTTGTATGCTGTGATGGGTAGGAGAGATGAAGTGAAGTGTGAAGGCCCCTCACACCCTCCATCTTGCCTCAGACTATGTCCTGGAACCCTAGAAAAAAAAGGGGAAAGACCCGAAATAAGGAAAATGCTGCAGCTTTCCTGTGGGGGAATCCTTCAGGAGCCAACCCCCATCTAGCCCACTCGCCCTTAACATTTTTAAGCACATTTGGTTTCCATACTCTGCCCTCTCCCTTTTTTCTCGCTGGTTTGCTTGTGGTTAACCCATAAAAAACAACGTCCCTGGCTTCAGAACATGGAAATAGGTCTACATCTTTCACTATCATAACCCTCCCCAAAACCTACCCAAATAATGCCTCAGGTTCCGTGGGAAAGTGAGGCTATTAAGGACCTGATTCCCCCATACTTGGATGGCACAGTTACTGCCTTTGTTTGTACTGGTGTCAACGCCTCCTTGTAACCATACCCTGTAACCTGGGCCTCTATCTACTGGGAACCTCAAAATGGGAGCCTGAAGAGGATCCGGAAACCCACCCTCATTATAGTAGGAAGCCGTTTAGGGCAAGAAGCAGTATTTCATGGCACTGTACAGACTGCGAACAAAGGGTCCCGGGCCTGGACTATGAAGCCTGGCTCGACACTTTGACTCGAAGTTTCCTAAGCCTGCAGGCCCTGACGCGGCCTCACCACTTAGCTCTCCCGGGCCTGGGCACCACTGCCCGGACCGTTACCTGGGGCGGAGAGCGCTACTTTCATTCCTGCTTCTTGGGATTGTTGACTGCCACGTAGTGATAGAGAACCACAAGCAAGAAAAGCGACACGCCCAGCATGTTGGCGAAGATGGCGAGCTGCACGTCCGTGATCATCCTGCGGACAAGGGGAGGGACTGAGCCTCGGGCCGCGCTCTCGTTGCCCTCACCAGGCCCGGTCCTCGCCACCACAGTCCAGCCTCCACCGGCCTCGCGTGTGAGACGGCACCTGTGAGCCTCTCACCTGACTAGCTCCACTCGGCTCCGACGCCCCCGCTGTACGCGCTCTAGGTAGGAGACCGGAGCCGGAACTTCGTAGCACCAGCCGGGGAGCAACGAGGCACTTCCGGCTTCTCTACCCCGCCGACTCGTTTGCTCCGGCGGCGCGCGCACAGAGTGGGTCTTGGGCGGAGCCTCGTGGCGGGGAGGGGGAACCCAGCTGCAGGGGGCGGGGCGGGGCGGGGCAGCGCTGGGATTTCGCAGCTGGCCCGCAGCTGGCCGCAGCTGGCGCGGCGGGAGCGCTGTTAGCTAGCCTCCCTGGAGCCCAGGAGTGGGCTAGGGCGAGGGTGCGGCGGGCGGGAGGCTGTACCTGACCCGCAGACTCAGACCCACGTTCCTGCATGCTGCCACCCTTCGCTTCCCTGCCCGACCCACCAGGTGCTTCCTTTGGGTCTTGCCCTCCTGGTCCCCTCCCAGGCTCGCAGGCAGTGGGGATGGAGTGGAAGGTGGTGCAGAATGGACAGGACTGAGGATGATGGTTCTCTCACTCATGCTAGTTTTTCAGAAACCACGTCCTACCAAACAGGCGGATCATTGACTTCTTGACCAGTGCCAGTCTCAGGTGGGCGCCCTGCCTCCATCCCACTCCTGGAGGTGGGCGTCAAAATTAGGGCGGACCCTCTCATAATCAAAAAACGAACGTGGGACCTAGGCCAAGTGGGAAATCACCCCCCGGATGTGAAGGAGGGGGTAGGAAAGGAAGTTCTGGGACAAGCCAGAGGGGTCGTGGGTTTGTGGTGAAGAACAGAGTTGGCTGCAATAGACATCCAGACATCCGAGGGTCAGTGGTGAGGGGAGCAGCACCCTGAATCTCTACAATCCTCTACCCAGCTAGAAACGGGTTTCCCCCTTCTTGCTTTCTCTAAGCTTCACCATAAAAGGGAATGATATGGAGCCAGACAGGGCCGGGGGCTGGACCGTGGCTCTGGAGCTGTCAGGGGTAATGGAAGCCAGTTGCTTTGCGGTAGAGGGGGGCCGGGGCTTGGGGGAGGCCTCTGCTTATCTGAGCCAAAGAAAACTGTACAGGAGCTGCTATAGGGCTGGAACAGCTGGGACAGGGGACCAAACCGCCTCCTGTGTGCTGTGAGCTTGATTTGCACTATTCCAATGCTGCTTTCTCTGGTCTCAGACCATCAGCGGTTTGTCCAGTTTGCTCCTAAACTCAATACTTGCCTTCAGTCGTTAGTTTATAGCTTTCCACGTCTCCTCCCACTTCTTGCCCCAGCCCCCACCGACTGTTTCCCAGAAGTTTCATATTTAGAAATCCCAGGCCTCGTGCCCTCCACATAACATGGGTGAAAACCCAGACGTGTTTTCCCCAGGCATTCCTCCCTGAGTTGGTGTGTCCCCCAGCTCTGCCCTGAAAGAATGATGTCTAGATTTTAGGATTACACGTTATTATGCTTCATGTCTCCTGGAAAATTGGAGTAGATCCAAGTTCAACCACTTAGGTATGCTATTGAATCAGAATTAGACTATAGTTTTAAAAGAAGCTGTACCTCAAGAGAAGGCCCAGAAAAGTGCTTCAGTTTTCAAACCAGCTGAGCCAGGTGCATAGCATCCTGGACAACCACAACTGAAAGACAACTCCATGACTTGTCATTGTCATTTTATTTATTTCCTAGTAAAAAAGGAAATAAGCCCAGAAGCTGGTTTAACAAGGTCCTACAGCTGGCTAAAGACCCTGTCATCTGTTCTTCCTACCCCCACCCCCCACATTAGATAGGATCAGGAGGTTGTCCAAAGGTCAGGGACAAATGTGAAAAGATTTATTTTAGAATTACCCAGAAACATCTTTCACCTCCCTTTCCCTTCCTGTGCCTAGGTCACTGAGTCTTTATCAGCCTTCAATGGGTCATTTGGCCTAGTGCCTAAAGGAACTGAAATAAAAACTGGCCTCAGGACTCAGCTAAGAAATGACAAAGCTTGATTAAAAACCCTGGGTGGAAAAGTGTGTGGGAAGTGAGGCAGGCTAAACCTTACCCTGATAGGATTTGGGGAAAGTGGTGGGAAGGTACTTACAGAAGTTGATCTAATTATATGATGGCTTTGTTGTTGCAAACTTCAATAGGACTTCACTATGTAGCCCAGGCTGGTCGAACTCAGGATTCTCCTGCCTTTGCTCCCTGGTGTGAGTAAGGACAGGACATGAGGCCAGGGTCAGATTTGAGAGTGAGAAAGCCATAAGATTTGGGAAAGGAGGGGGACTGGCCCCTGAGTCCCAGCACCTAAAGTATTATACCTGGAGAAAGACCTAGAAGGCACACACACACACACACACACACACACACACACACACACACACACTGGTTGCATTTGGGCAGCCATGAAGTCTGGCTTAAGACTTCTCAAGAGCTTAAATTCCCATCTGCATTGGCATGACACAAGGCCCAGTTCACATGATTCCCCTTCTTCCTGCCCAGCATTTAGTCCTTTAACAGACAGCTTTAGATATAAAATGATCCTTCTATCTGGAGCCGCCTGCCACCCTGGCTCTGGGAACTTCAGTTCATTGCTAAATCAGTGATGGGTGAATGAATTAATTGCTAGTATGGCTAAGATCTCCCACAGGCACTAGGTCATCAAAAATCCCCTACCTTACAGATATTACAAAATAGACTATGACTTACTACAGGGAGTTAGCTTTTTTTTTTTTTTTCTGTGAGCAATTCTGGCCAAATACTTTGGGAAATTGTGGCTGCCCTCCAATACTACCACAGCAATGCCTCTGCCACCATTATTACGACCAGCGCATCCTAGCCAACACTGGTCGTCATTGCAGCTTGCTTGCTGACCCTGAGGCCAGCAATGGGAATTTTCTTTGACAGTGAATGGTGAGTTGGAGATTTCACAAACAATTCATGTCACATCCTAGGCCTTGGCTCCTAATTACAAGGCAAAGTGAAATGCAACCTCCTGCAATGACTTTTCAAAGCCAGCAATCTTTTACTCAATACATTGAAACTGTACAACAGGGTTTCTGACACAAGAGCACAGGAGAGGGACTATATGGCAACTGGTTTTCTGTTTGGTGTGGTATTTTCTTTTTTTTTTTTTTTTTTTTGGTTTTTCGAGACAGGGTTTCCCTGTGGCTTTGGAGGCAGTCCTGGAACTTGCTCTTGTAGACTAGGCTGGTCTTGAACTCACAGAGATCCACCTGCCTCTGCCTCCCGAGTGCTGGGATTAAAGGTGTGCACCACCAATGCCCAACTTGGTGTGCTTTTTCAAGACAGGGTTTCTCTGTGTAGCCCTGGCTGTCCTGGAACTCGCTCTGTAGACCAGGTTGGTCTCAAACTTCACAGAGATTTACCTGCCTCCCTGCCTCCCTGCCTCTGCCTCCCGAGTGCTGGGATTAAAGCTTGGCTGATTTTTTTTTTTAAAGGTTGTCAGTGGTCCCCTGAAGGGAGAGGAGAAGAAAAACAGAAAACGCATACTGCAACCAGGGCAATCTGGAGGGGAAGCCGGTTGGTTGCTGCCAGGGTCAGGGCCTACAACTAATGCAAAGACAGAGAGACAAGGCTCCCACCTCCCACTGGCAGACCCCTGAAACCAGGGCCTCCTGGAGCACTTCCTTCAAATCTTCCTGTGGGCGGGCCCCAGCCCCCTGAAGAGCAAGCAGACTTCTTTTTTTGTTTTTTTTAATTATGTATATAACATTCCACCTCCATGTATATCTGCACACCAGAAGAGGGCACCAGATCTCATAATGGATGGTTATGAGCCATCAAGTGGTTGCTGGGAATTGAACTCTGGAAGAGTAGCCGGTGCTCTTAACCTCTGAGCCATCTCTCCAGCCGGAGCAAGCAGACTTCTATTGGTTCTAACCTGTTTTTTTTTTTTTTTTTTTTTTTTTCCAACACCTTGGCCTGAATCAGTATTTCTTCTAGTCACCAAGGTCACATGCTAGGTCTGTGGCTCTCAGAATCATGGAGAGGAGTTGGTGACATTCATTCTCATGGCTTGCAATTATGGTTCCCAGAATGCAGGTCTGCATTTCTAGACAGTCATTTCTCCTCCTCCTCCTCCTCTTCTCCTTCTTCTTCTGTCTGAATTTTAACTAATTTCTAGACAGTTATTTCTCCTCCTCCTCCTCATCCTCTTCTTCTCCTCCTTTTTCTATCTGAATTTTAACTATTTTCTAGACAGTTTCTTCTTCTTCTTCTTCTTCTTCTTCTTCTTCTTCTTCTTCTTCTTCTTTCTTCTTTCTTCTTCTTTTTCCGAGACAGGGTTTCTCTGTATTGTTTTGGGAGCCTGTCCTGGAACTCACTTGGTAGATCAGGCTGGCCTCGAACTCACAGAGCTCCACCTGCCTCTGCCTCCTGAGTACTGGGATTAAAGGCGTGTGCCGCCACCGCCCGGCCTAGACAGTTATTCTACTAGAGTGTCTTACTCTCATTTTTTTTCCCAGTATGTTCAGACTGAAACAGCCTCTCTTCCTCTAGACCCTACTCTTCCAACCTCCCCATTTTAGCTCAAGCTCTGGAACATTCTGTGGTGTTTCCTTTATCTTCAGTCACCAAGCAGACATACCCTCTATTTCTTTCCATGGCCATGAACACCCCGCACAACCCCTCTGCATCACTTTACAATGTGGAGTTTGGAAGAGGCCCTCGAGAGTAAAAAGACTCCTAGTGATGGTATGAAATGTATTCAAAGTTACAAGCTCCTGAAACTGAGACTAACGTCCTCGTGACCTCACTCTGGGTTCATTGTTGTTAGTCCAAACCTTGCAATCCAACAGACTTATCAATCATGGAAGCCTCTCTCTCATTGGCCCATAATCTACCTCTTTTGACTTCTGCCCTGCTTTTACTTGGCAATTAATAGCTAACAGATGTGGAATGTATTTATATCAGCACTCAGGAGGCTGAGGCAGGAGGATTACCACAAGTTCCAGTGTTTAAAAAAAAAAAAAAAAAGAGTGAACATATACTAAGTTCTGGGCACTATTCTGAAATGTTTTAATTGTATTAATCCTCACAAGCCTAAGATGGATGAGGTTATATTATCCCTGTGTTTGAGGAAGAAACTGAGGCGGATCATGTTCCCTGAGCCTGAATTCTCTGCCTGTCCCTTGTCTTGTCCTTCACTCCTCCCTCCTTTCCTCCACACACTGTTCAAGCTCTGCCTTTTCCAGCAGCTTTTCCTCCTACCCCCAGCAGCCAGCTGTCTCTCCCCTCCTCTTAGCCAGAACACACATCATCACTTTGTCCTGGCCTCTTGGCAATTGGTCTGTCCTGCCTCTGTGGCTGTCTGTCTGGGGGCCCTGTTCCTTTCTCCAAAACCCAAGTTGTTCCTTAATGGACAGTGACAGACTTTTAGGCTTGCCTTTGCAACCCCGGCACCTCTCCAGTGCCTGGCACACAGCAGCCTCTTGTTGCTGTTGTCTGTCTGGTACTGCAGCTTCCCCCTTCTCGTCCCCTGGGAGTGGCAGGTCCAGAAAAGAGGCAGCAGTCAGCTCACCAAGAGCTTTCTGTAGGTAACAGAGAGGTTGACTGACCTCCAAACCAGAGAGCAACCAAGTCTTACCTCTACCATCACTGTAATCATCCCTCCTGGTTATAGGGTTATAGCCTGACCTTTACCAATGGCAGTCATTGTACAAGAAAAGACGGCTCTTTGTTTTCTGATTCATTCCTCTTCTCTTCTCTTCTCTCTCTCTCTCCTCTCTCCTCTCTCTCTCTCTCTCTCTCTCTCTCTCTCTCTCTCTCTCTCTCTTTCTCTCAGGTTTCCCATGTCTCCATGGAGTTCTTTCCCCTCACACCCCCCACCTCCTTTTTTTTTTTTCCTGAGTCACTAGAGTCGCCTAAAGTCTAATCTCAGCCGTGTTATTGACTTGCTGTGTCACCTTGGACAATGAACTGCTTTCTCATTGTGAGCCTCTAAAAAGAGGCAGAAGGACCCAAGGGTGATGAGGTCCTGCTGAGCCCCCCACGTGTGCTACTCCCTGCCTTCCTCCTGTCCTCAGGGTACCTCTCTCTTCTTCTCTCAAGGGTCCTGTTCTCACTGACCCAGGGGAGCTGGGACTCTGGCGCTGGTTCTGGTCCTAGACACCAGCTCTGGGCCTCCTATCCAGATTTGGCCCCAGCTCCATGTGGCCTGTCTGAGAGGTTGGCCTCAAGCCCGGCGGCAACTCCACATTTCTCTGTTTTTCCTTTTTTTTTTTTTTTTTTTTTTTTTTGCCCCCCTCTTTCCCGGAGTTAACAAGAAGCAGATGTGGCGCACGATGGTTGGAGAGGTGGGGGAGGAAGAGGGAGGCTGGACCGCCAGCCAGACAGGGGGAAGGGAGGAGAGAGAGGGGAGGGGAGGGAGGAGGCTGGCCCGCCCATGGTCACTTTTGTGCCTCTTAACAGCCACAGGGGCAAAGCTCTGTCATCCTTAGGATCAGTCACCAGGGAACAGAACAGGGAGACGAGAAGAGGGCCAGCTGGAGCCAGGGGGTGGAGGCTCAGGAAACTGCCTCTGAGAGGGGCAGGGACCAGGCACAGGAGGCCAGGGGCCCAGAGAACAGACTCCCCTCAGAAGTGCAGAAGAGGAGAGCGGAAGGAACTGAGGGAGGGACAGACAGGAGCCTGAGGAGGAAAGAGGAGGGGGATAGAAGGGTCAGGCCTAGCAGCCAAGGAGGAGGCGTGTGGCTTGGGGGCTGCAGGCAGGAAGCTAGGACTGAACTGGCTTAGCGGGCTGTCCCCTGAAGCAGCGGCATCCCGTGGAGGCGCGGGTCTAGGCACCAGTGGTCAAGTCGGGATGTGTCTCTAAGGGCGGCAAGGAACACCTCACCATGGCCCCCAGTACCCTCTGGAGCTGCTATCTCTGCTATCTGCTGACCGTAGCCACGAAAGCTGCCAGCTACCCTCCTCGAGGTTACAGCCTCTACACAGGGGGCAGTTCGGCCCTCAGCCCCGGGGGACCCCAGACCCAGAACTCTCCACGGCCTGCCAGCCGCCACAGGTAAGAAAGACTCTGTGTTCCCAGCCAGGGCTGGAGACTGTGATCAGGAAAGTCCTCAGAAGTTGGCAACCGGCTATACCTCTAATGCAATGAGGAGGAGCATGAAGACTCCCACTCATCAATGGCCCTCACATATGGCCTTTCTCTGGGGCTTTGGTGGCCTAAGGGGGATCAGCTTACACCCCTCTTCCCTATGAAGACTTGCAGTTGGGTGCCCAGGGAAACTGCACTGAGGGGCATGGACCAGACCTTCTTGCCAGCTGTGTGCCAGCCAGCTCTGGATCAGGCAGTCCTTTTGTCCTTCTCTAGGGCTTCCTCAGTCCCATCTGCTAATGTATAACTCCTCCTGCGCTGCTCCCTCTGGCTCCACAGCAGCCCACAGATGAGAAGCCAGTGTGAATGGGGCCAAGAATACAGCACCGCAAACCCCAGGGGCACAGACTCTGTCGGTGGCTTATTCTCTACTTAACCATAGGCCTGACATCTGCCTGCCCCTGCTCTCCTCCTTGAGGGGTGGGTGGAAGCACCATGTGCAGAGGATTATTTCCAGTATCCCAGTTGTTTGGGGGCTTGAGACAAGCCCAAGGAAGGGCAAGAGGGCCCGTGATTTCCCTGGGTGCCTAGGACCCCACAGTCATGAGGACTGACTTCTCTGTGTGTTTTTGTCATCACACCCTCCCTGTCTTGAAAAGCTTTTATCTATGGTGACACAAGAAGTGGATTGGGGGCTACCCTCTCAAACCCCTCACTTTCACTGTCCTCAAGGCCCCTTCATCTTTTGACCTTCCTTCAGCCTCTGGGCCCACCAGGGCTTGTGTCTTTGGTCCTTTGGCCCAGGTAGGGTTGTGCCTACAGGAACTGGTGTGCCTACGTGGTGACTCGGACAGTGAGCTGCGTCCTTGAGGATGGAGTGGAGACCTTTGTCAAGCCAGACTATCAACCCTGTGGCTGGGGCCAGTCCCAGTGTCCCCGAAGTATCATGTGAGCCCCCCAACACTAAGGGATTGGGTCCTCAGTGTGAGCTGGGCAAGGACAGACAACTGGTAGCTACTCAGGGTCTCTTTACAAATCAGGGGCAGGGGGCAGGACAAACCAATCAGACTGTTTTGAGAAGGTATTAGGGTCCTGGCTCAGCTGGCGAGCTGCTACAAATGTACCTCCCTTGTCTGCAACCTTCAGGCCTTCTGTTGGACAGGTTGTCCTCATAGCAATGAACTCTGATTCTAGCACAGGGAAAGGGGAGGAAGAGCCCAGATTTAACTAAAAAGCTGATAGCTGTCAAGTGAGCAAGGCCACACACATACTGGCTAGAGAGTGAGAACAACCTGAAGAACAAGGTGACTGACAGAACCAGAACCGAGAAAATACAAAGCTTTCCTTTCCTCTGGCCAGGTACCGGAGCTTCCTTCGCCCTCGCTACAGAGTGGCCTACAAGACAGTAACAGACATGGAGTGGCGGTGCTGTCAGGGGTATGGGGGCGATGACTGTGGAGAGGGTCCTGCTTCTGCTCAGGGCCCTGCACCCTCCACACCACACCCCCGGCCCAGGCCTGTGCGCCCCAATCTGTCTGGCTCCAGTGCAGGCAGCCACCTCAGTGGATTAGGGGGAGAAGGTGAGTCCACAAGTTACTAGGGTTGTAACTTGTTACAAGTTACTGGGGTGGTAAATGTGGGGCCTGACTGTGGAGGGAAACCTCTGTGCTCTAAATTAGGAGGCAGACAGAAAGGAAGTAATGACGAGTCTGAGATTCTGAATGTGTTTATGCTTTCATGGTCTGAATGTGTGTGGTGGGGGGGATAGTGGGGGACAGGAGTGAGGGTAGATTGATTGAAAGACCTGAAAACCTAGAGCCGAGTAAGAAGACATAGAGAGGATTTACTCACATACGCCCTCTCGCGGCCAAGGTCCTTCCTAGTAGGAAAGGCTGTGGGAGAAGTGGGGAATTCCTTTGAGAAACTCTGTCTGTCCTCATTGAAGATGGTTAAGACTACAAATCCTAGCATGCATTGCACCTGACTACAGGTCCCACACCCCATTCTGGCCCCTGGAGACTGCAGACCTCCCTAATGCAATAGTCCCTGTTGCATTTTCTTTCCTCTTGTGTGTATGTGCTAGGCTAGGCACACCGGATGCCCGCTCTTTTCCTGCCAAAGAGATAACTGAACTATAATTATGGAAACAGGAACTTCTGGCTGACAGGCTAGCCAGCCAGCACCCCAGCAGGCTTGCTGCAAGGGCTTCTTGTTTGTCCCTGTGGTACTGTTAGGGAAATGCCCAGTCATTGCTACAGTGGAATGTGAAGTACTTCACATTCCCATTTTGTACTGTTTGACAGCCCTAAGAGGGAGGACACACGGTGTCATTCTCATTTCCCAGATAAGACAACAGTTTCCAAGCAGTCAAGAGGTCCTAAGGAAAGTGGAAACGATGTGGATAGGTTTGGTGGCCAGATGATCTGGAGTTGAAATTTGAAACGGCCATTTGTTAAACTTTTTCTCTTGCCCAAATCATCCAAAGGAGAGCCCCTGACTCTTGCTGGAGTTGGGGTAAGCAGGGCCTGGAACCTCAGTCATCTGCTGTTCTCTCTCTTCAGGTCCCGGGGGGTCAGAGAAAGTGCAACAGTTAGAGCAGCAAGTACAGAGCCTCACCAAAGAGTTGCAAGGCCTTCGAGGTGTCCTTCAGGGAATAAATGGGCGCCTGGCAGAAGATGTACAGAGGGCTGTGGAGACAGCCTTTAATGGGAGGCAGCAGCCAGCAGATGCAGCTGCCCGTCCCGGTGTGCATGAGACCCTCAACGAGATCCAGCATCAGCTGCAGCTCTTGGACAATCGCGTCTCCACCCATGACCAGGAGCTGGGCCACCTTAACAACCATCACAATGGAGGCGCTGGTGGAGGCAGCAGGACCCCAGCCCCTGTCACGGGCCCTTCTGGCCTCAGTGAGGAGGTGTTGAGGCAGTTGGAACGGCAGCTTCAGGAGTCTTGCTCAGTGTGCCTGGCAGGGCTGGATGGCTTCCGCCAACAGCAGCAAGAGGATAGGGAGCGGCTGCGGACACTGGAGAAGATACTGTCCTCCGTGGAGGAGCGTCAGCAGCAGCTCGTGGGATCTGCCATGGCCAGGAGACCCCATCAGGAATGCTGCCCCCCAGAGCTGGGTCGGCGGCTGTCAGAGCTGGAGCGGAGGCTGGATGTGGTGGCTGGGTCAGTGACAGTGCTAAGTGGCCGCCGAGGCTCTGAGCTGGGGGGAGCAGCTGGGCAGGGGGGCTACCCCCCCGGCTACACCAGCCTGGCCTCACGCCTTTCTCTCCTGGAAGACCGCTTCAACTCTACTCTAGGCCCCTCAGAGGAGCAAGAGAAGGACCGGCCTGGGGGACCAGGGAGGCTGGGCCACTGGTTGCCTGATGCTCCAGGACGGCTAGAAAAGCTGGAGGAGCTACTGGCCAACGTGAGCAGGGAGCTAGGTGGCCGCCTAGGTCTGCTGGAAGAGCAGGTTACAGGGGCTGTGCAGGCTTGTGGACAGCTCTGCTCTGGGGGCCCCGGGGAACGGGATTCTCAGGTCAGTGAGATCCTCAGTGCCTTGGAGCGCAGGGTGCTGGACAGCGAAGGCCAGCTCCGGCTGGTGGGCTCAGGCTTGCACAAAGTTGGAGCGGCAGGGGAGGCCCAGCAGGCCATGTTGGAGGGACTCCAAGGGATGGTGGGCCAGCTGCAGGAGCGCATGGATGCCCAGGAGGAGACAGCAGCAGAGCTCTCGCTGCGCCTCAATCTTACAGCAGCCCAGCTAAGCCAACTGCAGGGTCTGCTGCAAGCCCGTGGAGATGAGGGCTGTGGGGCCTGTGGTGGTGTCCAGGAGGAGCTGGGCCGTCTGCGGGATGGTGTGGAACGTTGCTCCTGCCCACTATTACCTCCACGGGGCCCTGGAGCTGGTCCAGGTGTTGGAGGACCAAGCCGAGGGCCTCTGGACGGCTTCAGTGTGTTTGGTGGCAGCTCAGGCTCGGCCCTCCAGGCCCTTCAAGGAGAACTCTCTGAGGTCATTCTCACCTTCAGCTCCCTCAATGACTCACTGCACGAGCTCCAGACTACTGTGGAGGGCCAGGGTGCTGATCTGGCCGACCTGGGGGCCACCAAGGATAGCATCATCTCTGAGATCAACAGGCTACAACAGGAGGCCACGGAGCACATTACAGAGAGTGAGGAGCGCTTCCGAGGCCTGGAAGAGGGCCTAGCACAGGCAGGCCAGTGCCCTAGCTTAGAGGGGCGATTAGGCCGTCTTGAGGGAGTCTGTGAGCGACTGGATGCTGTGGCTGGGGGACTACAAGGCTTGCGTGAAGGCCTTTCTAGACATGTGGCTGGGCTCTGGGCGGCACTACGGGAAAGCAACAGCACCAGCCTCACACAGGCTGCCCTGCTGGAGAAGCTGCTTGGGGGCCAGGCAGGCCTGGGCAGACGGCTTGGTGCCCTCAACAGTTCCCTGCTGCTCTTGGAAGACCGTCTGCAGCAGTTTAGCCAGAAGGACTTCACTGGTGAGGACAAATTAAGATTTGGTTAAGATGAATTAGAATAACACTTCATGAAGGGATCCCTCTTCAAGCCCTTCCTTGTACCCCTCCACCCTCCAACAGCCAGCAAGAAGGCCTAGTCTCATCTGCCTCCTCTGCTCTGCCCCCAATGTAGCCCTTACTGCTCCTCTGGGAGGTTGAAGTGTGTCTTCAGGGAAGTGTGTCTAGTTCCCTGCCATCCCTCTGGTTGCTTGGATGGGCCTGTGAGTGGAGCTGGGATGTGGCTTGTGCCTGTCAGTCAGGTGATGCCTGCAGTACTAGGGGCCCCAAGTCTCCTTAAGGTCCTCCAAGCCCATCTGTTTCACCCATCTCTCTACCTGTGGAGCCACCTTTCCTATCAGTTGCTAACCCCCTTTGCAGATCTCCTTCAACTTGGTTTTATCACCATAGGGCCTTCAGGCAAAGCTGGGCCACCTGGGCCACCTGGGCTACATGGGCCTCCAGGCCCTGCAGGCCCTCCAGGACCTCCTGGCAAGGATGGACAGAAGGGGCCCATTGGACCACCAGGTATGTTGGCCGAGACCCTTGCTACAAGCCAGGGTTGCCACTGTCCTGGCAGCCCCAGCATAATATTCCACATGGGGCTTGACTGAGAAGTAGAAAGAGTTGAGGAAATGGAGGCCCCCAGAGTCCAACAGTGAGTAGAGAAGAAAATGGCTAGTAGCTGAGATGGCCATTTGGCTACTGGGTATCTTGGTCTCCCTGCCACATTGCAGATTAATGCTCAGTCTACAAGGGCCATCTGGGGTATGAACAGCTCAGGGCTAAGGCTTTGGCCCCGCAGCTGCACAGGTTGGACCTCACTTACGCTTTTCTTGGTACCTCACTCCTGCCTGGAAACACGCCTAACACTCAGCACTGCAAGACAGCAGAGGTTTGGTGAGTGGCATAGTGAGAGATGTGCTACTCACTGTTGTCTCTCTTTCTTCTCACAGGGCCTCAAGGTGAACAGGGTAAGTTCTCTGTAGATGTGGAAGTGGAAATGAGCTTGGGGCTGGAAAAGGAGTCCTCAGGCAGCCTGGGCATCGGGAAGGGGGCTGGGGTTATGAGCATCCGTTCTAACACTCACTACCCTTATTCAGGAGTGGAGGGAGCTCCAGCAGCCCCCGTGCCTAGAGTGGCATTTTCAGCTGCCCTGAGTTTGCCTCGGTCGGAACCTGGCACAGTCCCCTTCGACAGGGTCCTGCTCAATGATGGAGGCTACTATGACCCAGAGACAGGTAACCTAGTAGGGCTGGGTTGAACAGTTGAGGAAATGGGTGAGGTTGGGCGGTGCTAATGCCTCATTCATGCCTCGGTAGACAAGTACATCTTTTCATTTTGTAATTTAGACTTTTATTCTCTCCATGCATTTTCACCACAGTTGGGTAAGGAGAGGGTGGGAAGGGAAGGAGAGAGTCACACCACAGATTTTTATAGGGACGGGCTCCAGCATACGTTCTGCAGTAAGTGCTGGAGACGCAAGGCGGATCCTCTGAAGTGTGAGGTCCAGTGGCCTGACTGACTGTGAAAGGATCGGTAGGCCTTTCCACAGTCCAGGAGTACTGTACCCCCTCCCTCCCTGAGAAACCTTCCTTGTCCCAGACACTGGCTCCCCTCCTGACTGTCATCCTTGTCCCCAGGTGTATTCACCGCACCGCTGGCGGGCCGCTACTTGCTGAGCGCTGTATTAACTGGGCACCGGCATGAGAAGGTGGAGGCGGTGCTGTCGCGCTCCAACCTGGGCGTGGCCCGCATAGACTCGGGAGGCTATGAGCCGGAGGGACTGGAAAACAAGCCTGTGGCCGAAAGTCAGCCCAGCCCCGGCGCTCTGGGAGTCTTCAGCCTCATCCTGCCGCTGCAGGTCGGAGACACTGTCTGCATCGACCTGGTCATGGGGCAGCTGGCACACTCGGAGGAGCCGCTCACCATCTTCAGCGGAGCCTTGCTCTACGAGGACACAGATCTTGAACAGGCGTAGACAGGGTCGGCCCGACCACCCAACTTATCTACAGAGGCCGCAGAGCCACCTGGATCAAGGCTCCCGACCACGGCCGAGGGAGGCGGGGCAAGGCCGGGGACCACACCCCACTGCGGCTCAGGCGTCCAGAGGGCCACTCCTCACTTCGTGGTCTCTGGGACCTAAGCGTCTCCTCTTGACTCGTGGCCTCACTGCCGTCCCCACCAGAGCCCTCTCCGGAACCCGGGCTGCGGAAGAGGAACCTTCCCTCGCACCCCTTGCCTCCGCAATCCTCGGGGTCCAGGGCTTTCCCGAGCCCGCACCGCCCTACTAAACTATTCAGGAATAAAGACACTTATTTTTTTTTTCTACAAAACATAGCTATTCTGCTCCGGTACATGTTCGGGGGTAGATAAGGTTCAGGACGGGAGGAGACAGAGTCCTACGGAGGGAACCCTGGCTGGTAGTCTCGAGGTGCGCGCTCTGCCAGGGCGCCCTCGGAAGCAGCCTCAGGGCCACGGCCGCCGTTCCCCAGTGGCCGCCAGGGGGCGCAGGGCCAGCACCACCACGCTGGCTGGCAGCGTTTCCCATCACGTGACGCCCGCTGGTCTGGCTGGGGCGGGGCTTCGACTGGGAAGGGTGGGCCACAGCGGCGGGACGCGGGGAGGAGCGTGCGCTTCGATGCTCCTCCTGCGAAGGAGGGGTTTCGGTTGCCAGACCCGGCTCCTCCCGGTGGTCCAGGGTCTGGAGTCAGCAGCAGGTGCAGAGGGACCGGAAAGGTGATGCATTAGTGCGTTTCCGCTTTGCATTACTGGGACTGCTTGGCCGGACTCAGTCTGACAACTGAGGCGGAGAAGTGAGAGGTTCTGCCATTGGTCGGGTTAGGTAAACCTCCTCGCAGCTGCAGGAGGAGCTCCGCACGCGGAGGAGGAACCAGGGCAGCCCCTGAGAATCTGGGACACCCTCCTTCAGTAGATCAGAGGCAGAGCCAGCAGGAATTCCCTCTGCTTGGGGGTAGGAAGCTTGGGGAGCAGCCTCATGGAAGAGAAGCAGATCCTGTGCGTGGGGCTGGTGGTGCTGGACATCATCAATGTGGTGGACAAGTACCCAGAGGAGGACACGGATCGCAGGTAGGGGCGCCCAGGCCCCTCGGAGACCCCAGGGCCGCAGTAGCCCTGTCTTTGTGCCTGTCACTGCTAATTGGCTACTAAGCGAGGGATGTTGTCCTCCTGGTGCAGTGAGACGGGAGTCCAGCCTGGAGTGCGAGTGTTCTCCTCCAGGGGCTCTCAGCGGGAGTGAAAGCAGGAGACTGGTGGCCATTAAAAATAAGACCAAGGGAGCCCGGGCGTTGGTGGCGCACGCCTTTAATACAGCACTCGGGAGGCAGAGGCAGGCGAATCTCTCTGAGTTCGAGGCCAGCTTGGTTTCCAGAGCTAGTGCCAGGATAGGCTCCAAAGCCACACAGAGAAACCCTGTCTCGAAAAACTAGCCAACCAACCAAACAAACAAAAATAATAAGACCAAGGGGTTTTGTTGTTTTGTTTTGACGGGGTCTTGCTGTGTAGCCCAAGCTGTCCTAAACTCCTCCTTGAGCCTCTGGAATTAACTGGAGTGCAACACTGCGCTTGGATCATGACTATTATAGCTGCTTCCCATCTCAATCCTAGGACTGTGTGGATCGTCAGAATCTTTGGTTTAGACACTGGGCCGAAATTATTTTTCCCTCACAAGGGCACACAGAGGAGCCAAACTTTCCTAAGTTCCCTGCCTGCAACCCCAAGCCTATGCACTTCTAACTTACTTAATAAAACACGAGGTAGCTAACAGTGAGTGATATGCGCAATTAAATCACTCACAAACATTTCAGCCTTGCCTAACTCAGGGTTGGCTGGCAGTGTAGGCAAATCTGGAGCCTGTCTGGATTAGATAGGGAGAAACTTGGCTCAATTTTTTCCTGGTGCTAAGTGCCAAAAGGAATCTACCAGAAGTCTTTATACAAAGATGGGCGAACATCTTAGTGGATGTTCTCAGAATGTCCACCAGTTATTGTGGTGCAAACTTAAGAGTGTCCTTTCACAGTTTTTATCTTTACTCTTGATAAGGGCCACTCCACTGTGCTGCCATGCTCTGAAGTCATGGCTATGGTGTTGAACACTGGCTTTCTCTTGGTGGGTGAGGTCTCATGTGCTGAGCAATGCTGATTATCTCTTGGCTATCCATCGTCTCAGCAAAGAATTGGATAAAAGCAAGTTCAAGGCTGACCTCTGGCAAGACACTAGAACGCTGACAGCAATGAACTTACAGAGGTGGGGAGGCTGGGTGCTCTGGGTTTTGGATCCACAGGGAACTATCCCCTGTGCTGTCTCAGGCTCCCCGGGAACTGTGAAAGCAACTTTCTGATCCTTTCCTTCGATGAGGGAGACAGCTGAAGATTTGGAGGAGCCGAACTGTGTTTACCAGGCCACACACTTAGCAAGTGGCAGAACAGTGATTACAGCGCATGTCTCCAAGTTCAGTGTGCTACTCCAGCTTCGCTGCCTTAGTTGTCCTGTCCCTGTTGCTGCCCTGCTCCTGGAGTTTAGCCTTTGCTTTGAGTTACTTGATCAGAGGTTAGAGCCCTTGTCAGGAGTACAGGGTGTTTAGTTGTGTAGACCCAAGCTGCTTACCAAGGTAGAGCCACCCCTACAACTTGGTGCTCAGTGGAGAAATCAGGCTCTCTCTCTCTTTTTAAAAAAAAGATTTACTTTTTTTAATGTATGTGAATTTTCTGCCCACATGTGCGCACCACATGCAATCCCGGTGCCTGAAGAGGTCAGAAGAGGGCACTGAATCCCCTGGAACTAGAGTTACAGACGGTTGTGAGCCACAATGTGGGTGCTGGGAGTTGAACCTGGATCCTCTGCAAGAACAAGAAGTGCTCCTAATGGCTGAGCCACCTCCCCAACCCTCCTCTCTGTCTCTTATTAAATGACTTACTTGTTTTTATTTTATGTGCACTGGTGTTTTGCCTGCATGTGTGAGGTGTCAGATGTCCTAGAACTGTAACTACAGATAGTTGTGATCTGGCAATTGAACCCAGTTCTCTGGTAGAGCAGACAGTGCCCTTAACCACTAAGTCATCTCTCTAGCTCAATATTTCAGATTTATTTATGTGCATGAGTATTTTGTCTGCATGTATGCATTTGCACCACTTGCGAGCCTGGTACCTACAGAGGTGGGAAGAGGACTTTGGATGCCCTGGCGTTATGGATGGTTGTGAGCCACTGTGAGGTGCTGGGAATTGAACCCTGGTCCTCTGCAAAAACAAGTGCTCTTAACCACTGAGTCATCTCTCCAGCCCTAGGCTTTTTCTTATTACAGGAGGACATGGGTATTCCAGGCTCCCAGTTCCCCAGAGATTGTATTTGAACCAGAAAATATGCTTACCACATTCTGCTAGAATTGAACACTCCATTCCCTTGAGCTTGTTTAAAGGCTAAGAGAAGGGGAACCCTTTATCCCCTGCTGATAGAACAGGTTCCATTTGGAAGGTGGATACTACTGGAGGTACCTCTGGAAGAGCCATTTCCCTTGTTTGTCAGGTTTCTGCCCTCGGGATGTACCCCACTTTGCAGACCTGTGGTGCTGCATAGTATCCCTGCTTCAGGACTCTGTTGAGTCTCCCAGAAGAACAAGATTGAGTAGGACCCAGTCCTTCCTGATATCTCTGCCCCTCCTGACCCAGGGACTCTCCAAACTTGGGGTTCACAGTCAGAGATGACCTGAGAGATGTCTCCTGTTTCCCAGAGTGCATGCTGAGGAGAACCTTCCAAAAGAACAAAACAAAACAAAACTCCCCATGCTGTGCAGTTCTGAACTGCATAACTTGAAGTTTCAGTGGGACTTTGAAGGTTTCACTGTGACATCTCATTGTGACTAAGGAAGAGATTAGGAAGCCCTCCAGTTAAGCAGTTTTCCTGGCTCACTAAAAACAGGTGGCTGCAGCTACACTTGAATACAGACCCACATCCCAGCCCCGTCCCACGACTGAGTCTCAGCAGCTCCATTTAGAAAGCGAGCTGAAACAGGTTCATCCCGGCTCTTGCATTCTGTGGACTCCTACACAGGGGACTGAGGTCGGTCCTGCTTCCCCCAGGACAAGTCTGCTGAGGCTGCAGGGATGCACCTTGTGCTTTACAGGTGTCTGTCCCAGAGATGGCAACGTGGAGGCAACGCGTCCAACTCCTGCACTGTCCTTTCCTTGCTTGGAGCCCGCTGTGCCTTCATGGGCTCTTTAGCCCCTGGCCATGTTGCTGAGTAAGTTCAGGAGGGCATACCTGTTGGGGGGATGCTTGCCTGCAGGGTACAGGGAGAGGAGAGTTGTCTGAACCCTGGGTGGGCAGGATAGAAGAATGTTTGGAGGGTGGTGACCCACAGGAGAGTCCCAGATTCCCTGATCCTCCTGGGGTGGTATATATGCTGTTCG
This sequence comes from Cricetulus griseus, assembly GCF_003668045.3. Lineage (NCBI taxonomy): Eukaryota > Metazoa > Chordata > Mammalia > Rodentia > Cricetidae > Cricetulus > Cricetulus griseus. Next base: position 13,450,478 of record NC_048600.1, on the reverse strand, counting down.
GTTACTAACCCCACTCCTGTAAGGGTTCTATTTCCACAGCTTGCTACAGAGCCTGCTTAGGCTGCCCACTGCCTCCTTCCTTGCTTCCTGTAGACTCCACCTTTGCCCTTCTCATGGCCCATATCCTTGCTTTGTCTGATGTAAAAGGCAATTAGGGACATGCTGTATATACCATTCCCTGCCTCAGAGGCATCCAGCATCCATGGTCACAGGATGAAGGCCCACAGTTGAGGATTAGGGCCACTGCTCGTGTCCTCATTGTAAGTACTAAGTGTACATGGCTCAGGACATCCTGAGGTCACACACTAACATTGGGCCTCAAACCCATTTGCTATGGAGGCTGCAGTCCATAAGTGACCCACGCGCCTTTTCCATGTCAACTGCAGCAAGGACCCAAGAGCCCTTTGACTCCTGGCACTGTCAACTCAGCACACATTTATCGGGAGGTGTGTCCATACTTTGCCCACTGCGGGCACTGGGGCAGACTGCCAGGTTTCTGAACTGTAAAGCACAGCCCTTTGATCCCTAGTTTGAGGGGGATGTTGCCAGTCAAATTCCCAGTCTATGAACTGGAATAAAGCTAATAGAGTAAGAGATCTTATCCCAGAGGTGGGAGAGTAGTTCCTTCCTAGGTGGAAGCAGCACTCTGGTTCTTGCTTAAGATGGTGGATGCTCCTTCATGGAGCAATCATATTGGTGGGTGAGCCATTTAGAATTCTCTCTATGTATTCAGTAAACATTTAATGAGCGCCTACCATATGTCAGGCACTGTAAGTGCAAAAAGTCAGTTAGCAAACCAAACCATATTTCTAGTGCTTTGGGGGAAACTATTAAGGGACCCTTAAGTTTCAAGTCAAGAGATGATGCTCTGTGTAGGTCCTACGACTCTGTCCAGCTTAGGTGCTACTGAAAGGGAGGTCTTCTCACAGTGAGAAAACCCAGGACCACTGGGTCACTGGGCACAGCTGCTTTCTCTGGGGTTTCCTGGGAGGAGTGGGACCAGCCTCTTTGCTTTCGGAGTTGGACTGGTCTTGAAGAGATGTCTCTAAGCTCATTCTAAATAGAGTGCATTATGTGAAATCGTCCTGGACCAGGTGCACATTTACAGACCTCTCACAATTGCACCAATTCATTGCCCGTAGGGGTTGGTCCAGCTTTGAGAAGCCAGGAGTGAACAGGTCCCTTAGGCAGCACCACTTCCTGGATGCTCAGCCTGGCGAAAATGTAAGATGAGGTACCATGACAAGATTGGAAGGGACCCCAGAAAGCACCGTGCCATGAGGATGAACACGCAGAAGGCAGCTGGGAGCAGTGCAAAGTATCGCCCTGGTGATTAATTATTAATTCTGTCTGGGCCATGCATGAACCAGGCCACAGGACTAGCACACAATTAGTTCAATACAGGCTCTAAGCCCCAAATCTACCTCTGTCTAGCTTGAAGGGTGGGGGCAAAGATTTCCAGTGTGAACTGGACTGAAACTGACCTGGAATGTTCTTTCCTACTTCTCTGATGTCTGGGCTCCGCAGCCTGCCTCTCCTGCCCCTTGCCATTATCACCTGTAGCGAGACTGAGATTGCCAGTTCCCTCCTACTTCCTCTGCTCATCGCCTTGCCTTTCAGGGTCTCGGGGGGGCCTCCCTTCTAGTCCCTTAAACTCTTGTCAAACTCCCTTCCGGGTTACTCCGCCCTGGCAGTTTTGTCCTGGATGACCTCCGCCGACATTCTGTGGACCTACAATACGCGGTCCTTCAGACCGAGGGCTCCATCCCCACGTCTACAGTCATCATCAATGAGGCCAGCGGTAGCCGCACCATCCTGCACGCCTACAGGTCTGTACACCTGTCTGCGCTTTGCCAGCTGCTGCCGCTGCCATCACTAGACTACACTCTCAGGACAGGAACCTTCTTTCAGAGGCCCGTGTGTTCCGGTGCACCCTCCCCACTCCTGGGGGAGGTGTAGGCTATGTGTAGCTCTAACCTGTGTCTCCTTGCCCTCTCCCTGGCTCGGGTCCCTCCCCCAAAGCTTCCTGGTGGCTGACTTCAGGCGGAGGGGCGTGGATGTGTCTCAAGTGGCCTGGCAGAGCCAGGGAGATACCCCTTGCTCTTGCTGCATCGTCAACAACTCCAATGGCTCCCGTACCATTATTCTCTACGACACGTAAGGGCCCCTTGGCCTTGCCCTACCACAACCCACCAATCAATGCCCTGTCTTACCACGGGGCAAACCAACTGCTTTCCATCTGTGGCTTCTCTACACCAGAAATTGCCCCCATGCCAAACGTTTGGTAATTTTTGAATTGTTTTCAATTAGGGGGAAAGAGAGGTGGGAAGGGGTCAGCTCTGCCCTGCTTGGTAATTTGCCCTTGACCAGCACAAGGGTAGGCAAGCAGGCAGACCTGTAAAAAAAAAACGTAATTGATGACATGATTGCTTCATAATTTGTCAATCGGCAGCCTGGGAGATGGGAGAAAACCTATACAAAGCCTTGAAGGGCTAAGGGACCCACAGGGATTTCTAGGGTCAATCCCAGAGTTTTTGAGCCTGCAGCATGGCATCATGGAGCTGAGGGTTAGGCCCCTCCAAAGGTCCTGGTATGGTGAAACCAAACATCACACACCATTGGTAGCCACTACTGAAGGAAGGGGAAAGAGAATATCAGATCAGCAGATTAGGACTGTCTGATGTGATGCAAACATACACAGAAGAGCATCCCTTCCAGGTCCCATAGGTGGGCCTCCACCCTTATCTCTCCCAGTTGCCTCCTGAACAAACTCAGAGATTTAGTTTACCAAGAACCCAGTACATGGCAGGTACTGGATAAGGACTGGTAGAGGGGACAAGGCTAGGGACCCCAGGGTTCATGCTGTCCTCACTACCTAGCATGACTACTGGACCTAGGTAGGCTATGTGTATCTCAAAAGTGAGTGGGCATTCACATATTAAAGGTGACTTTCAGATTAGACAATCTTTGTCATCTACCTGTTAAGCAAGCGATGATTGGCAGCAACTCTGCTCAAGGACGCAAATGGTACTCTCAAGCAGGGAGAAGAGGAGCCAAAGAAAAATGTTTATTGCCTCCTGGCCTGGGTCCAGGCATATTCACATACATAGCTCCAACTGCAGCAGTCCCAGGAAGCCAAGCTTTCAGTCCTATGTGCCGATGGGAAAGCAGCCCCAGGAAGGCCCAAGCCACTAGCAAAGTGGACAGAAGGTTCCACATCGCTACAGAGAGTATATAGGCTATGCAGCCAGGGAGCGTCGAGACTTTCCTGGGTCTCCACACCTAGACCAGTCAAACATGAACTCAGTCAAACATGAACTCTTCCCTCAGAGTGCCGCCAACTTTGACCTTGGGGATGAAGTCAAGGTGTTAATGTCACTGGCAAGCTCCCAGCTAGAGGATGTCATTAAAGAGAGCTCCTGGCAGGGCGGCCTTGGACTTTGTAATTCGCCGGGCCATTGCATGCTGGGAGCTGTGTACTCCAGCGAGTGGCCTTCTGGAAAATGTAGTCTCTTGCTTAGAGCATTCCGGGGCACGTGGTTTCCGAGAAATGCGGCGGGTCGGGACCGGGGGTTGTCATAGGTTGTAGTTTTTTGTTTTGTTTTAAAGATTTATTTATTATGTATACAGTGCATGTCAGAAGAGGGCACCAGATCACATTACAGATGGTTGTGAGCCACCATGTGGTTGCTGGGAATTGAACTCAGGACCTCTGGAAGAGCAGTCACTGCTCTTAACCCCTGAGCCATCTCTCCAGCCCAGTTGTAGTTGTTTTTAATCCTTAGATAACGTTAAAGCCCTCAACTCAGAAAGCGTACCTTAACCAAGTGGGACAGAGCTCAGGCTAGGCCTCAGAGCCCTGTGCTTCCTAGCTTCCTGCCATGCTGCTGGTATCGCTACTGGGCACAGGGTCCCCAGCCGTCAGAGATCCTGACCCTGGCTGACCTCACCACACTCCTTCCTGTCTTGGGATGTAGGAACCTGCCGGATGTGTCTGCTAAGGACTTTGAGAAGGTTGATCTGACCCGGTTCAAGTGGATCCACATTGAGGCAAGCCCTGCCCCATCTGTGTTTCTAGGGTCTCAGCCCGCCAGACGCCTGTGCATTGTCAGCCTCTTCCATGATTTGTTTGAACCATGAAGAACGGTGGGGATAATGACTAGCCCTTCCCCGTTCTTCTCCACTCTCTCTTATGTTTTCCTATGAGGAAACTGGGGTGCAGAAAGATCGGGAGCTACAGCACCATATAGGCGCAGGCACCAGGCAAAAGTCGGCCTCTGCTGGCTGCTTAGGAGTTGACTTCTTTTTACTTGTGAGGAAACAGGAAGGAGAGGGCCTGAAGGGAATTAGAACTTTCTTTCCAAGGGAGAAGTTTGGGGATCCAGGTGAGAAGTCCAGGGTTGTCGTTTGACTTAATGTGGGTTCTCCTGATGGCTTTCCACCTCCCCGCTCCCTCTTCTTCTCCCTTCTCACCTCTTCCCTCTCTTCTCTTTGTGCTCTCTCCCTCTCCTCTTGCTCCCCTGTCTGTCTTTGTTTTGTTGTTTGTTTGTTTTGTTTTTTGAGATAGGGTGTGTTTATGTAGACCAGGCTGGTCTTGACTCAGAGAGACTGGACTGACTTAGTCTCTGAATGCTGGGATTAGAGGAGTGGACCACCACACGCAGCTTCTCTATGCTTTCTTGCTAGTTTTTGCCACCAATCTAGGATCTTACTATGTAGGTCAGGTTGGCTGGGAATCCACAGTCTCCTAAATGCTATGGTCACAGATGTGCAATGTCCAGCATCTTTTTATTATTATTATTATTTTGTTTTTCTCTAAAACAGGGGTTCTCTTGTAGCTTAGGAGCCTGTCCTCAAACTTGCTCTGTAGATCAGGCTGACCTCAAACTCACAGAGATCCATCTGCCTCTGCCTCCCAAGTGCTGGGATTAAAGGCGTGTGCCACCAATGCCCAGTTGGCATCTTTTATTCTTTGGTTAGTTTCATTTTCGAATTGAAACTTTTGGCTGATCAAGTCTCCAAGGCCCATGACAGTCCTAGAATCATGCAGCTCCAATGGGGTTCCAACCCAGCTTCCTCCAATCCTTCCCCACCTCACCCAGAGCTCCATCAGGGAGGGAAGAAGGGACTCTTAGCAGCTGGACTCTGAGCTTCCCTGTCCTGCCCCAGGGCCGGAATGCATCGGAACAGGTGAAGATGCTGCAGCGGATAGAACAGTTCAACTCCAAGCAGCCTCTGCCCCAGAGAGTCCGGGTGTCAGTGGAGATAGAGAAGCCCCGGGAAGAGCTCTTCCAGCTATTCGGCTATGGTGAGGTGGTAAGTGCCCTGTGGCTTCTCTTGGCCATCTCTAGCATACTGGGTTCTTAAGAGAACTAGAGAGGATCCTTGTCCTGCCTACCAGGCTCTGAGTGACAGCTTGGCAGATCCTGGTAGGTCACAGCTCCTGGGTTATGGTAGTTGCATGTAGCCCAGAAGTAGAATTTTTCTGCTCAGGTAACTGCATAGGACTAAGAATGGACAGGGCCCAGATAGCCATTGGCATCGCCTTGCTTGTCTCCCTCAGTCTTTTCCTCTGCAAAACCAAGAAAGGGGTGAATCTTTTCTCTGAGGTTCCCAGTTTTGGCTTTTTTGTTTTGTTTTGTTTTGTTTTTGTTTTTTCCCACGTAGGTGGTAGGTTGTGAGAGTCAGAAGCAATGAGAAGAGGGTGGAAAGGAGACTGTACAAGGAAGATTTATTCAGGGCTGTGTGTAAAGGGAATTTAGGCGATAATCCCAGCATCATAGCTAAAGCTCCTGGGACACTGTCTAGATGCTATTGGTTGGCCTTGGTGCACAATTTAAAAATATGGTAGGCTGAGCCCCACTCCCCTAGAGCTATCTCTAGGGACTCTAATATTAAGCCACTGTGGAGAGAGCCCTAGAGCCCTGGTTGCCTTATTTTGCAGATGAAGAAACCCACTCTGAAGGGTTTGGCTGTGTGGGGAGCAGACAAAACTGAGTCCACTCTTGAGAGCTAGCCTGGTTTGAATTCACCTCAAGATGGCGCTCCAAGCTCTTTTTGGGTTTTGAATTCCCACAACCCATAATAAAAATACCAGGGCCATCCGTGTCACAGTTATAAGGCTGTATTTGGCACAGCTTGAACAAGCATAAAATGCATTCCTGTGGGATGCGTTCCTGTGAGATGCCATGCTAGGCATTTGCGTGACTAAGTTAGAAGAGCTGTGCTATAACCTGGAGGCAACACTGGCCGTAGTAGTGAGTGACTCCTTAGAGGTGGCTGCCAGCCTCTCTTTCACTACCCACAGGTGTTTGTCAGCAAAGACGTGGCCAAGCACCTGGGGTTCCAGTCAGCTGCGGAGGCCCTGAGAGGCTTGTATGGTCGTGTGAAGAAAGGGTGAGTGGGGATGCCAAGAAGGGACCTGAGGGGCCTGGGGGATGAAGTGGATTAACACCCATCTGAGTGGGTCTTACAGGGCGACACTCATCTGTGCCTGGGCTGAGGAGGGTGCCGATGCCCTGGACCCTGAGGGCCAGCTGCTACACTCAGATGCCTTCCCACCTCCCCGAGTAGTAGACACACTGGGGGCTGGAGATACCTTCAATGCCGCTGTCATCTTCAGCCTCTCTAAGGGTGAGTCCCTCAGCATGGGATCAGGGCAGGACTGGGCTCATCACTGTGCCCAACACCAGGCTAACCCAGCTACTTGTCCCTTCTCCAGGAAACAGCATGCAGGAGGCCCTGAGATTCGGCTGCCAGGTGGCTGGCAGGAAGTGTGGCCTGCAGGGGTTTGATGGCATTGTGTGAGAGGTGGGTGGTAAGAGGCACCGGCTCAACATCCCAGAGGCTGGCACCATTGCTTTCTCCACTTCACCCATCCTGGCATCCAGATGCCCTGTTCTCTGGGCAGGTGAAGACTGTGGAAAGAACTCTGTGTCCATATTTCTGTATACATCCAACTCCATTCTGCAGATACTCAGAGCAAATAAATCTTCCCCTAAGCCAGCATTGTCTATCTGTGCAAGTGGTTTTTGTTGTTATCATCATCATCATCATCATCATCATCATTATTCTCTGTATGAGAGAGGGTCTGGTCATACAGCCCAGGGTTGGTCATGAGCTTGAAGTCCTCCTGTTCCAGCCTTCCTGTGCTGGAATCAGAGGCCCAGCCCATTTGTCCTTTTTGATACTCGGGCCACTCTGGTTGAGATTCCTGAGGCTTTGGTACACAGTCCTCCATCTTTTTCTTTTTCTTTTTTTTTCTTCATTCTTCAATTTAGCCCCACCCACCTACACCCAGAGGAGAGGCTACACTGGTTAAAGCAGTAGGCATGCTCCAGCCATGCCATCAGCTGTCCTTAGAGGAATTTCCAGGAAGGTAGGGACCTTGAGCCATCCAGTCCATGGAGGACAGGCCATCTTTCTCTAGAACAAAGCAGTAGAAAAAGAGCTCCCCTCAAGTTATGTGAGAACCTTCTTTCTGGGTCCATGGGTCTCTCTCTCTCTCTCTCTCTCTCTGTTTTTTTTTGTTTTTGTTTTTGTTTTTGTTTTTTTTTTTTGCCAACTGTCCCAAATCTCAAATTAGAATCCATCCCTGGAATGTCACCTGGATCTGATCTCCTCAAGGAACAGCAGCGTTCCATGTCAGGTTATATTTGTGGTTGAAATACCAAACTGAAATACCAGGGAGCTCAAGGTAAGCTCTCTGAGGATTCTGAGGTTCCTGGGAAGCCCATGGAGAAAGGCAGTTTTGGACAAAGGGGCCCATGGACCCAGAAAGCAGGCTTCCTGTCCAACTGCAGCTATCACATAACTTGAGGGCCTGGAAGAAGAGGAGGAGAAAGAGAAAGAAGAGGAAAGGAAGGGGGATATTTAATGCCATTACTAGGAATGGGGAATGATACCAGTGTAAGGGCTCAGACATTACGCTGGCCTGCCACTGTCACCTGGCAGAATGCACTCAGGTAGTACCCAGTAACCCAGCAGTAACCCAGCCCAGGGTTCCATGGTTGCATAGTCTGCAGGGAGGTACAAAGACCCCTTTAAAAGAAAGGCCCCGCCCACTTGCGCTCTCTTTCCCTCTCTCTTTTCTTCTGTTCCCCTGGGGCAGACAGGACTTTTCCTGTCTCCTCTTCTCTTCTGTCTTCTCTGTCTCTTTACCTTCCATGGAATCTGCCAAGGTTCCCTACGCACTTTATCATCTATCTGCCTTGAGCGACAGGGATCACAGGGGTCTGAACAGCATGTCAAGAGGGAACTTCAGAGGGCCGGGGGGGGGGGGCACTGGTGGTGCACACCTTTAATCCCAGCACTCGGGAGACAGAGGCTGGTGGATCTCTGTGAGTTCCAGACCAGTCTGGTCTACAGAGTGAGTTCCAGGAAAGGCTCCAAAGCTACACAGAGACACCCTGTCTCGAACCTCCCGCCCCCTTCTCCCCCCCCCCAAAAAAAAGAGGGAACTTCAGGAGAATGTTGTTGCCCTCAGGATAGACTGAGCTTTCTTCCTGGGCTTGTCGGTAGCTGGCTGTGGCTAGTGGCTCAGCACCCCTGGCTAGAAACCCTGGGAAAGCTGAATGTCCATCCATCCTTTCACAAAGCTTGTCCAGTCCCCAAATTCCTATGTTCTGAGGGCAAGGAGCTGGGTAGGCTAGACCAAGGACACAAAGGCTATGGAGATTAATTCATTCTGTTCTTTATTGGTTGTTCGGGGCCTGACAGCTGCCTCTCAGCTTAGGGTCTTCCTGAGCTGCACAGAAAGTCCTGCTTCCTCCTGAGGCCAGAAAGGAGATGTAGGAATGCTTTTTTTTTTTTTTTTCTCTCTCTCTCTCTCATGAAGACATGTTTTTACTAAGAAGCCCAGCCTAGCCTCAAACTAGCTGTATAGTCTGGGCTAACCTGGAGCTCTCAATCCTTCTGAAATAGTCTTCCAAGTTCTAGGATTACTAGCTTGTGCCACCATACCCATGTCAGAGGTGGCTCTTATCCCAACAGAGACATTCTACCTTTTATGCTTCTGCTCTGCACTGAGATTTTAAGGGATATGAGCCCGTGTCATCTCGTTTATATCTCATCATTCTCTAGTTGAATACTGTGAGCCTCCATCTCATTTGGAGTGTTCGTGGCATCTAATGTTCCCACTGGCAGCTCTTTGGGCTCCCCTTCATTGTTCTTGCGCCCCATCTGTCCCTCGGCATCCTCTCTGGGACTCAGGACGTCTCCTTCAGCCTCTGCCTGTCTCCTAACCGCCCCTTCGGGACTGAGGGTGTCTACTTCAGCCCCTGTCTGATGTTCAGCCTTCTGTACAGGTTCCAAAGACTCCCCTTTGGCCTCCACCTGGCCTCTAGTTTCTTCTCTCGTCTCCAGGGATTGCTGGGCTTCTGGTTGCAATGGACCATTAGCTAAATGCAACTGCCTCCCAGCAGGCTGTGGCTCCTGGAGAGCTGGAGGAAGAGACTCTGCATGCTTGGGGACCTCTCCTGGGAAGTTGACGAGCTCTGCAGGAGTCATGAGCCCATCTCCATCCAGGTCCTGGGTCTCAAGCACCTGGTCCACTACCAGGATCACCTGTAGAAACAGTTACCATGGATATTTTCGGGAACTCAGGCCCTCCCCAAACAACCCCATCCCTGCTGCATAGGGTGTGAGCTTCCTTTTTCAGGGAGTCTACCAAAGGACCAAAGCTCCAAGGCGCTAGTGCCTCAGTTTCCAGCAGTGCTTACCGGGTTGATGGGAAAGTGTGCAGCTCCAGGGGCCAGAGCTTCGGTCAGCATGGACAACAGCTCCAGGCCATCCAGCTGTCCATTCTGGTCATAGTCGTGGAGAGCAAAGAGGTAGAGCAGGACTAGGGAAGAGAATCTGGGTTAGAGAAGACAGGAACCCACAGGGCAGCCAGCACTCAGCCCCAGCTCTGACCCCAGGAGCCTCCCAGGGCCTGTGCTGAGCACCTTGCTCCCGGTTCATGTGTTCAGGGTCCTCTTCCATCTTCTCTAGTCCCTTGAGGTAATTCCGCAAACGTCTGTTGAAAAAGTGGCAACTCAGTCAGGTGAGTCCAAGGCTTGACCAGTTACTGTCTACTGAAATCCCCAGCTTACTCACTGGAGCTGCTCCGGGCCTGGCTGGAAGGGGTTGGGCATGATCTGCTGTTGTACTTCAGGGTCCATCCTAGAACAGGGAGAGAAGCATCAGCCCAAGGCCTAGCTTAGCAGCCACTTGACAGATTTTCCCAGACCCAAAGGGACTTGTCACTCCAAATTCCCACAAAAGGCTATAGGGAAAAATCTCTTCCAGTGTCACCGGAAATAGAACCTTACCCTCTAAGACTGCTTTTGCAGCTCAGGTGCCTTAATTAATGTTAGAAAATCAAAAAAAAGGGACTGGCAAGATGGCTCAGTGGTTAAGAGCATGTGCTGCTCTTCCAGAGGACCCAAGTTCACCCAGTACCCACAATGGGTGGCTCACAGCTACCTATTACTTCAACTTGAGGAGACCTAACCCCTTCTTCTAGATTCTGCAGGCACCCCCACACTCATGTACACACAGACACATACATGCAAAGAAAATGCCTGGTGAGGTTGAGGCCACCATAGTAGACACACATTGGAGGGCCCATAAGATGGTCCAGTGAGTGTCAAGGCACAGTGGCTTATTGTGGTCTTGCTTCTTCAATGCCACGATCAGAGGAGCAGATGTCAAGCTAAGGCTGGTAGCGACGCCCAGGTTTCTACATACCCAGTCTGCCCCATGACAAGTCATTGCATCTTCCTTTCTCTTTTTCTTTTCTTTTCTTTTTTTTTTTTTTTCCGAGACAGAGTTTCTCTGTGGCTTTGGAGCCTGTCCTGGAACTAGCTCTTGTAGATCAGGCTGGTCTCGAACTCACAGAGATCCACCTGCCTCTGCCTCCCGAGTGCTGGGATTAAAGGCGTGCGCCACCAACGCCCGGCTGCATCTTCCTTTTTCAAGCAGAGGGCATGGATGTCAGCCCAGAGTTTAAGTCTGCCCAGGGTCTCAGAATGTATTCCTAATTCTGCACAGGGCTACTGTGTGTCCACATCAGCCTGGAATGGCAGAACTGACAGGAGGTGATGCAGCCACTTTCGTCACTGTTGCCAGCTCTCCAAAGCTATGCCAGTATCACCCTCCCCTCATACCCACGATCCTATTGCATATACTGAGTATAAGAAAGCAGCTCTAGGGCTGGAGACATGGCTCAGAGGTTAAGAGCACTGGCTGCTCTTCCAGACGTCCTGAGTTCAATTCCCAGCAACCATATGGTGGCTCACAACCATCTGTAGTGAGTTCTGGTGCCCTCTTCTGGCCTGCAGGCATACATGCAGACAGAACACTGTATACTAAATAAATAAAAAAAAAAAAAAAAAAAAAAAAAAAAGCAGTTCTAGTAAGTCAGAAATGTTAGTCAATGACCCCTATTTCCTTGGTATTTCCAATGTCAGATTCACAGATTGCAGCCCCGTCCCAGTTTCTAACTTCCTCCTGATGCTTTACACAGGTCTGGGACTGAACTTTTGGCTGCAAAGTGATCTACAAGCAGGGACTAATCCCTCCCTGTGACATTCTGATGTCACAGGGCAGGAGGTTGGGATGTGAACACAGAATTGAAGGAGGTTGTACTTCAGCAGGCTCCTGGTTCCTCAGAGGAGTCCTGAAATTTTTCTCTACCCCAGCCCAGGGCCCTCTTACCTCGCAGCTCCATCCTTGGGAGCAGTGTAACCCAAAGGTAGCAGCAATAGTGGCAGCATCAACACTTGCATCAGACACTGGAACATCTCTCTGGATACTGGAGCTAGGAGCAGAATCAAAGAGTCAGGGGAGGGGTGTCTGCCAGTGTTGTGGGGTCACATGAATCACACAGAAATGACTTCCTTCCTTGCATGTGGAAACATGTGGCATAGGAAAAAGGATGCCTGCTCAGGGAGGACTCTATATGCACACCAACAACCTTCCATGGACTTTTGCTGTACATAAGTCCTGGTTGTAGGAAAATACACAAATCCTGCTCCAGTATTTAAGTGCGTAAGAGCAGAGATGCGCTGTGGAAGGTAACTCTGGGCTCCTTCCCATGTCCCAATGGCCCTGCTTAACTGCTGCTTAAGTATGTCTGCCCTAGAGAGGCCACTTCCTTTACAGATGGGAGAAGAATAAATTAGAATGCTTGGACTCGCTAAAGATCAAAACGTATACAGAGAGATGGACTGTTAGTCTGTACTTAGGAAAAACCGACTGAGGCTTGGTGTGGTGGTACATGCCCTACAATCCCAACATTCAGCCAGGTGGCCTTGGAGCACACCTGTAGGGGACAGTAAGCCACGCCTGTTAGAGGCTGGCTACAGGTGTGCCTGACCATGCCTGTCAAGGTGAGGCCAGAGAGAAGGGGTCTCCCATGTGCTTGCAGCCACTTAAGAGCCCATCCCAGTATCTTTAGCTGTCAAACCACCTCCACTTTTTGACACAGAATCTCTCACTGAACTTCAAGTTTTCAGTTCAGCTAAACTGGCTGCCCAATAAGCTTCAAGCATTCACCTGTTTCTAGCCCCCCATTCCCACCCACCATGTGCTATAGGTACATACTACTGTGTTTGGCTTTTTACATGAATTCTGGGGATCTGAACTCAGGTCCTCGGTAGACATGTGACAAGTGGACACCTCCCAGCCCTGAGCCTGCCTTTTTACATGGGTGCTGAAGATTGAGATCAGGTTCTCATGTCTTGTCTTACCAACGAAGCCTTCACTCCACCCCCTACCCTCCCACCCTCATTGCCATAGATAGCGAATAATCTATACATATGATTGGACTTGGTGGCTATGGGAGTACATGAAACTTGCTGATCTCTGTAAGCCCCAGTGGCCAAAGGGAAGTTGAAGCCACCACTGACTGAAAGGTATTTCTAGCATTAATTGCTACATTTTCCCTAAGTGTCGCCCTTCATTCCCCTGGTTCTGCCTCCCAAGTTCTAGGATTACAGATGTGTGCCATGGTGTCTGGCTGTTCACTTCTTTGTTTTTCAGTGTTGGGAAGTCAAGCCCAAGTCTTCACACACGAAAGTCAAGTGCCCCACAACTGAGGTGCACTGTCAGACTATTTTTAAAATATATATTAGATTTATGTATGTATATGAGTGTTTTGTCTGCATGTATGAATGTGTACCATGTAAATGCCTGGTGCCTAAAGAGATCAGAAGAGGGCATCAGATCCCCTAGAACTGGAATTACAGAAGGTTGTGCGCCACCATGTGGATGCTGAGAACCGAACCTGGGTCCTCTGCAGGAGCCACAGCTGGTGCTCTTACCTGTTGAGTCATCTCCCCAGCCAGTCTCTTTACTGTTTCTTAAGTTCCTTCTTAAAAATGAGGTACTCTCTTATCAGTAAGTTGAAGGTACAAGATCAAACTACTTCTTTTCCTCCTTAAGGTTTGCAAAATTACACAATCAGGAAAAGATACATGTTTAAACAATGAACAGATGAACAGAAGTGAGTGGCACCTACCTACAATCCCAGCTCCTTGAGAGGCTGAGTTATAACAGTCATGAGTTCGAGGCCAGCCTGAGCAATGTAGCAAGATCCTGATGGAGAGGAAGGGAGGGACAAAGATACAGATTGCTAGGGGAAGGAGGTCTAACCCAGGGTTCGAACACGGAGCACGAGGGTCCTAACCAAAGGCTGCCTAGGTCCCAGTGCAGGCTCTGCCTTGCACTGACTGTGAGCCCTCTCAGGCCTCCACCTGCAGTGCAGGCTTGGTGCTAGCTAAATGAGACGAGGCCTTTTCTTTCTAGAAGTTGTCCTGGCTGCTCTGTAATGCCTTAACATACACCTTCCCTCCTGGCCTTCCCACCTGAGTCCTTCAAATTACTTTCTTCTTCCCATCTGTTCCCTGCAAGGATCCAGGCTGCAGGAGGCAGGAATAATTTAAATCCCTCAGAGCTGTCAACACTTACTATGAGGATTACATCTGTTGCCATCCGCTAAGGTTGCTTTTTAGAAGACAATATTTGGACTCCAAAGACAAACCCTGGTGGTGGCAGTTTGGGCCCAGCAGGAAGTACCCTTCCATCCACTAATCCATTCAGTTATTAGGCTGACTGCAGGAGCCCCCAAAACAAGCCTACACCTATTTTTTCTTTTTTTAAAATTTTTTGTTTTGTTTTTTTTTGTTTTTTGAGATAGGGTTTCTCTGTGGCTTTGGAGGCTGTCCTAGAACTAGCTCTTGTAGATCAGGCTGGTCTGGAACTCACAGAGATCCACCTGTTGGGATTAAAGGCGTGAGCCACCAACGCCCGGCTAATTTTTTCTTTTTTATTCTTTTAAATTTTATTCTTTTTCTCTGTCTCTCTCTGTCTCTCTGTCTCTCTGTCTCTCTCTGTCTCTCTCTCTCTCTCTCTCTCTCTCTGTGTGTGTGTGTGTGTGTGTGTGTGTGTGTGTGTGTCTGTCTGTGGACATGAGTGCCATTAGTGTACATGTGGAGGTCGTAAAACAATTTTTAGGAGTCCCTTTTTCCACCACGTAGGTTCTGGGGATCAGACTAAGGCCAAACACTTTTACTATCCCTCTTGCTGGTTCATGTCTTCAATTTGTTTTTACTTTGCTTCCCACTCAACCTGTAGTCCAATTCACCTCTTCTTAGGTGTTTGGACTTAGTGACTGGCTTCCAGGTGACAAAGATAGCTGAAAAAACTGGTAGTGTCTCCACTTCTCTCTGTCTTCCCCAAGCCCCCAAAAGACTACATAGGGACAGAGCTCTTCGGGCCCAGCTACCTCCCAGTCAGACATGCAAGAATGAACCTTCCATTTCTATTTGTGAGCCTTCCAGCTGTCCTGGCCAACAGTATGTACAGAGAAAAGCTAGTCGCCACTGTCTTGCTTAGCTGGCATCCACAGTAAAGCTAAGGCTATCATCTGAAGCTACTAGGTTGTTTTGTTTGGTTGTTTGTTTGTTTGTTTTTTTCTTCGAGATAGGGTTTCTCTGTGGCTTTGGAGGCTGTCCTGGAACTAGTTCTTGTAGACCAGGCTGGTCTCAAACTCACAGAGATCCACCTGCCTCTGCCTCCCGAGTGCTGGGATTAAAGGCATGGCATGTGCCACCATCGCCTGGCACTGTTTGGTTGGTTTTATGAACCAAGGTCTGGATTTGCAACCCAGGTGGGCTTTGAACTCATATAGCTCATACTTGCCTTAAACTCACTTAAATCCTCTTGTCTCAGCCTCCCAAAGACAGAGATTATAGTCATGTACCTCCACACCTAGCTCTGGTTGTTTTTATGAAACAGGGTCTCCCTAGGTGACCTCCTGGCAAGTGCTGATTACAGGCATGTGCCCCTACAGCTGGCTGTTACAGACTGCTTTTTAACCTACGGTGGATTCCCATAGCCTAGCTGGTACTGAAGCATCAATGTGATAATCCAGTCTGCCTAGGAGCAAGGCAAGTGCTGAAGCTGCTTTGACCAGAACTGTACAAGCAGTGTGCAGTGTGCCTGATGCTGGGAAGCCTGAGACCATTTGCAAGCACCTGCCCTGTATGGAACCTCTTCTGAAGACCTTGAGGGATTCTGAAGTACCCAGGTGCTCTTTTCTATCTTTAAATCCAAACCATTTACGTTTTGAGTGGCTTGTTAAGTAATCCTAAAAAATCCAAATACCAGCTGTGTAAGTGCTGGCTTCCTAGATCTTCTTAGGTGTGGGACCTACTTAACCCCACAGGCCTTGCTGTCTGCTGCTCTGCTGTAGCTGTCCCAAAAGTCTCAACTGCCTTTGTTCTGGGCTCTATAAGTCATGTGAATTCTGAGCCCTTCCTATATGCATCAGTGTCATCGTCCTCCTTTCTGACCTGTGAGTCCCTCACATTTGTAACTATTACATTATAACTATTTAGTGTGTGTAGTGGACAGAAGCAAGATCCACTTTCATAGGATTGCAGAAAACAGTAAGAGGATAGTGAATTCCTTCTTACACAAAGTCAGCCTTTTACTGTTGTCCCAGACTGTGGTACTGTCGTTACACCCACATCAGATACATCTCCCTTTACTAGAACGCCATTGCTCCAAAAACAACTTTTATTGTTTATTTTATTACTGTGTATATGTGTGCATGAGTGTAGGCCGGTGGGTGTCAGACTGCACCTGTGGAAGTCAGAGGGCAACTCTTGGGAATTGGCTCTCTCCTGCCACCTTGTGGTACATTCGATTTGAACTCAGGTCCTCAGGCTTGCTTGCAAGTAAGTACTTCAACCCATTTTGCTGGTCCATTCAAAACCTTTTTTAAAAACAACAGGGGCTGGAAAGATGGCTCAGCTGTTAAGAGCACTGATTCATCCCCAGCACCCATATATTAACTAACAACTCTCTGTAATCTAGTTCCAGAGGGCCTGATGTCGTCTTCTGTCCTCCTTTATCCTCTGAGGGCACTGCACACAAGTGGTACACAAACATACATGCAGGCCACACACCCATACACATAAAAACAATAAAGGCCAGAGGTGTTGACATACACCTTTAATCCCAATACTTTAGAGGCAGAGATGGGAGAACTCTGTGAGTTCCAGGCCAGCCTGGTCTACAAAGGGAGTTCCAGAAAATCTAAGGCTACAGAGAGACCTGTTTCAAATAATCAATTCATAAAAAATCCCACAGGGTCTCATGTAGGTAGCCCAGGATGGCCTACAACTCATCATGTAGCTGAGGGTAACCCTGAACTCCTGATCCAAGTGCTAGGGTTAACTGGTGTGTACCACCACACCTGACAATTCCAACTCCAAGCCCTTTAATCGCTCCTTGTTTTCCTCACAGTCCAGAGTCCTCACTTGGGTGTGCAGGTGTCACATCATCTTTACCTCATCCTCCAGTGACCCATTATAGCAAACATGGCTTCAAACAACAGCATGCTAGATTTTCTTATTTTTTTAGTGTTTTTGTCCAAACCTGTTCCACCTTCAACCTGGATCGTCTTGATAATCTTAGCCTTCAGTTGCAGTCTACCTCAAAAATGAAAAGCACCACATGTGGACTTCGAGTCTAATATTCTGTTGGTGCTTTCAGCTGTTGTTTAAGAGAATCATGCAAAGTATAATGAGCCTGATGTAATATGACTTGTTCATACTCACAAATTTAAGCCCTTGTGGGAGCTTTTAAAGTGGTCATTGAAAAATTGCTTGTAAAATAAAAATGATCCTAGCCATTTCCTAGAATTATATCATGCATAAATGTAACTACCCTAACAAGCACTTGAAAGCCACCAAAACTGCTAGTTAACAGTTGAGATACAATAAAGTGAAGTTACTCAAGAGTCTCTCTCTCTCTCTCTCTCTCTCTCTCTCTCTCTCACACACACACACACACACACACACACTCACACACACACACACTCTCTCTGTCTCTCCCTCACACACACACACACTCTCTCTCTCTCTCTCTCTCTCTCTCTCTCTCTCTCTCTCTCTCACACACACACACACACACACACACACACACACACACACACACACAGCCTTCTGCCTCCAATTTCTTTAGGCCTTTGCCCTAGTTCACAGGAGGAGTTTGGCCTTGAGGTTGGACCTTTGATCAGATCTTGCCTCTCCACTGTTATGTGGTCCAGGCCGGTGTCTTAACTTCTCTTAGCCCTGGGGTCTTCATTAGTAAGATGAGGGTGTTTCATAGGGACTTCGGGAGGTTTAAGCTAGGGCCAGCAGATGCTCCACAATGTGGCAGGGGCCTTTGGAGGCTTAGCTCATATGGCTTCCCAGCTGTTGGATACATTTCTTTTACAGTATTCCGTCAAATAGCCATAATATCTCTCTTGAACCTTTCCAGGACAAAAGCTGGCACCATGAAGGGCATCCATGTCATTTCTGAACAACTCTGACCACCGTGGAGAAGTTATGTGAATCTAGTCATCTTCCTTGATTTTGCCCCCTAGTGTCCAGATATAGGGAGGGGAGTCCTAAATGACTGCAGTTATGCAGCCAGAGGCGCGCACACCTGAGCTAGAGCTCAGCCAGCTATGGTTGGATGACGATGGGCAGCGTCCTTTCAATCATCTCCAACTACTGAATGAGGATGAACCCTACCGGCCAGGGCTGTTGGACCTGTCATCAAACCCAGGGGCCTCGCGGGGCGCTTTGCACCCTTCCCATATCTGCTCTCAGGGATGACCTCTTCCCCAGCGGTAATAGGAGGCCAGAGCACCGCCCCCCACCCCCACCCCAGCCGAGTCCAAGCCGTAGGGGATGCGGAGGACTGCGCTCTCGGCATCCTGACTGCAGGCAGAAGGTCTCCACCCTCACCCGCAAGGAGCCCGGTACTCCCACCGCTCGCTGGGCCCCAGCCCCTCCCCGAGTCCGACCCACCTGCTGCGGTGGTGCTGCGGGCGACTGGGGCTCCGGCTTCGTGCGCGCTATGGGCACCGCGCCGTCCTAGCCTGGCTGCCCGCAGCTGGCCCTCCCCCGGGCGGCTCCACGTGGCCTTTCCACGTCGCCCTCCAGCCTGCAGCCGCCGCCCAGGCCCGGGCAGAGTCCGGAGCGAGCGACAGCCACCGGAGGGCCACCGCCCCGCCCTGCCCAGACCTGTCTTGCAGCGCCTCCACCTGGCCTTGTTCCATGCGGATCCTCGGTGCGTGTCACTGGGACCCAGATGGAGGCAGATTGTTTTTTTTTTTTTTTTTTTTTTTTTTTTTTGAGTGTGAGGCAGAGAGAATACATGTATGACAGACAGGAAAGGATTTGTGAGGGTGCTTGTGTGGGCGGCTGGTGAGGCGTGTATATGAGGCGTGTATTCAAGAGCCGGAGTCATAGTGGTGAGTCTGGTTTGTGTATAAGGCAGTCACAGAATATTGAGACTGATGTGTTACACGAATAAAAATAGTGGTGAGGCAAGGGGTGTTATGTGAGAGAAATAGATACAACTGGACAAATATGAGGCTGGTGTTCATTTACAATGTCTAACTATGATTATGCTGTGGCAACACAGGCTTTATTTGAGAAACTTGTTTGTGACTAATAGAACATGACCTGCTGTTAAGTGTGTGTGATTGCGGCCTTCAATGGAAAGAGCAGTGTGGCCAATACACGGCCAATTATCTAGGAGTGTGACAGTACGGGTGTATCCAGGCGTCTGCACAAGCTCTTCTCAAGTTGTTAAAGCTGAGATTCCAGGTTGGTGTGTCAATGTAAGCATGCCTATTATGGAGAAGAGGTTCCATGTGAGGGGAGAGGCTGATGGGGCTGGGTGTCAGGAGAAACCATTGCAGCAGGAACAGTAGTTTGTCAACACAGGTGTCGTGTCGTGTCGAAGCTCTATGGCCACAGCTTTAAGATCAAAATGGAGTGTCGCCTACTTTTACCCCAGTGGCCAGTCCTTCTACCCAAGCTCAGGCCTATGTCTTACCCATTGGCCCATGGACTTAGTTTTTTGAATAATCCCATATCTCAGAATCTTCAACTTCTGCCCGGCGGTGGTGAGTTTGAGACCAGCCTGGTCTACAAGAGCTTGTTCCAGGACAGGCTCCAAAGCCACAGAGAAACCCTGTCTCAAAAAACCAAAAAAAAAAAAAAAAAAAAAAAAAAAAAAAAAAAAAAAAAAAAAAAAAAAAAAAAAAAAAAAAATCTTCAGCTTCTTCTGTTTCATCAGAACCAGAACCTCCAGTCAGTAGCCATCACAGCCATAAGCCACCCAGACTATGTTGCCTGGGGGGGGGGGGCGCTGTTGGGTGAGGTTGGCTTGGAACCCTGTTCACTGGCTTCCACCATGCTGCTACTCCCTGTCTGGTCAGTTAGTTGATCTGTTCTTAGCATGTACTGGTGTTCTTTGGGATTCCCTCTTCACTCTCTTTGCTCATGTGGTCATCTGTTCATGGAACTTCCATCGTTGTTTGTCAGGGGTTCAGCTGTGTCTTCCAAATGCTGACCTGTTGAAGCTGTAACCTCCAGAACTTCTGGATTCCATCATATTGGAAATCGGGTAATGGCAGATGAGATTAGTTTATATGAAGTCACACTGGAGTATTTAATTCCATATGACTGGTGTCCATAGCTAAAGAGGAAATCTGAACACACACAGGAATAACACTGCTGAGGCCTGAAGTGTCTCCCTCTCTCAAAAATTAATTCTTGAGACTCTACCCTTGTTGTGGTGCTAAGTGGTGGGGACTCTTGAGACATGATGAAGTCAAGGGTTCTGCCCCTGGATGTGGGGGAAGCTGCAGACCATCTGAGCCTGTTTCACTCTTGCCCTCCTGTTCTTCCCACTGTGTAAGGACACATGAATGGCATCGTTTATGAAGAACAGATCGTGACCAACACTAAGCCCTATTAGTATCTGATCTTGGACGTTTCACACTCCAAAACTGTGAGCAACAAATTTTATTGTTTATAACTTGTCCAGTGTAGGGCTGGAGAAAATGGGCTTAGTGGCTGAGAGAGCATAGTGTGCTCTTGCAGAGGATCCAGGTTTGGTTCCCAGAACCTATGTCAGGTGGCTCCCAACCACCTGCAATTCCAGCTCCAGGGGATCTAATGCCCTCCTTTAACGTCCTCAGGCAGCTGTACTCACATGCACCCCCCCCCCCCGCCACCAACACACATGGACAAACACAGAAAAAGATAAATCTTTAAAAATTGTCCGGTCTGTAGTATTTTGTTAATGGGATCACCATGTGAAGATAGACATAGAGGTCAGAACCAACCAACCCTCAGAAGCAATGGGAGATGCGCACACAGATCACCAAGGAACCCACACTGATGCCATCTTGATTCTCGTGTCCAGACTGGGAGAATACATTTCTATTAGAACATCCAGGTTGCAGTACTTAAAATCAACTCAACAAATGAACTCATCACCTAAATGTTAATGAGCCGAGCATGATGGTTTACACTTGTAACCCCTGCATTTAGGCAGAGACAGGAGAATCGATTCAAGTTCAAGTCCAGCCTGGTCTACATAGCAGTTACTGGGCCACTCAGGGATGCACAGCGAGACCCTGTCTCAAAAGCAAAATAAAAAAGGACAAAAAGCCACCCCGCCCCAACTAAATGGCAATAACTCCAAGATCTCTATTGGTAGTCTACAAGGCCCAGACCTCAGGAATTGAACAGCCTACTGATTTGTGCCTGGGTCTGGGCCTGGGTTTTGTGGCTGGGTGCTGACACTGAAGTGGTCAAATGCTTTTAAAGAAAAGTTTAATGGTCTTCAGTTCTTGGAGACAAAAGGCAAAACAAGACATGCACAGTCCCGAGGGGGAAACACTATTGCCCTTTGGATGGGAGACAGGAGCAAAGGAAAGGGTAGGCATAGCCCATAGTCTTCCTCTAAGGGAAAGACAGGCAGTGGCAGGGCTAGGATTAACCAGATTTAATAATTCTGAGGGGCTTTGGAGCACAAAGGCTGTTTTAGAGAACGGGCTCTGGGTTTCAGGGGAAAAGGTAGAGTCGAAGAAAATAGAACATGTACAGCATTCTAGCCCAATGCATCTGGATCTGAATGCATTGTCTTCCTCTTCTAGCCTTTCCCTCCTCTGGTCTCCCTACCCCGGGGATAGACATGCCTGTATCTGTGCAGTCAGGAACCTGAGAGCCATTCCTATTCCTCTTCTGCCTCACCTCCACCACACTGAAGAGTCCTGACAACTCTGCCTTCTACCCTGAAGATCTTCATTCTTCTACCTGCCAGTGCCCCCAATGCCCAGAGTGCACTCTCTCTCCTCTCTCTCTCTCTCTCTCTCTCTCTCTCTCTCTCTCTCTCTCTCTCTCTCTCTCTCTCTCTCTGAGCCATCTCTCCAGCCCGCCCAGAGTGCTCTTAATATTAAGCGCCCAATTGGCCCCTTTGCTTCTGTCTTTATTCTCCTCCTTCTAAGTAGCCCGAAGATTTCTTCTCAAACACATCTCTCTGACTACTCTCTTCCTGAGTGCTTTGAGGGATTTCCTCTGCCCTCAGGAAGCTCAGTAATCTACTCCTTGATCACCCACACGCTCAGCCACGCATTTCTTTTGGCTCCAGATTTTCACTTATCCTGGAGCTGGCACTCTTGCCTCCCATCTGCCTGGGAAACTCCTATTAATTTTTCTGTCTTTCCCCATTGAAAGTTGGGCATCATTCTTACCTGCTCCCACACAGCAGCAGGGAGCACTTCCTTTTTCTAGTACTCTTTCCTGTCCTAAGAGCTCAAGCCTTTAATCACAGCACTCGGGAGGGGAGGCAGAGGCAGGAAGATCTCTGTGAGTTCGAGACCAGCCTTTCTACAAGAGTTAGTTCCAGGACAGCCTCCAAAGCCACAGGGAAACCCTGTCTCGACCCCCCCCCCCAAAAAAGAGAGTTCAACATTCAAATCTCATGGAAAGATTTTACATTACATACGTTGATCTATCCCTAGACTAGGAGTGGTACAACTCGCGGTCTAGTCTACAGTGGGAAGCCAAGGTTCTACCGAAATCCCTATCCAAAACCTTAATGAAAACAGAGACAGGATCCAACGCTTGCAATAGAGTTGATGAGCAAATCATTTGTTGCACCCTTTCTCTTGGCGGGGATTGTAAGAGACGAGGGAGTAGAATATCACCGCTGAGCGACTGAAACCTGAGTATGCAACAATTTGTCGGGCAGTGCTTGTGCCCAGTGTGTGAGGGTCACGGTGGTGAATGGCTGCGCTCTGGGGCTGCGGAACCCTTCCCAGGCTGCCGGATTCAGCCCTCGCCGTCCAGAGATGGCACTCACCAAGATGGCAGCTGCGGGGCGCTGCTTGCCCCGGGGGACAGCGCTTTCCACCACCAAGGCGACCCAGGAGCGGAGGGGCGTGGACGACTGGGTCAGTACGGCTTGTATTTGTGAGGTTCGCCTGATCGCCGAACGCCGCCCCTCGTCTCCAGACTGGCGGTGGGCGGGGCCCGCGGAGGGCGGGACCTGCAGAAGCCTGCCAATGGCGTGCAAAAGGCGGGTCCACGACAAACCGCAAGCGGAAGAGTCAAAGTTCAGGAGCTAGAGCCAGCCGGGAGCCTGGGAAATGGAATACCCCTACATAACCAAGATGCTGAGTTCGTCCCTGAGCTCGCAGAACGGCACCTGGTCAGACACCGTCTCTCTGCTCTTGGCTCTTGGCGTTGCTCTCTACTTGGGCTACTACTGGGCATGTGTGCCCCAGGTGGGTGAGGGCTGAGCTCTGGCCGGCGTGTTTGGGGTACTAGAGTGTATAAGGGTAGTCTCCACCCTGGGCTCCAGCCCTTTCTGAAAGCTTGGATAGTTGGTCCTCCCGCGCCAAGTGCATTTTGCTATTATGACCTACTGGAGAGCCGACTCTGCCTCTTTAGATTCTCGGAATCTTCCTCTGCTAGCTGAGTCTTTTAAGGCACAGAAAGGGTGCGCCCCTATACTGTTGACTATTGGATAAAGGTGGAGTGGAGGTCAGAGATTGCGTTTTCTGCTTTCCCTTTTTTAGGTGGCCTAACTAAAATATGCAGATTATGTTCGCTAGCTGCACAGAATAATGGAACGGATGCCTGTGTGGTTGTGGCACCAGTCCATCAACTTGGAGGGGCCTCGTTTCCCTTGAGGACTAGCTGGGGTTCTTGCCAAGCTTAGGACAGATGAATAATTCTACCCCATACACACTCAGCCCTGTTTTAAGTTCTAGACTCTGTTGTGTGTACCATGCTGAAAGTCTTAACAGGTTGTTTTTGATCAATTTGGAGATTTTCTGAACTGAGACGTAGATAAAATACATAATCTACATATCCAGGAAAAGCTAACATTTTTGATCTCATTAAAATCTATTTAGGTGAAAGTCTAAAAAGAAACCTATTGATTCAACTTCTTTAAAAAGATATATAGGAGTTAAACGCTTATTCCTGGCTACTGGGAAGGCTGAGACAGGAAGATCACTTGAGCCTAAGAGTTTTCAGCCATCCTGCGCAACAGGCAACACAGCAAGGTCCTGTGCCCACACAATGGGGGACATGGGATGCGTCTCAGAGAAAAAAGAACCTTTGTGGCCACTGGTAAATGAAAGTCATGTAAATTAGGAGTAAAAGTGTGATTCAGTGGTTAAGGGCACCTAGGTTCGGTTCCTTGTACCTACATGGCACTTCCAGTTCACAACTGTCTGTAACCCTCTCTGGCTTCCAGGGGCACCTGGCATATAGGTGGTGCACAAATATTCACACAGGCAAACACTCACACATGCTAACTAAAAATAAATCTAAAATATAAATAGTAAAAAATAAACATGTTTTTAAAATCACATAAAATGCTTCTTAGCACAATACCTGGAATGCAATGAGCATTCAACACTTTTACCTACAAGTTATTACTGTTGATATCATAGCTATTAATTCTGCTTTGCCCTTGTTTGCTCTATCTTTGGGCAGACTCTTATTAACCTATAAGAGTCATAATTTCTTTACTTCTATCTTATCAAATAAGGTTGGAATTAGTCGGCTTTATCGAAGTGATTTCATTGTTGTTATTCTAGGGTTAGGGACCAGGGTCCAAGTCACAGCATCAGCTGGGCCTCTTTAGTGTATCATTTGCCTAGCCCCTTTAGAGTAGCAGGACTGTAGATAAAACAGGATCTGAATAAAGTTACTTAGAAATGCCATTTATGATAAAAAAAATTACTTCCCCGATGCTGGAGATTGAACATAGGGCCAACCACTGAGCTATTATACCTCAACCCCTTCAGTTTCAGTCTTAAGCTGGAGTCCTCTGATTTTGTTCAGCATACCCTCCTTGAGTCTATGAGGCTAGGCCCTCCCTCTCCTTTACTTCATGGCTATGCAAAGCCAAGCAAAGAGGCTGAGAGGGCTTTGTTCCCATTGACCTCATTAGCTCCTATTATCCCATCTCTATACCCTTTCCCCTAGTTGGCATGAAGAAAGGAAATATTTGTTCACGTTAGGATGCTTCCTCCTGTACAGCACAGCCTAAGAACTGGGGCTCTACAAGAGAGTATGAGGTGCTCTTGGGAAAGAAGCCTTTCAGCACTGAGCACATACATTAGAGAAAGGCACAAGTATACAA
Organism: Cricetulus griseus; assembly: GCF_003668045.3. NCBI lineage: Eukaryota > Metazoa > Chordata > Mammalia > Rodentia > Cricetidae > Cricetulus > Cricetulus griseus. The sequence goes on along the minus strand of NC_048600.1, from coordinate 13,425,473 downwards.
ACAATGGGGTGCTAAAGACAGTGGGGCACAACAAGAGCCAGACTGAGCAGAGCAGGCTTCAGGGAGATGCATTTGGACAATTCAACTGCAATGTGCAGGCCACAGACTGAATGGTGCTGTCATTTCTTTGCCTGGTCAAGAATCTCAACCAGCAGAGCATGGTGACAGGAGCCCAAGACAGAGGCAGGAAGATTTTGATGAGTTCAAGGCCAGCCTGGGCATAGTATAACTTTGTCTCAAAAAACCAGCCACCCTGGGCTGGAGATGTCTTGGCCCTGAAGAGCATGTGCTGCCCCTGCAGATCAGTCTGTTTTCCAGCACCCATGTTATGGCACTCTGAACTGCCTGTAACTCCAGCTCCAGAGGATCTGACACCCTCTTCTGAACCCCACAGGCAAGATCTGCACCTGTGTACACATACTCACAAACAGAGGCACATAATTAAAATCAAATTAAATCATAAAAAAGGCCCAAACTCCAACTAACCAACCAGAGGACTATACAGTAAGGACTGTAGGGTACCAACTGAGCAGTTTATATTATCCGCTCTCCCACAAATGAATTGAGGAGGGGACAGGCTGAGTGAGGAAGTCAGCACCCAGTCAACTGCAAGGGTTCCCCCTTCAGGGTCAGTTCTGGAGGTGGCACTTTAGGACTGGGTTACTTGGGAGGCAATAGATAACTATATTATTTAAGGTGACCAGGCCATCCCAGTCTCTCAATTTTGCTGGATCCTTCACTGTGGCAAAGCAGTATCTTTAAGGCTGGACTTCAGGAGAGAGATCACTCACCCTCCAGTGTCTGGGACCGAAAAAAAAAAAAAAAAAAAAAAAGAGGCCAATTGTGTTGTGTGGTTACAGAGGCCTCGTCTGGTGGCTGGGCCCCAGTTTCTGGCCTTCCTGGAGCAACACTGTCCAGTCACTGTGGAGACTTTCTACCCCACACTGTGGTGTTTTGAGGGACGGCTACAAACCATCTTTCGAGTCCTCCTGCAGTCTCAGCCTGAAGTCTCTTACCGGAGGTAAGAACAGTCAGCACATGAAGCTGCTGGGTCCTATGGGAGACTGATCCACCTCTTTAAATGAAGGCCATCTGTGCCCTCTGTGCTGAGCCCATGAGATTGGGCACCTACACAAGCTTAATAGCTCATCTATCCATTCTACATGGCCAGCCTTATTGCTTTGTATAAAGCATGACAAACTGAGAGCTTGTGAGTGAGCCAGAGGGTAGACCCCTGAAGTCCAATTCCTGATGGTATCTTTATATACCCATCTCTCTTAAACCCCAGTGAAGTCCTCCAGACCCCAGATGGAGGCCAGTTCCTTCTAGACTGGGCTGAGCAGTCTAAGAGCAGTCACTACCTGGACCCTACCACCCAGCCCATAGTACTGTTGCTTCCAGGCATCAGCGGCAGTAGCCAGGAGCCATACATCTTACACCTAGTTAACCAAGCTTTGAAAGATGGCTATAGGTAAGGTTGGGGTACAGAACTTGGGAAGGGAAAAGTGGATCTGAGCCTGATACAGCACTCTTCGGCAGGGGCCTTCCTGAAGACTACCAAAGGGGAGGGGCTTCTTGGGAGGGTTTGCCTCACATACCTGTGTTGCCCCAGGGCTGTTGTGTTTAATAATCGTGGCTGCCGAGGGGAAGAACTGTTGGTGAGTACCCTCCTTCCTTGTGGTGGCCCTGCACCTGCTCTCTGTAGAGATCACTGGCCCTAGGGCTCTGCCTACTTACCTACTCCCCTACCCTACCGAACTACCTCCCGAGCCCTTCCATTTGGTTGCTTTCTGGGAAGGGCCTCCCTCCCTAGCCAATGACCCAATTTGCCCCCAGACTCACAGGGCTTACTGTGCCAGCAACACTGAAGATCTAGAAACAGCTGTGAAGCATATAAAGTGCCGCTACTCCCAGGCTCCACTGCTGGCTGTGGGCATCTCTTTTGGAGGGTAATAGTTGCTTGGGTTTACTCCAAAGACCCATTGTCCATCTTCTGTCTCTTCCTCCTCTTCTGCCCCAATTCACTCAGGTCAACACGTTCCACAGCCTTTTCATCCAATTTTACAGGATACTGGTGCTCAACTACCTGGCACGGACAGGGAAGGCTGGAGGACTGGTAGCAGGACTGACAATGTCTGCATGCTGGGATTCCTTTGAGACCGTTGACTCTTTGGAAACCCCGCTCAACTCACTGCTCTTCAATCAGCCCCTTACTGCTGGACTCTGCCGGCTTGTGGCCAGGTAGGACAGCAAGTGCTTGGGTCAGTTTCACATGGGGCTTTCTTGATGAAGTAAGAAAACAGAAGCTGTGATCTCTGAGTTAGGGGCAGGAAGGAGTCCAGACAAACCCTGATGTATTCTCTTCCAGAAACAGAAAGACAATTGAAAAGGTGTTGGATGTAGACTTTGCGATAAAGGTATTTTTCAACCATCCCCTCACCCAGTGCTGGTCTCCTGTTGTCTCCTATTTTATGATATCATAGCCTGCCGTACCTCCACCACACAGGCCCGCACAATCCGCCAGCTGGATGAGCGCTACACATCTGTGGCTTTTGGGTATAAAGACTGTGCTGCCTATTACCAGGCCTCAAGCCCAAGAACCAAGGTAGATGCCATCCATACCCCAGTCCTTTGCCTCAATGCAGCAGATGATCCCTTCTCCCCAGGCCATGGTGAGTGGCTTCAACAATGAAGCCTTGACCCCCAGGCTAGTGAACCACAGATGTGGGTTGTACCTGAGGTGTGAGCCTGGGTTCTCATTGCAGGACAACTTTCTGACCTTTTCCTCTTGATTCCCTCCCAGCCTTCCCTCTGCAGGCCGCTCAACAGTCTCCCTATGTTGCACTGCTCATCACAGCTCGGGGGGGCCACATTGGCTTCCTGGAAGGACTGCTGCCCCGGAAGCACTGCTATATGAACCGTGTCCTCCATCAGTACGCCCAAGCCATCTTCCAGCACTACATGGAGCTGCCTGACCTTGGGGCACTCACTTCTGAAGATGGAAAGAGCTGACAAGAGAACTGCTTGGGGGGGAGGGGTCTCAGTTCAATCTTTCTTTGTTTATTAAATATCAACTCTTCCCACCTAATGAGCTGAGGGTCACTTTCCCCTTCCTCAGGCCCGAGTAGACGATTCAGGAGCTTACTGTACATGTGGCCTGACTGGGTTGGTGCTACCCACCTAAGCCCACAGACCACAGCTACCTGAGACTTCCTTTGCCTCTTCCTGCCCTAACAGCAAGTGCCAGCCCAGACTTTGTCTCAACAAAAGCCAAGGACCTCGTGTAATGGCTGTAAGGGGAGGAGTGGACACAGTTTCTATAAGAAGGATGGCAATGCCTCCAGGGTCTTGGGCATCTTCACATATTTCTAGAGAAGAGCTCAACTCTGGAGCCCTGGGAAGCAGAGGAAACAAGGCAGGTAGTGTGCCTGGGTTCAGACCACACTTTCCTAAATGGATCCACAGGTGATGAATGTAGGGCCCCAAGATCCACAGGGATGTGGGGCCACAGGCAAGCTCTGGCTAAGGGACACGCAGTACCCGCCAGTCTCATTGCAGGCAGCCTCAGCTGTGGACCTCAGTGATTCTGCTCTAGGAGGTGGCAGTGTCCAAGCCGAATTCTCATTGGTCAGGGAGGCTAAAGAAAACCTGGAAAGGCACTCTGGAGCAGCAGGATGGTCACAATAATAAGGCCGACACACATCAGCAGCAGTAGCCATACTGGAACACTCCCTGAGGATGTGACAAGGGAAGACGTGAGTGAGCCAAGGAGGCTCAGAGCTTAAAGACCAGAACCCCTTAACCAACCCCATTTATTCAAGGAGGGGCAGATGAGTGGATAAAAACAATCCATTTTCCAGGGGTCAATTTTTGCTATGGCTAAACATGAAGTGGTACCCCCAACACACAAAACATAACAGTGACTCACGCCGTGAGGGCAGCAGGTGCAACTGGCAACGACTATCCACAGCCACAGAGAAAAGAGCAGTTTCATGGGGTCCAAGAAGCTCTGGGCCACAACCCTTCTCAGGTAGAAAGGTTACATCTGTCACCACAATGCCATGGGCCTCCTTCACATAATAGAGGCGCTGGAGAAAGAGAAAACAAACAAGAAAAGCCTAGTTGGAGGCTCCTTTTTGGGACATATGTTCCACAGCCCCAGCAGCCTTCCTGGCCCATGGACTGGGCCAGACTCCTTCCTATACACTCAGGGTAGAGTAAGCCTGCAGCTCCCCACCCTCCATCCCCCATAGGGTTTGTGCCAACCTCTACTCATTACCTGGAGAGAGAAAGCTATATAGATGGCGACAGAGCCAGTGACCGTGCCTAAGCCTAGGAAGGTACCGGATTCACTGTAACAAATAAGAGTATTCGTTGTTCTGGAAGCTTATGCAGAAACCTTCTCACCCAACAGTGGTCCTCAAGAGACTGAGTCAGGACTCACTCCTGAGCTCCCTCAAGCACCCTCCTTTCCAGTTAAGCAACAATATCTCACACCTGACACTGAGGCAGGAGATGACTTCATGGCCACAGGGCCTGGTCCGAAGAGGCAAGAATGTGGAACTGTCCCAGGCTGTGAGGTAGCAGGGTGGGGGCTGACGCAGGCGCTTGTGGGGGATCTGCACTGTGAAGAGTCGCAGCCCCCCAGGTTGATCTGGAACCTTCCCAAACCTGGAAGCCGGGCAAAAGGTTTGTGCCTTCCTATATCCTGGTCACACTTGAAACCACCTCCAACATGGCTACAGCCACCCCCAGTTCCCCTCAGTCTCTTCCCACTTCCCCACTACAGCTGGGGTGTGTCTCTTCCAGCCATGCTCTGTGACCTTCATACCTGCAGGCCTGGTAGCGGTATGGTGTGTCAGAAGAGGCGGGTCCATTCTCTTGCCACTGTAGCTGTGTCACTAGTTGCTCCTTCTGCCACACAGAGGCCTTTAAGTCCCAGCCTACAGTCACCAACTGGGCAGGGGTAAAGATTCCAAATATGGACAGTTAGGACATCTACTTATGAGGCAAGCAGCACAAGAGCCCCCCTTTTCTGTACCAGTACCCCATACCCCCACCTCCTTACCTTGCCATCAGGACCCAAAGCCAAATCTCCAATCTCTCCTTCATGTGCTTTGAAATCCAGAACTTTCTCCAGGCTAGGTACCTACAGCCAAGCCAGCATCACAGTTTAGACCAGACGTAGCAAGAAAACTGCAATCTCCATCTCTCTTACCCCAATGGCCACTCATAAGTTTCCCAGAGTGCATATTCAGTCTCTCACAGTTTTGGAGTTATTGCAACTGACTTCCCTCTCCCTTAGGCCCCTAAAACCATACCTTCCAGACACGAACATGGCCATCAGTCCCTCCAGTAGCAAGCAGGGTATTATCGTGGTTGAAGCACACAACTTTCTGCAGTGGTTCAGTGCTAAAGTCTGTCTGTACTGCCTCCAAATTTTTTACTTTGAGTTCTACCCCTTCAGGGTGTACTTCTGCTCCAGATTTCTTCTCTGCTGGAGCTGCCCCCTTCCTTTGTCGAGGTCCCTGCTCCTTGGAACCTACAACACAATTTTCCAGGGTCCAGACTTCATTTGTTTTGTTTTTCAAGACAGGGTCTCTCTTTGTAACAGTCCTGGCTGTCCTGGAACTCGCTTTGTAGACCAGGCTGGCCTCAAATTCACAGAGATCTGCCTGCCTCTGCCTCCCAAGTGCTGATTTCTTTGGGGTTTCTTGTTATTGTGGTTGTTGCTTTTTAAAGACAGTGACAGAACTTACTATGTTCCCCAAGCTAGCTCTAAATATCCTCTTGCCTCCACTCCTAAGAAAGGAGATTGCACCACCACAACCTAGCAGAATCCAGGCTTCTGTATTAACTAGTATTAGTCCTTCTGTACTGACAGTACGGAGAGTGTTTTGGCGCTACTGAGACCCTACACCTAATCTCTCCTCTTTAGAGACCACGATTAGAGTGATTTTTCCAACGCTCCTCACCTGACTTCTCTGTTTTATTGCGCTTCTGTTGATGGACATGAAAACGTAGAAGCTGACATCGGGCATCCTGTCCGGCAGCAAGGATGTCACCAGCCAGTGCCAAGTTCATAGTGGCCCGTGTCTCTGTGTCATGAGAGTGTAGCAAGGAGGCGCTCAGGCAGCCATTGATTTGCTCTAGCTGCAGAAAGTGCTGGGAGGGAACCAACGTGGGCAAAGTTCAGGCGAGCCCGGAAGTCACATCAAGTCCTAGACTTAGTCGTTTAAGTCCTGTCTTAGTTGTATCCCTTGGCTTCCCGCGCCTCCATCTCATGGGGTTTGTTGTTGTTGCTGTTGTTAGAGCTTTATTTTCTTATTGGAGCTCTCCAATTAGTACAGCAAGTAGGGCTTAGATTACTAAATCCAGTTTACAGAAAGCAAGGAATCCAGGCTCGAGCTGCTTGAAGGCACATAAGACAGTGTGCCTTCCTGGAAAAGGCCAGAAAAGCAGCCCTGGACCAGCTCCCGCGGTCCTGCCTTCGCAGACCCGCACAGTTTCCAGGCTGTTATTTGGACGCCTTAACCACTCTTCTAAGGTGAAACCAGCACCCAGGCGTCTACGCCGGGTTTTCCCACTAGAAACAGGCAGGGCTTAAAGTAGGGGTACGACTCAGCCCTGCATCCCCTCCGCCCCGCCCCCGTCACCCCAGAATCGCCCTCGGGCACGGCACGCCACGGCACGGCACAGCACGACCCGTTCCCAGTTGCCCAGAGTTCTCACCACACCATTCTTGATGCCGGTCTTGGCGGCTCCTCCTCCGCCCGCAGCAATGAGCAGCCCGTTCTTGGGGTCCACCTGGAGCGCGTACAACGGGAACGGGGCCCGGTACAGCTCCACACCCCGGCGCCTGCCCATCCCGCACGCGCGTTCACTGCCAGCCCCGCGGAACCCACGACATGCCGCGCCCTGCCTTCGACCGCTGCCGAACTTGGTACCGCCGTCGCCGGGAAGCCTGAGGACCCCGCTCAGCCCCGCGGGCTCGCCACCCCTCAAACCACCGCAGGTATCCGATCTGCGCTCGCGCGGCTGGAGCTCACTGACGCGCAGTGCGCACGCGCAGCGCTCCTCGGCTCTCTCCGCGCAAGCGCAGGACGCCAATCCGCGTCAGCACTAGCGGGACGCGCTGCCACGGAACCCTGGCAGCGGATCCGGTTCCTCGACCCGAATGACGGCCGATCTGCCATCTTTGTGTGGGGCGTGGGACGTGGGGCTGTAAGAGATTACTGAAGAACAGTAAACTTTGAATTAATAAGTTCTCCAATTGGGGCGGTCCCCACCTCCGGAGATGCTGCACGGACTCGTAGAAGAGAGGACCTTTACGTGTTACTCCGGAGAGGAAGTGTTTTCTCCCTGGGCACAGCGAGGCTTCAAATCATATTCACCGCGTTCTAATAATCCTAATATAAAGAAATCGCTCCCTCCGCCGCGGATTGACACCCAGCTCTGCAACAGAGAAGTTACGGGTGACAGTGGCTCCCCGACAGGTGTATTCTGTGTTGATCTGTGCCTGGTATCTCACCCCCGCCCTTTTAAAGATTGTTCCCTCCTTTCTCCCCGCCTCTCCCGCGTGCGTGCTTCTTGCAGGTGCCCACTGGAACTCGGGTTACAGTCGTGAGTTGCCATGTGGGTGCTGAGAATTGAACCCGAATCCTTTGGAAGAGCAGCCAGGGCTCTTAACCCCTCAGCCATCTCTCCAGTCCCCCTCCCCCCCGCCAATCCCCGCTACCATGGTGGAGGTTCCACCCAAGCCCCCTTCCCTATCTCCCTCCAAACCCCGCCGCAACTCAGAAAGCCCGCCAAATGACGGCCCCTCCCCCAGAGAGGTTCAAGACTCCTCCCACGGGGTATTTAAACTGCCCTCCAGAAAAAAGACTCGAGGTTTTCCGGGTCTCTCTTTCCCGTCTCCTCTCGGGCGGGGTTGGGGGGAGGGTCTGGAAGACCATCAGAGAGCGCTGTATCCATTAAACGTGGGCTTTTTCTAATTCAGTCTATCTGGTCTGATTTGGATTGCTGCATCGGCGGAGAGGCTTATCAGGGTGCAGACACTTTTCACCCTTCTGAGGGAGCCTTCCGGTCTGAGTGGGATTCCTGCGTTGGCCTGAGGATGAGTTGCTATCAGTGTCTTTCCCTATGAGGAAAACGGTCTGCTGCCTGTCAACTGACTGTCCCCTGAGGAATGGGCCCAGTGGCCTAATCTTTGATTCCAATTATCTGTCAACAGACTTGAATTAAACATGAGAAGGGCCTTTCAGAGGCCTCTAAGCACCTCAGGTATCGAGTATATGGCACTTGCTGTCTTTGAGATTTCTTTCCCTCCAGCCTTGTTGGGGACTGGCCTTATTCTATAGCTGTCGATTCCATCCTGTGGGTGCAGTAGGACACAAACCCGAGATTCTCAGGGTTAGGCTTTATTGGATACACTGAAGGCTGAATGGGGTCCCGGGTGCCTCCGGTCCTCTTCAACCAGGGGAGAGCAGACTCCACAAGGGGTTCCCAGGGTTCAAGGCTGGAGAACACACCTGGCCCCCTGCCAGCCAGCCCTTCAAGGTGTTTCTGTGGCTTCCCAAGGTCTGAGACGACCTGGTAGGGAGGGTAGGGTTTGGAGGGGGTGTTCCAGAGGGTCTGCGCTGCTCTGGAATTAAGATGGCGACTTTCGAAGAGTAGATTCTGGAGACCTCTTTGGGGCAGGAGAAGGCCTGGGCTTTGGGAGGGCAGTGGCCTGTCTTGGTGCCTGAGGTGGAGGCCTGGAACACTGGTTGGATTTTGGTGGTTGGAGGCCTGCAGACCTGAGGCTCCCGACTTGGGAGAGTGTCCCGGTGACTTGAGCTGCTGGTGCCTGGGTTGCCGGAGTTTGACTCCTGAGGACCTCTCCCTGAGGTCTTACTCCCCGCCGCTTTTTTTCTGGCAGCAAATGCAAGGCCTTGGCCTGGCCCCGAGGCAAGCGGAGGCCGAAGCCGATGCCTATGCGGAGAGGCCCAGAATCCTGGCCCTGGGTGCAAGGCATTAGTAGTTGAGGGAAGGCAACCAGCCGCGGCCCTGTCTTGTACTTGGGGATGGGGCAAGATGGGGTGCGGGGCTGGAGGCACACTAGACAAACGGGATACTCTACGACTGGGGCCTGGTGGGTTGGGCCTAGCCACAGGCGCTGCAGAAACAGCAGCTGCAGGTCTCGTGCAATTCTGCGGTGCCCCACATGGACGACTAGGGCTCGGGCGAGGGCCCCTGGGTCCTTGAATTCTGCAGGGTCCACCTTGCTTGCCACGCATCCCCCTGCCTCCCCAGGGGACCTGGTGTTTCTGGATTGAGGCCACTGCCATGTTTGTTTGTTACTGGGAATCCCTCGAGTAGGTGAGCTGGGGCTGGGGGAAGTGATCGTGGGACTATGAACGTCCTGGAGGTGGGAAGGAGACTGGCAAGGGCCAGGAGGGGAATTTTGTACCTGGGAAAGAGAAGAGGAGCAGCGGGTAAGAGGAGGAGACAGACAGAGCTGGTAGTTGGGGGAAGCGGATGAGTGTGGAGAGGGAAGACAAGTGTAGTTTTGATTAAAGAAAGTGGGGGAACTAGGGAGAGACGAAGAGTATGGGAGAGGAACAAAGTCAGAATTTGAGTCAGAAGAGAAGAAGTGAGAGCCAGGAGAATGGGGCTGTGGCAGAGTAGAGAAGGGGAAATAGGCCTGTGTGGGAGAGGGCAAAGGAAGGTGGGAAGGAGGGAGGGACTGGTGGGGGGAGAGAGATGCTAAGTTGGATAGAGGGGAGTCCAGGAACTGTGAGAGGACCTGAGGGGGACACCCTGGCGGCACTGTGTTCTGTAGCAGCGCCTGGCCCTTGTTTTGAGGCAACATTGCCTTGAATCCAGGAAAAAAGTGGGTGGGGCAACAAGACCAGTGATTAGAGACCTAACAAGTCAGTGTGGGGATCTCTGAGGCCAGTTGTGGCTGGTACACAAGACTTCCTTCTGCCCTGGCCTGGCTGCTGCCTAGTTTTGCTACAGGCGTCAACAGCAGGCCAAGGGGACACGAAGCCCCTTCTACTTGGCTCTGGTGTGCTCAGTCCAGAGCTTGTATCTAAGCTTGGCTCTTCACTGTTTCTTAGCCATTTGCTAGGGATGTACAGAAATGGGGAATGAGAGCTGCCCCTTGGGAGCCGAGGGACAGTGGTAGCTTTGTGGGTGGAACCCGGAGGAAGACACAGTCTGTAGGACCTGCGGAGAAAAAGACAGAGGTCAAGGTGTTGGAATGACTGGTCCACTTCTGGACTCTGTTTCGGGCGCTCAGTTCCAGTGTGAACTCATCAAGACCCCAGATGTGAGGTCTTCGAAGAGAGCTTGCCTAGCATGCATGAAGTCCTGGTGTTGATCCCCAACTGCACAGAAATGTGACATGCTGACACAAGCCTGTAATCCCAGCAGGGACACAAGGAAATCAAGGCCAGCCAGCCTGGGTTATATGAATCTCTCAAAATAACAACAAAGACACTAGCTGTTCATCACCTTTGAAGTCAGAAAACCTGGCAAAAATGCTCCAGAGAAGGCAAAAGAGTGAAGCAGATTGGAAAGATAGAGGATAGGATAGAGTCAAGAGAGGCAGCTTAGGGTGTAGGGACCAAGATGAGAAAGGAACGGAGGATATTGTGCAGTGAGTTTTACCAAAGTGGATTCCTTCCGCTGCTTCGCAAGACACGTCATCAAATAGGGGACCTGGGAAAGAAAGCAGAGTCACAAAACAGTCTGTCGGTCTCCCCCCTCCGCCTACAACCTCTGACCCCCTCAACAGACCCTGACCCAGAATTCCAGTCTGAGAGGTGCGCTCCGTCTGTTTTCAGCCGGAGATCTTCTGTGGTACAGGCTTTTGCCTTTCTATCCCTGACACACAGATTTTGTAACCATCCTGACTTCCTGGCATACTGACTTCCCCTGACCTCTTGTCACCCTTCAGACTGGTCTCTCTCTCACTCAGCCTGGCCTCGGCTGGGATGATTGTCAGACACAGTGGCAGCAACAGTATAGTGAGCTGGTAAAAAGACTCCAAAAGACTGAGGCTTTGCCTAAGGGGTGGCGTTGCCGCCCCCCAGTGGGAGCTGAGGGGCTCTTTCCCTGGAAGTAGCTCTAACATCAAAAACCTATGTCACAGAGGTCATAATGACATCATGGGTTCTGTCCTCCCCCCCCTCCCCCCTCCCCCTCCCCCCAATGCTCTGGATCTTTCTCTCAGGGACTGCACCAAGGCTGTTTTGGTAAAATTGTCAAGTAGACAGAATTGTTGGATACACACCCACAAACCTAGCTCTGCCTCTTCCCCTGATCACTCCCCAGGGGTCTGAGCCTTCCAGCATCCTCCTTGGCTTCCTTTCCAGGAAAGTAGCTGTGTTCCATAGCCTGTTGTCCTTGGGATATTACTATATGTTTTAATAGCTGTTTTTAAAGATGTTATTTATTTAGATGTGTGTGTTTCTGCCTGTGTACATGTATGTCGTTTGTGTTCACGTGCTTGTGAAGGCCTAAAGAGGGTGTCGGATCTCCTGGAGCTAGAGTTTTAGTTAGACAGTAGTAGTGGTGAGTTGCATGAACTCCAGTCCCCTGCAAGAGTCCCCAGTGCTCGTCACTACTGAGCCCTCTCTCCAGTCCTTGCTTTTATTCTTTTATTCATTGTATGTGCATGGACACTCACATGGCATAGCACATATGTGGAAGCCAAAGGACAGTTGGTTCCCTTCTTCCACCCTGTAGGTCCTGGGAACCAAACTCTAGTCATCAAGCTTGATAGCCTCCAGGATCCACCTGTCTCTATCCCCGAGTGCTGGGGGCTTAGAGACGTGAGTCTCCAAGTCCAGGTTTAATGTGGGATCCCAGTTCATGCTTTGTTTTGTTTTTGGTTTTTCGAGACAGGGTTTTTTTATCTGCTGAGCTGTCTTGCTGGCCCTAATATTTTTTTATTGTCACTTTTTTGGTGCTCTGAAGCATTGCCACCCCAAATAATGCACCATAACAAAATTAGGAGTGAGTAAGAGGCATGACTTATGTAAAACTGGGGAAGGTGAGGCTGGGAAGATGGTAAAGCGCTTGTACAAGCATGAACTGGAGCTGGGCAGTGGTGGCACACACCTTTAATCCCAGCACTCGGAGGCAGAGGCAGGCGGATCTCTGTGAGTTCAAGACCAGCCTGGTCTACAAGAGCTAGTTCCAGGACAACTTCCAAGCCACAGAGAAACCCTGTCTTGAAAAACCAAAAACAAAACAAAACAAAGCATGAACTGGGATCCCACATTAAACCTGGACTTGGAGACTCACGTCTCTAAGCCCCCAGCACTCGGGGATAGAGACAGGTGGATCCTGGAGGCTTGTTGGCCAGCCACCCTAGCTGAAATGGTGAACTCCAGGTTTAGTAAGAAACTCCATAAGTACAAATAAGGGGACTGCAATATGTACAAACACCCGACACCTCTGAGCTTTGCATGCACATAGGGCAAATGCACCCTTTCCTCCGTACTTCTCCCCTGTACACACATGCACACAATGCGGGAAGGGCACTTTTAAAAGGGCCTGTGGAGAAATAGCAAGCTCTTAAAAACTTCAGCCATATCAGTTTTAGGAAGGAAGGAATATAGAAGTTGAGGTCTCACCACCAGGACTAAGACTTGACTTTCAGCACAAAACCCTACAAAAAGCTGGGCGTTGGTGGCGCATGCCTTTAATCCCAGCACTCGGGAGGCAGAGGCAGGCGGATCTCTGTGAGTTCGAGACCAGCCTGATCTACAAGAGCTAGTTCCAGGACAGCCTCCAAAGCCACAGAGAAACCCTGTCTAGAAAAACCAAAAAAACAAACAAAAAAAACAAACCTACAAAAACCCAGATAAACTGGGCTATTTGGTTACCTCACTATTTAAGACTTTTTGGAAAGTGTTCATGTTCAGGGATATGAGGACCATTATTTAAGATTGTTCTTATTATAATATTTGCTGTCTTTTGATATTCATAATGAATCCTAGTCAACCATACATGAATTTATGCTACCATGATGTCTATTGGAGGACCCATAGTCACCACAACAATGGAAACTTATATTCAGAAGATCAAACCAGGTGATTAGAAGGACACAAATTTCAGCCCTATTTACTGACCTTGAGGGAGGAGAGAGGAACTTGACTCTGAATTAAGTCACCAATGGCCAATAGTGTAATCACTGTGCCTGTATGATGGAATCTTCATTAAAATAAAAAAACCCTAAAAATAGGGTTCAATGAACCTCTGGGTCGGTGATCTCATGGAGGTGCTAGATGGATGGATGGTGTGCCCAGAGAGGGCAAGGAAACTGGGCATCCCTCCACGTTACCTTGCCCTCCACATCTCTTCCCTTTGCCCGCTCCTGGATTCTATCCTTTATGACAAAAGAGAAAGTCTAAGGAAGCAATAAGCCTGAGTTCTGTGAGATGCTCTGTCAGACGACAGAGGAAGTCATGGGAACTTCTGATTGACAGGTGGTTACTTAGAAGTGCAGGTGGCCCATGACTCAAAGCTGTAATCTGACGATCCTTTGGGGTCTGTCCCTTTGATCTATGGGTACATGGTGCTGGAATTTCCCTGAATTGTTGGACACCCAATTGGTGTCTGGAGAATTGGAGAAGCTATGTCAGAAAACACCCCATAGTTGGTTACGGAAACATCAGAAGGAACAGAACTTCTCACTGTGAGAAGTGAGGGAAACTCCAGTTCACACTGACTCAGGTTCACACTGACCCTGCTTCTCTTATTTTGTGTTATAATTACTGTTATTAAAATATTATTGAGTACGGTGGGCAGTAGTGACACATGCCTTTAATCCCAGCACTTGGGAGGCAGCAGCAGGTAGATCTCTGTGAATTCAAGACCAGCCTGGTCTCCAGAGCGAGTGCCAGGACAGCCAAGGCTTCACAGAGAAACCCTGTCTTGGAAAACAAAATGTTGAGCAAGTGAAAGGAAGTCCCCTAAACATTTGGCATCCAGGTTGTAATGCAGTTGTTTTAGTTCACTGGTCATTTCCTGTTGTAGATATTATCAGCCACATACTCTTCCCACCCAAATTCCTCCAACTCCAGACTTGAGAACATCATGTTCTATTTCTTGTAAACGTTCTACTCTGAAACCTGCAGAGAGTTATTGAGAGGATGGATGAATAAGCTAAATGTAGTTGGCCAAGAGCATTTGACCCTGTCACCCTTCCTTCCCTTTTATATCTTGTTTTTATGTGTGTGGGAGGGAGAGTGAGGTGCACGTGTGGTCAGAGGACAGCTTCGAGGAGTCAGGAATCACTTTCCGCCTCTTCCCCTTCACAAAGTGCCTTCATATTTATTACTGAGCCAAATCAACTTACTCTTGTAGAGCAGATAAACACCAACTCAGGTTCATATATATATATATATATATATATATATATATATATATATATATACTTTTTAAAAAAGATTCCTTTATCATGTATGCAGTGTTCTGCCTACCTGTATAGCAGAAGAGGGCCTCCGATCCCACTATAGATGGTTGTGAGCCACCATGTAGTTGCTGGGAATTGAACACTGGACCTCTGGAAGAGGAGGTAGTGCTCTTAACCACTGAGCCATCTCTCTAGAGCCTCAATTCAAGTTCTTAATTAATGCCCAAATCTCCTAAAGTGGGAACTTTCAGCTTTACCTGGTAGGATTGCTCGTTGGCTGAAAACAACTGTGGTACCATGACGTGTAAACCTTTACAGGCCCACCCTGGCTGGCTGTCCTTAAGTGTCACCTCTCATAGAGACACCTTATTTTCTTATCAGTTTACATAAGAATCCTTTGATGGCTGGGCGTTGGTGGCGCACGTCTTTAATCCCAGCACTCGGGAGGCAGAGGCAGGCGGATCTCTGTGAGTTCCTGGCCAGCCTGGTCTCCAGAGCGAGTGCCAGGATAGGCTACAAAACTACACAGAGAAACCCTGTCTCAAAAAAACAAACAAAAAAGAATCCTTTGATGAACTGATGGCTTTGATGAACTGATGGCTTTTGCTTTTGTTTCTTGGCCAGAAATCACTTGATTCTGAAACTGCTGGGAGAAGACATGTTGAAAAACCAAATGCACAGCCCACGGTAGCAGAGGAAGGAATAGCCTATCCTGTTGTTTTGTTTTGTGTTGTTATTTTGTTTTGTTTCTCAAGACAGGGTTTCTCTGTGTAGTCTTGGCTGTCCTGGAACTCACTCTGTAGACCAGGCTGGCCTCCATAACTCTGTAGACCAGGCTGGCCTCCATAACTCTGTAGACCAGGCTGGCCTCCATAACTCTGACCACCAGTCTCACCCTGCTCTTACTCACTGTGTCTTTTAGATGCTGTATTCTTTTCTTTGTTTTTCCTTCCTTCCTTGCTCTTTGTTGTGTCTCCTCCTTTCCTCCTCCTCCTGCTCCTCCCCTTCTTTGTGGGGAAGATATTCCTAGGCTGTCCTGAAACACACTGTGTAGCTCAGGCTGCCCCCAAATTGAGGCAATCTTCTGCTTGCCCTTTTCTTTCTGACTGTCTGCCTTCCTTCATTCTTTCCCTTCTTTAAACAGAGCCTCACACTCTATAGCGCACACTGGGAATCATACTCAAGGCCTCAAACACTCTCAGCAAACACTGTCACACGCACATTTCTCAGCCTGTGACACTGCTTTTCACTGGGTAGCTCCTCCACTGAAGATGTGTATCTGAGGTAGAAGTCTGAGAGGCTGCAAGTTTTCATGACTGTGACTTTGCAGCCCTCCCAAGGGGTGAGCACTGACAGTAGAGGAGCCTTTTGAAGGTGTCCAGGCTGCCTAATTCCGAAAACATACTTAGGTACAGTCCTTTTCCTGCTGCTGGCTTTAATACTTTTTCCCTCCCTACACTGTGTCCTTAAAGTTAGTGAATCCTACCAGGATTGGCAAAGTTGGCGTGAGACCTGTCTCCTTTCCTGATGGGTGAGTTCCTGTGGAGAGAAAGGACTCCTGTGTGATCAGGGCTGTTGTGGAATCTCTGTAAATCTAGCTCTGGCAAGATTCAACTTCTAAAGGGCTCTGAATGGATGCTTCTGGAAGAAGGCCCTTCTAGGAAAGAAACGATTGCATTGAAAGCTAAGAACTTTCCCTTCATCCCACAGCACCTCTAGCCCCACTGCTTCCTAGATTTGACATTGTCCTGTAATCCCAGCAGCACTTGGTAGATGAGGCAGCAGGACTGGTGCGTGTTCAAGGCCAGCTTAAAGGATGTAACAAGTTTCTGACCATCCAAGACTGTACAGCAAAACATTATCAAAAAGAAGGCAAAGCAAAGTACAACAGTCAAGTTATTTCATCTCCCCACATCACAGTTTCCCCCATCAGAAACAAGTTCCAGAAGGCTTTCTGGAACTTAACTGACCAGCTGGCCCAGCCTAATCAGCAAGCCCAGGTCCCAGTGAGAGAGACTGTCTGAAAATGTGTGTGGGGAAGTGATGTGATTATATTTTAATTAAAAATGTTTAAATGAAGGCTGGAGAGATGGCTCAGAGGTTAAGAGCACTGGCTGTTCTTCCAGAGGTCCTGAGTTCAATTCCCAGCAACCACATGGTGGCTCACAACTGTCTGTAAGGAGATTGGGTGCCCTCTGCTGGCCTGGAGGCAGACATTCAGACAGAATACTGTATACATAATAAATAAATCTTTTTTTTTTCCTTCAGTTTTTGAGACAGGGTTTCTCTGTGTAGCTTTGGAGCCTATCCTGGCATTCGCTCTGGAGACCAGGCTGGCCTAGAACTCACAGAGATCCGCCTGTCTCTGCCTCCCAAGTGCTGGGATTAAAGGTGTGCGCCACCAACGCCTGGCTAATAAATAAATCTTTAAAAAATGTTTAAATGAGGTAGACAACACCTGAGGAAAGACACTGGAAGTTGACCTCTTAACCCCACATGCTTGTGCACACAGGTACACACACATGCACACACACACACACACACACACACACACACACACACACACACACGCACAAGCGTGTGCTCTCTTTTCTTTATGGTTGCTCTGGAGAATAAATAAGATATTCATATAAACTGCAGATGCATCTAGTGTGCTAGGAACATCAAAGTGTTATTAGGATATTAGCCAGGTTGTGGACCTGCCAATCAAGCAGGGATACAGGTTGTTGGCAGGACATAGCAGAGCCCTAAAGATGGCATCATTCTCCTGGAATCCTGGGAACAAAGCACCACATTTGAATTGGGAAGCATGTTTGAGGGGTGGGGAGTAGCACCTTGTCACACGCTTTTTGTGGGAGGAAGAAAGGCCACTGTGAGATATATATTGACAGTTTCTGACTCAAAGGCTGGAGACCCAGAGCTCCAAACCTGAAGCAGTAGGTCCATTAGAGGATTACTGTGTTAGGGTCAGTCATAGCATGGAAGGGCACTCTCCTCTTAGCCCTCTTCTGGCCTTCTTAGCATGGGTCTTGTCCTAGGCTCAGCCACTCCCGGCATGCAGCACCCCCACCTCTTAGCTGGGATGGGAGGCAGGCGGAGGCTATTTGCGGGGGCTGTGCCGGGTGGGCAGTTTTCCCAGAGCTAGGAGTGAAGGATTGAGTTGGCGCCGTCTTCTTCAGATACAGACTCTGCAGGCTGGATGGCCAGCCTGTCCAGGCTAGCTTGAGTCCAAGGGCTCCCTCAGGCTTTGGATTACTGCTCTAGGGGCTATAGCCCCAGACTTCAAGAGAGTGGCATGTCACAGCAGGCCACAGGGGTACCGGTCATGCCAAGAGCAGGGCATGGCCAGACTAAGGCCAAAGCACTTCTAGGCACTGACAGGAAGAGGATCCGCCTCAGCAGGACAAGGCAGGACCTATGGGACGACACTAGCTGGAGTAATCACAGATCGAGCAGAGCCACCTCTGCCCCTCGAGGGACCAGAGCTAAGGGAACAGCTCATGGCAGGGTAAGGACATGAGGAGGGACTAGAGGAGGGAACTGGGGAAGGAAGGGTTTAGAGGGCAGTGAGACGCCATCTCTAAGGGCAAAGCCCCAGTTGGTATTTGATGGCTCCGCCCAAGAGCAGGGTGCTGGCTCCTTAGACCCATGGTACCATGCTGAGGTGGGCAGGACAGGTCAGAGCTCCATTGAGCACATCTCAGAGAGTTGATCTAACTAATTTCTATTGAGAAACTCAGGCCCCAACGAGGGATGTGAATTGCCTAATATCTCTGACCAGTCGCCATCAGCAGGGGACCTGGACTGAGTTTTTTGTTATTTATTTGTTTATTTATTTTTGAGGCAGAGTCTAATGTAGCCCAGACTGGCCTCAAACTTCCTCTGTAGCCTAGAACTTAGACATCTTATTTTTTGCCTCCACATTCCAAGTGCCAAGAGTGTGTGTCAGCACACACGGTTTATGCTGTGATAGGAACTGAACCCTGGGCCTCATGCATGCTTGGTAAATAGTCCAATTGAGCTACATCCCCAGCCCAGGACTGTGTGTTTTGACCCTTGGTGCAGAGTCTTTCTCTTTTTACCATGGCAACCTCTTCATCTCAGGACCTAGTTGAGTCAAAAGTCAGCTAAGCAGGGGCATGGGGCTCTGTGGTTCTTGTGGTCCCCAGGGTACCCTGACAAGCAGGATCCAGACTTGGTAGTGGAACAGATGTTGGTGGAATAGTAGAGAGAACATGGGACTCTTGGGTTCTGAGCCAAGTGTTGCCACCTTCCTGTCATCTGATCCCAGCCCAGGCCTTCCTTCATTTGTATTATAAGGCATGGTTTAAAACTAGTGAGTCCCATTAGCTCCAGAAGATGACACGGGACTAATGGGCCCTTAGAAGTCAAGGTCAAATAGGCATGGTGGTGTACCCCTACAATCCCAGCATTTGAGAAGTAGAAGCAGGAGGATCCCAAATTCAAGGTCATACTGGGATGCATGAAACTGTACCAATAATAGCAACAATAACAGGGTTAGATGGGACTCTGGGTCTGATGCACTCAAGGGGCCCTTTCTGCAGAGCGAAGCCAGCCCTGAGAATGCAGCTCGGGAGCGAACCCGGGTGAGGACGCTGCGCCAGGCCTTTTTGGCCCTGCAGGCTGCTCTGCCCGCTGTACCACCTGATACTAAGCTTTCCAAGTTGGATGTGCTGGTGCTGGCCACGAGCTACATAGCCCACCTCACCCGGACCCTCGGCCATGAGCTGCCTGGTCCTGCCTGGCCGCCCTTCCTGCGTGGTCTCCGGTACTTACACCCGCTCAAGGTAGGTCACTGGCCTAGGGCCTTGGTGGGGAACCTTGGGGAGGGAATGGGAATTGGGGTCATTTTCTTCCTGTTCTCTCAGGAGGACCGAGGCTGGCTCTTGTGGTGAAATGGTGACCTGGGAGTGTGTGCATGGCACTGTGATTGCTTCAGGAGGCGGGAAAGCATTCTGAGATTCTTGGTGTCTGGGGAAGAGAGGAGTGGGTTCCTGGCTAAGGCCCAGAACCCAGGAGAGTCATCCATCTCCAAGCAGCTTCCCCCCCTCCAGTAGCGCCTGCCTTTCTGCTCCCACTACTGCTGCTGCAGACATCTGCTGTTTGGGAGAACAACATCCTAAAACCACAGTGCTCTCGAAGCACCCAGATTGGAGGGCTTCCAGCATGCACCATGCCAAGCCCATACCCAGTTTTCTTGCACCACAGGAAGTGAGGAAGGAGCCGGCCATCTCTACTGGAGTACAAAATGAATGAAAAGTATCGTTAACAATAATTATGAATGAAAAGGGTAATTAACAATAACCACACAGCAGTAACAGCCACAGTGACTGGACGCTAAAGATAAGCCAGAGGCTGAGTTCAGAGCTTTAGAGCATTCTTATCTCTTGGCCCTGCAAGAACCAAAGGAAGATTTACAGAGGAGGGCAGGAGACCCGAGGGCAGGGAGGGCAATGGGCCGGGTTCAGTTTGAACTGACTGCAGACCTCTCCATCTTGGCCACCACCAAAGGCCCCAAGGCACTTCAAAGGACCCTATGTAGAGTGTGTACTGTGAGGCAGGTATGGTGGGCCACATTCGTAGTCCCAGTACTCCAAAAACCAAGGCAGGAGGATTGCAAGCAAGTTCCAGTCTGGCAATGTAACAAACAAACAAAAACGAACTTGCAGTATTATAAAGGAACAAGGGAGGGGGGATTGAACTCAGGACTTGGAGCATTCTGGCCAAGCACTCTATCAACCGAGTCACATGTTGACTTTATTTTTTATGATGGACACTTTTTTTTTAAAAGATTTTATTTATTTATTATGTATACAACATTCTGTTTCCATGTATATCTGCACACCGGAAGAGGGCACCAGATCTCATAACGGATGGTTGTGAGCCACCATGTGGTTGCTGGGAATTGAACTCAGGATCTCTGGAAGAGCAGTCAGTGCTCTTAACCTCTGAGCCATCTCTCCAGCCCCCCCCCCTTTTATTTTTTATTTTTCGAGACAGGGTTTCTCTGTGGCTTTGGAGGCTGTCCTGGAACTAGCTCTTGTAGATCAGGCTGGTCTCGAACTCACAGAGATCCGCCTGCCTCTGCCTCCCGAGTGCTGGGATTAAAGGCGTGTGCCGCCAATGCCTGGCATGATGGACACTTTTTATCGTCTCTTTCTCATACGTACCGTTCTTCTGAAATGTCTTGAAACTTAGGTGCTTGTTTCTTGAGAATATAGCTGAAATACAAACTTCTGAGATTAAATGGGGTCAGTCTAAAGTGGTAAAGGTAGCACTGGACACAGGGCCATAGGGTAACACAGCAAGGTTCTTATCTGTTAAACGGTGGTGGGTATAAAGCCCATGTGAGCAGTAAACAAACAAAGGATGTGCTGATGAGCAAACAGAAGAGGGGGGGGGAGAAGACAGCCTAGGTCTAGAACTCTGCAGATAGTGAAGAAAAGCACTATGCCCCCTAGCGGGGTTGATAGAGAAGACAGACCGAGCAGAGCAATCCTTGCCTGTTCATTCATTATCTGTTTATATATTTATTTTTCAAGACAAGGTTTCTCTGTGTGGGTTTTTCTGTGTGTAGCCCTGGCTGTCCTGGAACTCACTCTATAGACTCACAAAGATCCACCTGCCTCTGCCTCCCGAATGCTGGGATTAAAGGTGTGTGCCACCACTGCCCAGCTATCCTTGCATTTTCTAAAACCTCCCTTGATCCCTAAGGGAAGACCTTGATATCCTTGCAGGATGTGAGCTGAAGAACCCAATCCTCATTCCCTTCTATGTCTCCTACTGCCTTACCCAGAGCACCTGCCTACCTCTTCCTCAACCAAGTCCTGCTCTTCTTAAGGTCCTCGCTGCCCTCAGTGGACTCCTCCTGTGCCTCTGTCTAAAGCTGTGATATTCAAACAGGGGGTGCCTGTTTAAGGTGATAATGGTTCTGGGCTATTCGGGGCCACAGTATCTGTACTAACCACTCCCCATTTGTGTCTTTTCAGAAGTGGCCCATGCGATCTCGTCTTTACGCAGGAGGCTTGGGATGCTCCAGCCTTGATTCCACTCCAGCCACTGCTGCCAGTCAGAGAACCAGGGATGAAGAGGTGGGGGCCCAGGTCTCTGTGGCCACAGATATTCTCCTTCTCTCTGATCCAGTATCTCCATCTCCTGGTAACAAATGACCAGCACACTCTCAGACTGTGACTCTCACTAAAGGATCTGTTTTTTCCCCTGACTCTCAGCCTTTGAACTTGACTCAGGCTCAGCTTTCAAGTTCAGGCTCCACTTCCAGCAGGGCGGAAGAAGCAATGGTGGCGACAATGGTAGAGACTTCTGAGGGAACCCAGGATGAAGATAAGGCTTGGCTCTTATAAGGGGACATTCCTGGCACTTCTACGGTAGTGACAGGAATTGAAAGAGCAAAGTGTTTGACATGGATCTAAGTCAAGTTAGGGAATCACATTCCCCTTTCTTTCCTAGGCCTCTTCACACAACAAGACAGAAATTACCCTGCTGGCACAGGTGGGGAAGGCTAGCAAAGCTGCAGCCCCGGGTGCTCATGCGCATATAGGGGAACATGAAGGGCTTTTGGTAGCAGTGAGTGTGAACATCTCTAGGTCACAAGGTAACAAACTAGAGAGGAAACTGAAGAATGGAGGGTGATTTTTTTAATTTGCCCTCCAAGGTTCTTATCCAACATCAAAGAGGCAGAGTTTAGGGTCCTTGTCCCTGGATTATGGTCTCTCCAGTTGCCCCCCATCAACACATCCCCCCGACGGGGGCCCTGCATCCTTTCATATTTTCTTTCCTAGCATGAGCTCTATCTAGAGACGAAGCCATCACACTTACATGGTTGACATTCCAGGGGAACTTAGCTAGTCCTAACTGTCTGAGGGGAGATCATTTTATCCCAAAGGCATCTCGACTTTCACTCAATGAGGCAGCCATTCACAGCCCTGCCTACAAAGGACATTGTCGGTACACTCAGCTATCCCCTTAAAGGGCCTAAAACGAAGCATGTATGTCTTTCTCATGGGATGACAACCACAATGTTCATTTCTGTTATGTTAGAAACCTCACCTCAAGGGGATACAAGACAAGGTGGGCTTTAACATGTTCTCTATGCCATCATGGATTGGGGATTCACCACAGGCATTGACATCCCAGGCTCACCCAGAGTCCTGGTAGAGGGTGCCAAAAATTTGCTAGAGCTTTGTAATATTTGTCCTTGGCCCTGAAGAAATAATTGGAGGACAAAGCACACAATGAGATGGGTCTTCCAAGTCAGGTGTAGTTTCAGATTGGGCCCTGAGGTCTAGACATGGAAGAACAGCCTTCCTGACAAACTTCAGTATCTGAGGCCAACTAGAATCCCAACAGGGCGATCGGGCAGGCTAGAAGGGACTGGGTCTGCTCCTCCATAGGGCTGACCAGGGGAAAGGGGGTTGGGGGGGAGGTGACTCAGCGAGCTGTGGTGGAGCTAGAAGACACAGAACGTCCCAGACTGAGCTGCATGGACGGGGAGAACAGCTGGGCTGTGGCTGGGAGCCATTGCAGAAGGCTTCAGCCAAGGCCAAACACATAAATCTGCCTGGTCCCACATTTCTGCTAGGAGACCCTGAGAACTTGTACAGAGCTGATGCGGGCAGCTGGACGGGGCCAGGCAGGGGCAGAGACCAGGTGTGGGAGGGCAAGAACAGCATTCTTCACAAGACCATAAAAGTCCAGCCCTGGGGGTTCTATTTTTAAAACCAAATAGCACCATCTCCCTGGTTGAGCTGAAGGGTGGTAAAAAAGGCGTGTCCATGATTTCCTCCCAGTCAGTGGCATATGATTGGTCTTTGGGCAGGCAGGGAATTGGCTTTGGGTTTGTGCTGGGAGTCCCCTCACAGCCTAGAGCATCTTCCAGTGATTGGGTAGAGTTTGATTTAGAGCTATCAGTGTGCACCCTGTCCAGACTCAAGCTTTGGCCTCACTGTGACAAACCTCTCAGGGCTGAACACGTAACAGCACCCTGGTGGAGAAGACTAAGAGGATAAAATTGGTAGAGGATTGGGTTAAAGAGAGCAAGCCTATCAGGAGGAGTTGGGTTTTTGTTTTGTTTTTGATGTGGCTCACCGTGTAGCCCAGGCTGGCTTTGAACTTGAAATCCTTCTGCCTCAGCAGGGATGATGAGTTTACAGGCCTGTACCTCCCTCCCCAACTAGGACATGTTTCTAAGACTGCTTCCAGGGAATATGGTTTTCTTAGTGACCAGGACAGTCACTTGGCACAGTCTCCCTGGGAGTTAGAGGGGCTGGTAATGGGGATGGAAGCCAAAGGAAGACCCAGGACATGACTGGAGCCTTGCCCTCCCTAAGGCACACAGTGCTGCTCTTGAGAGATATCAGCCTGGGGACTGGAGTCTGTAAGCCAAACAGAACCAGGAATGAACCCCTTTGTCCACGGCAGAAGAAAAGCACCTGTTGACTGGGAGACCTGAGGTCACCGGTGCTGGACACATGGCGGATAAGAGCAGTTAGAGACCATAGAAGGAGGTGAAATCTGTCTCCAGCAATAGCTATCCCCTAGGAACAAGCCTGTGCAGAGAAGAGCATGCACAACTTAAGGAGCAGAGGCCAGCAGTGGTGTGAGGGTGCCCTGGTCCAGGCGTCAGTGGGATGGGTACACCCAGGGAACCTAGTCCATTCAGTTTTCTTACAGTCCCTCTCAGGGTGAGATACAGGCAGAGTGCTGAGGAGACTTCCTTGTTGCCTCCCTCCACCCAGCTGGATATGCTGCATGAGACCATGGCTGAGGCTCTGAGGGAGCTATGGAAGGGCAGAGCTTGTCAAGTCGTGGAGTTCACCAAACTGGGAATGAGTGGTGGCTATTCTTGACTGTCAACTTGATGGGATTGAGAGATGACTGGGGATTAGGAGAGTGCACCTCTGGGTTCGTCTGTGAGGACTTTTACCTGCTGAATGGCTTAGTTCATAGATGGGTTCAAAATAGACTATTGATAAACCCAGCATGTTGGCGCACGCCTTTAATCCTAGCACTTAGGAGGTAGAGGCAGGCCGATCTCTATGAGTTGGAGACCAGTAAGGCCAGCCAGTGAGATCCTGTCTCAAAAACAAAACTAGGCTATTGAGCCAGGCAGCAGTGTTGGTGCACATCTTTAATCCCAACACTGGGGACGCGGAGACAGGCAGATCTCTGAGTTCGAGATCAGCCTGGTCTACAGAGTAAATTCCAGAATGGTCAGGGCTACACAGAGAGACCTTGTCTTGAAAAACAAAAACAAAACAAAAATTAAGATTATTAGGTGGTGACGGAATTGTGGACAGGCTGGAGGACGTAGGTCACTGGGACTGTGTGCTTGGGGACATATGTCATGCCTGACCTTCCCTGTTACTTCTGCCCTCTTGTCTCCGCATGCCATGACAGAAAGAGCTTCCCTTCTATATATTCCTGATACCGTGATGTTCTGCCCACACCCAGGAAGCCAAGAAGCCATGAACTCTGTGAAAGTTTGGAACAAAACAAACCTTTCCTATTTTACATTGTCTCCATCCGGAATTTGGTTACAGCAATGTGAATGCCAGGGAACAGTGAGATCAAGATGTTTTCTAAGAAATAATCCTTCTTCCTCCTTCTGGGAAAGGCTTGACTAGGATGAGTGAGATAATACCAGCTTTTCCATTTCTTAGTATAAGCCCTGGAAACTTATTCTAGTCTAGATCAAGGCTGAGCAAAACCAAATCCAGCTTCTACATGTTTGTGTAAATAAAGTTTTATTGGGACAGCCCTGTATATTTGTTACCATTATTATGGTTGCCTTTCTCATATCAAGGAATAGAGCTGAGATAGTCTCTGAAAATCCTAGAACACTGACTGTCTAGACTTACATAGAACATTTCTGACTCTTGCTCTTCTCATGATTCAAAAACATTATGGGTATTCCAAGCGTTTCTGGGAATCCTGGGTGGTCTAAATGACCAAAACTATTTTCATAATATAAGAATACAAGATGCAGGGCTAATCTGGGTGGTGGCGCACACACCTTTAACCCCAGCACTCGGGAGGCAGAGGCAGGCAGATCTCTGTGGGTTCGAGACCAGGCTGGTCTCTAGAGCCAGTTCCAGAACAGCCTCTAAAGCTACAGTGAGACCCTGTTTGATCCCAACACCTGCATGTGGCTCACAGCCATCTGTAATGCAGCTTCAGCTTCAGGGGATCTGACACCATTTTCTGGTCTTTATTGGCACTGCGTGTACTTGATGCAGAGACGTACTTACAAGCAAAACACCCATACACAAATAAAAAAAAATGAATGAAATTTACAAACAAAAAGCCCCCAAGCAAAAAAGAAATAAAATTAAAGGAGAAATAAAAAATTAGCATTAAATTAAAAAAAGAATAGAAGGCATCCTCTCTTCCCACCGTCTTCTCTCCCTTTCTTTATATTTTTTACATTTGTGTCTAAGCATGCCATCGGAGCACACAGGAGGGTCAGAGGACAACTCATGAAGTCGGTTCTCTTCCCACCAAATGAGCTCCAGGAATTGAACTCTGAGCATGGTGGCAAGAGTCTTGACCACTGAACCACCTTACGAGCCCTTTTTTCTGTTGCTGTTGAGACAGGGCGTCCCCTGAATAACACAGGTTAGCTTCAATCTCAACAGAGGGCTCTGACCTTGACCTTTTTTTTTTTTTTTCTTACCACATCTAGCTAAAGTTATTCTTTGTTGTTGTTGTTGTTTGTTTTTAAAGATTTTATTTATTTATTATGTATACAGTCTTCTGCCTGCATGCCAGCAGAGGGCACCAGATCTCATTCAAGGTGGTTTTGAGTCACCATGTGGTTGCGGGGAATTGAACTCAGGACCTCTGGAAGAACAGTCAGTGTTCTTAACCACTGAGCCATCTCTCCAGCCCAGCTAAAGTTATTCTTAAAATTTGTGGTGTGTGTGTGTGTGTGTGTGTGTGTGTGTGTGTGTGTGTGTGTGTGAGAGAGAGAGAGAGAGAGAGAGAGAGAGAGAGAGAGACAGACAGACAGACAGACAGACAGACAGACAGACAGACAGACAGAGACAGAGAGACAGAGAGACAGAGAGAGAGCATGGGATGTTAAGGTCAGAGGACACTCTTGTACTTCATCCTCAGGAATGCCATCCTGCCACAGGGTCTCTCATTGGCCTGACGCTCACCAAACAGACTAGGTGGAATTGCAAGCATGAACAACTGTGCAGCTGGCCTCTTTACATGGGTCCTGGGGGTTGAACTTGGGTCTTTATGCTTACAATGCAAGCACTTTTTTAGAGTGAGCTATCTCTTCAGCCTTTTTCCTTCCTTCCTTCCTTCCTTCCTTCCTTCCTTCCTTCCTTCCTTTCCTTCTTTCTCTCTTTCATTCATTTTTTTTCTAAGACTGGGTCTCATGTAGTCCAGACTGACCTTCAAATCTCTATGTAGCCAAAGACAGTCTTTAAGTCCAGATCCGTCCTTATACCTCCTTTGTCACCATGCCTAGATTAATACATGTTTCTGATGTGTTATATCTGTGTGAGTGTGTCTTGGGGTGGTGTATGTGTACACATGTTAGTGTATGGATGTCCATGTGCACAAGAGTGTGAGTACACATGTATGCACATATGCATGAAGGCAAGAGGTTGATACCAGGTGTCTCTTTCAGTTGTTCTCCACATTCTTTTTTTTTTTTCAGTTTTATGCATTTTGCTTGCCTGTATGTGTAGGAAGACACCATAACCACGCCTCCTAAGGGCTGGCTACAGGTGTGCCTGACCACGCCTGTCAGGGCATGGTCAAGGTGAGGTCAGGATGATGCATATTAGGTTCTTAAGGGGCGGCAGGCTACCGGTGTCCCTCAGTGAGGACCTGTGTTTGCCTGCCACCCCTTAAGAACCTAATATGCAAAAAAAAAAAAGAATCTAATATGCGTCATCCTGACCTCACCTTGACCAAGCCCTGACAGGCATGGTCAGGCACACCTGTAGCCAGCCCTTAGAAGGCGTGGTTATGGTGTCTCCCTACATGTATGCCTGTGCACCACGTGGGTACAGTGTCTGCAGAGCTAGAAGAAGCATCATACCCCTTGGAACTGGAGTTACACACTATTGTGAGCTGCCATGTGGGTGCCATTAGTGCTCTTAACCACTGAGCCACCATCTCTCCAGGCCTAGTAATAGTCTCTCACTGAACCTGGAGTTCAACCATTTACTATCCTGGCTAACTGCAAGGGCTATAGGCATTTGCACTTCCAGAACAGTTTCAGCAGGGCTGCACCCCAGGAAGTGAGGTCTCAGCTTCTGTCTCTGTCCTGTTGCACCCCAGTCCTCATCTTCTCTAGAAACAGACTGGAGACCTGGAGGCATCCATTCTGGGGACCATGCCCAGCAGGGAGGAGCTGATGAGGGTGGGCAAGGGAGGCGTGTACCGAAGGCAGGAGAGGCCAGGAGGGAGCCAGGCAGGCCTAGTGTGGGGAGCCAGAAGCAGGGTGAGTCCGAGAAGAGATCTGGAACCAGGGAGATCTCCAGAGACCTACAAGGATGACACGAGCTGACAATCCAGGCAATGGTGGAGAGGCTAACCCAAAAGCCCTTCCCCTAAAATGAGATTGATGACTACTCTTTATGCCATCCTAGAGCCCTCACCCAGTGGCTGATGGAAGCAGAGACAGACATCCACAGATATACACTGAGCTGAAATCGGGAATTTAGTTGAAGAGAGGGAGGAAGGAAGAATGAAGGGGTCTGTACCAGGTTGGAGAAACCCACAGGAACAGTTGACCTGAACAAGGGAGAGCACATCGACCCCAGATGCTGTCCGGGAGGCCAGTACAAGACTGATCCAGACCCCTGAACATGGATGTCAATAAGGAGGCCTCTGCACTCCAGGGAGCCTCTGGTGGTGGATTAGTATTTTTCCCAGGTACAAGAAGAGACTTTGAGAGCCCATCCCACGTGAAGGGATACACTCTGGCGCTGGACACATGGGGAAGGGCCCAGGACCAGCATAGGAAGACTTGGTGGACTTTGCAGAGCCCCCGTTGAGGGCCCTACCCTGCCTGGGGAGTGGTGGGTGGATGGGGTGGGGGAAGGAAGGGTTGGGGGTGAGGGGAGGGAGAGGGAGAAGGGACTTGAAATAAGCTTGTTCCCTAACTAGAACTAATAAAATAAAAAATAAAAAAAAAAGAAGCAAGGTGAGTACAGCAGGAGTGAAACTCCATCTCAAGTGACAAGGGAGAGCGATGCCACAGTAGAGTGAGCGCCTATCGAGGAGGAGTGGAGCCCTAGCTTATCTCCAGCGTCACAAAAGCAGAAAACAGTGCATCATTCTTGCGGAGACACATTCATTGCAAATGATTTAAGCAATGCAAAAAAAAAAAAAATGTGTATTAAAACCAGTGGTGGTGATGCTTGTTTCCAATCCCTGCACCTCTTCAGGAGAATCACAACCAGTTCAACTCCAGTTCCAAGGGACCCATCAAATCCCTCTGTCCTCCACGGGCACCTTCACAGACACACAGAGACACACATCTAAGGACTAAGGGCTGGGGATATAGCTTTTGTGATGCTGCCTTGGGTCCAATCCCCAACACTCCCAGGCCAAAAACTGTACATATGAGAGGCTGTAGGGTTAAAGATAACCAGAGATTGCTTTGGCTTCCTCATTTACAACATTCCACCTCTTCACAATTTCAGTGTTCCAACTGACAAATGCCAAAAGGTTCTGTAGCTCCTAAATACAAGTGTGGCTACGCAGGGCTTCTGAAGCATTTATCTAATTATCCTTTGTCAGGTATCAGGGTAAGAACCTGAAAATCAGAGAAGAGGGGAACAGCCACCAGTGACTTCCTCCCTCTTCTGTTCCTTCCTCCCAAAGGGCTGAGATCCTCTCTCAGTCCCACCTTACTACTTCCTGTCTCCTGTCTGTCACAGTCCTCCAAACCTCTATGGTTACTTTGGGTAAGCTAGAGGTTAGCTCTGCCCTCTGATTCAAAGCAAGCTTTATTTTCAGAATGAAATCAAAATATCACACAACAGACTTCACTTCTCACCCAGCACTGAATAACACAAGGAACTTTCAAAGATTGGATTAAAAATCCCCACAGAGGGATTAGCAGGCTGGCTCAGTGGTTAAGAGTCTGGCTGTTGGGCTGGAGAGGTGGCTCAGAGGTTAAGAGCACTGGCTGTTCTTCCAGAGGTCCAGGGTTCAATTCCCAGCAACCACATGGTGGCTCACAACCATCCATTATGAGATCTGGTGCCCTCTTCTGGTGTGCAG
This sequence comes from Cricetulus griseus, assembly GCF_003668045.3. Taxonomy (NCBI): domain Eukaryota; kingdom Metazoa; phylum Chordata; class Mammalia; order Rodentia; family Cricetidae; genus Cricetulus; species Cricetulus griseus. The sequence continues at coordinate 13,395,766 of NC_048600.1, read as the reverse complement.
ATATACATGGAAGCAGAATGTTGTGTACATAATAAATAAATAAAATCTTTAAAATAAAAAAAAAGAGTCTGGCTCTTTTGAGGGCCTGAACTGGATTCAGTTCCTAGCACCCACATGATGCTTCCTGTTCCAGAGGAATCGGCGCCCTCTCCTGGCCTTCATGGGCATCAGACATGTACACAGTGCACACACATAAAAGTAAATGGATTAACTTTAAAAAGAAGAAAAATTCCACAGAATAAATTGGATAGAAACTAGAATTTTTTTTTTTTTTTTTTTTTTGGTTTTTCAAGACAGGGTTTCTCTGTGTAGCTTTGGAGCCTATCCTGGCACTCGCTCTGGAGACCAGGCTGGCCTCGAACTCACAGAGATCCACCTGCCTCTGCCTCCCGAGTGCTGGGATTAAAGGCATGCGCCACCAACGTTGGGCCTGGATAGAAACTTAATCAAGTTCTTTATAAAGAATATATCTGCCAGGAAGTGATGGTACATGCCTTTAATCCCAGCACTTGGGAGGCAGAAGCAGGCAGATCTGCCTCAAATATTAAAATAAAATAAGATAAAAATAGAAAGTCTTAATTTCATTAGCATCTAGAAAAATGCAGATAGAAATCATCAGGTAACACTCTCTTGGTTAGGGTTACCATTGCTGTGATGAAACACCATGACCAAAAGCAAACTGGGGAGGAAAGGGTTTATTTCCCTCTAGGTTTCATATAACAGTTCATTGTCAGAAGCAGTGAGGACAAGAACTCACACAGGGCAGGAATAGGAACTGTTGCAGAGGCCATGGAGGGTGCTGCTTACTGCCTTGTTCAGCCTTATTTCTTAGACATCCCAGGACCACCAGCTCAGGGATGGCCCCACCCACAATGGGCTGCCCACCCCCATCAATCACTAATTTAAAAAATGCTCTACAGGCTTGCCTACATCATGATCTTATGGAGGCATTTTCTCAGTTGAGGCTCCCTCCTCGGATGACTATAGTCTGTGTCAAGTTGACATTTTAAAACTAAGCAGCACAATCTCTATCTGTTAGATCTAATAAGTCCACTCAAAAGTGATTTCACATGTTATTAAAAATGTCTACAAGAATGCTCCTAGCAGGGCAGTGGTGGCACACACCTTTAATCCTGAAGGGACCAACTCCCCATTTCGGGGGCCATAACAGCTGGACACATGCTTGCCCTGACCTTGCCTTGGTCACTAGGAGGTCAGATGCCTGCCTCTTGGCAAGGAACCAATCAGAAGTTAGATGGTGGCGCTATGCTTTATGGCCCTGGGTGTGCTTTTCGGACAAGTGCACAGCAATGACGCACAGAGCATAGCAACCACCCTGGGAGGGCCTATGGGCCATAACAACCAGTTGGCCAATCAACACAGGGCAAATCCTCCAAGCCTGGAGGCACACCAATCCTGAGCCTGTGTGTACCCCTAGACACTCCCCTTATGCTGTCCAATAAGATCTCTATGTAGATGCTTCACAGCGTCTTTCCTAGCCATCTGCCATGGTGGGTGGATGAAGGGCCTGAGCTAACATGGGGTTAGCTCGTTGAACAACTACATTAAAGCCTCTTGCTGTTTGCATCAAGTTTCCGCCTCCGTATGGTGATTGGAGTGGCTGCGGTCCTGGGCTGAGATCCTGGGGGCCTGAGCCTCCGGGGGTCTTTCAAATCCCAGCACTCGGGAGGCAGAGGCCGGAGGATCTCTGTGAGTTCAAGACCAGCCTTGTCTACAAGAGCTAGTTCTAGGACAGGCTCCAAAAATACACAGAGAAACCCTGTCTTGAAAAAAAGTCTACAAGGATGCTCCTAATGTCATTATTTGTAACATCCCTGTGATGGTTGACTTTGTCAACTTCATACAACTAGAGTCACCTGGAAAGAGTCTTAATGAGAGACTCCCTACATGGGGTGGGCCCTTGATATATTTATGGGGCGCTGTGTGTGTTTAGAGACAGTTTTATTTTTGTATCCTTGGCTGGCCTGAAACTTGATGATACATAGATCAGGCTTGCCTCAAGCTCACAGAGATCTGCCTGCCTCTGCCCCTGAGTGCAGGGATCAAAAGCAGACACACAGTATTGTCTTAAGTGAGTTGACATGGGAATTCAGCGTACTGTGTGATGCACCATTCCCTGGGCAGGCTGTATTGAACTGTATAAGAGTGAAGAGATTGGACCGAGAACAAGTATGCAGGCGAGTGAGCATTATATGTCCATTTCTTTCTGATCTTGATGCAGATGTGATGTGACCAGACGATTGACATTCCTGCCTTGACCTCTCCCTGACGGTGGACTGCAATCTGGAGTTGCAAGATGATGCAAACCCTCCTTCCCCCCAAGTTGTTTTTTGTCAGGGTGTTTTAGCACAGCCGCAGAAAAGAGACTGGGAAAAGCCCCAAACTGGAAACGATTGGTTTTGTAGGTTCCTGAGGCTGTGGGATTCTGCAAATCAGATTTAACAGGCCTCACCAATAGAGAGCACTACAAGAAGCCACAAGACTTGGAAGAGAAAGGCAGGGGTGCCAAACTGTCACGGGGTTGACAGGTATTTATCCCCAGCTGTCAGTGCCCACAAAGATGGCTCCACTTCATCTTGGCTCAAGGGCAGAGAGTTCAAAACTGTCCTCAATAAGTCATAAGACCTAAAGGTCAAAGGCGTGGCTACAGTAGGATGTTTGATCTTGGCCTTGGGTGTTTTATCTAAATAACTGCAGACGTGGTCTGAGGTGTGCTTACTCCTGACCCTCAAGGCTAGGTAATGAGAAGTTGAATCTAAAGTGTGGTTACTGAATCCTTGGAGAAATGAGCAAGAAAAGTCTGTTTGTTCCGTATACATGATGCCATGTTCCCCTTTTTGGTTAAGGTATATAAGAGTGGTAAAAAAAATAAGCTCGTGGCATTCAGGATTGACTGATTTGTCTTCTAAGTAACAGTCCTGCCTGTCCTGGTACTCGCTTTGTAGGCCAGGCTGGCCTCAAACTCACTGACAGTCACCTGCCTCTACCTCCCAAGCGCTGGGATTAAAGGTGTGTGCCACCACTGCCCAGCTTTCTTTTTTAATTTGTTAGTACTTTCCTTCTAAATAGGAAAACTGGCTAAGTGTGGTGGCACACACTTTTAACCTCGCACTCAGGAGGTAGAGGCAGGAGGATCTCTGTGAGTTCAAGGACATTTTGGTCTATAAAGCCAGCTCCAGCCAGGGCTACATAGTGAGACCCTGTTAAAAACAAAAACAAAGGAAAACCTAGTGCTGCAATGAAAATGTGGATCCGCACAGCTCTGGATAGTTGATTGTTCACATGGAGTTGGCATGGATACAGAAACAAACCCGGGCCTCTGAAAACAGTGTGTCATGTGATTTCTGACATGGGGATTACCAGAGGTGCGCCAGTCTGTATGCACACTATCTGCCCAACAGCTCCTCTCTCGCCTAGAAAGACACAGGAAGAAAATGGCAGTCTGGCAGTGGTGGCACATGCCTTTAATCCCAGCACTTGGGAGACAGAAGCAGGTGGATCTCTTAGCTTGAGGCCAGCCTGTTCTACAGAGTGAGTTCCAGGACAACCAGGGCTGTACAGAGAAACCCTGTCTTGAAAAACCAGAAGAAAAAGAAAGAGAGAGAGAAAATGGCATCCTTCCTAAGGTCTTCATGATCCTTCTAGGTTAGTGTAGTAACTGAGAATGCCCAACACAAGAGGCAAGTTGCTGTTGCTATGGCCACCATTGTATGTATTTGATAACATCCTTGTAAAAGCTGATTCTTTAACCAGGATGTATGTGATCATGTGTGTGGAGATTGTTCCAGACAATTTAGCAGAAAGTTATGTAATCTTCAGGGAAAATCACATACCATGAAAGATTGCTTTAGAGGGTGGGAGAGAGAATGGACTTGCCTTTATAATGGATGGAATATGATCTTCCTCACCCAACTAAGTACACCTCTCCATTCTTACCATCATAATCTGTGTCCAAATAAAGCAGGAGTAAACTGCTGATTTTAAAGTCTATTTTTATCTACACTCAGAGTCAAACTGTTTTCTTAAGATCCACCTGAGGTATAAATAAAGCCGTGGTTGGGCCAGTCTTTGGGTTCTGCTGGAAACACCAGACAGGGTAAAAATGGATAGTTGTTTCCTTCACCTCACTTCAGATAGCATGCTTTTTGTTACTCCAATTGTATTCCAGGAGCCAGTCTTGATTTTTGAAAATGTAGGATGCTGGGGAAATGGCTCAGTGGTTAAGAGTATAGGCTACTGATGGGGCTGTCCTTCTGTTTATGTTTCTCTTATCGGGTGATGAATAAAACACCAATAGAGACAGGGAGATAGGCAGGACTAGGAGATGAGAAGAATTCTGGGAAGTATAGGCAGACAGCAGACACTATGTGAGACCAGGAAGGTAGGATGCGCCAGACCCTTCTCCTATAAGATAAGACCTCGTGGAAATACACAGATTAATAGTAATGGGCTAATAATTAAGACAGAGCTAGACAATAATAAGTCCTAGAAACTGGCCAACAGTTTTATAACTAATATAGCGTCTATGTGTTTATTTGGGGCTGTCAAGGGCAGTGGGATCCTTCCAGGCCAGAAACTTTCCATCAACAAAAATGTTAATAATTAAGACAGAACTAGCCAATAAGAAGCCCTAGTCATTGGCCAACAGCTTTATAATTAATATAAGTTTTGTGTGTTTATTTGGGGCAAGGCGGCTATGGAACTGGACGGGAAATCCTGTAACAGGCTACTCTTCCAGAGGACCTTGGTTCCATTCTCAGAACTCATATGGCAGCTCCTAACTGTCTATAATAACTCTAGTTCCAGGGGACCTGACCTAGGTCCCCTGACGTAGGCGCCAGACACACATGTGCTTCACAGAAATATATGCATATAAAACATCCATCCACATACAATAAAAATTAAAAAATTTTGCGGGGCATTGGTGGCACACACCTTTAGTCCCAGCACTTGGGAGTTCGAGGCCAGCCTAGTCTACCGAACGAGTTCCAGGACAGCCTCCAAAACAATACAGAGAAACCCTGTCTCAAAAAACAAAACAAAAGATTAAAAAAATTTTAATTACCTAGGTGATGGTGGTGCACACCTCTAATCCTAGCAGTCAGGAGGCAGAGGCAAGTAGATCTCTGTGAGTTCAAAGTCACCCTGGTATACATAGTGAGTTCCAGGACAACCAAGGCTACACAAAGAAATCCTGCTTGAAAAAAAAATTCAATTTGAAATAAATGCAAAATGTGGGACCCACCAGGCTTCTTAAAGGCCATATTCACACTAGAGACTGATGCCCAAAAGCAAGACTTTTCTCAGGAGTTTTAAAGTTTGTGTTGTCTGATTTGTCCTCCAGCAGCCTCTGGTGTTAGAGGTTTATATTAGTCTCATCCATGAATCATTCCCCCCTCTTTTATTTAAAGCGATTTATTGCTTCAGGACACAAGACAAATATATGCTGCTGGAGGAGAGTCTGTGGATGACTCAGATTTCCCTCTGGGTGGGAGGACACAACACAATTAGTCTCATAATAACAAGCCAACCCGTGAAGGCTCTCTACCAGGATCAGATGGGATTTAGTTTTCTTCTCCTTTCTATTCCTCTCAAGAATCAGATGGGATTTAACTTTCTTCTGCTTTCTGTTCCTCTCAAGACGCTGTGGACAGTGACTGCTTCCTTTTGTTGCTGCTGCTGTTGTTTTTCAAGCCAGGGTTTCTTTGTAGCTTTGGAGGCTGTCCTGGAACTCTCTCTGTAGACCAGACTGGTCTCGAACTCACAGAGATCCGACTGCCTCTGCCTCCCAAGTGCTGGGATTGAAGGCGTGCGCCACCACTGCCCTGTTCTTTCTTCTTTAAAAGATACCAATCCTCAGGGAGATCCCAGGCAAGACCTTTGGACTTAGGGATTCTCAAGATTTTATTACCAGTCACAAAACAGATTTGTGCAGCACCATATGAGCCCCTTGGGATCACAATTATTCAGGAGGGAGTCAGCCTTTCTTAGCTAGTTTGTAAATAGCAACTTCAGCCAGGTGGGAAGGCGAAGACAGGAGAGCAGTGCCGACTTGCCTGGGAGTGTTTATGAGATCCACCATGTGGGCAGTTGGGCAGCCGATCTGTGTCTATTGGTGAAGAGTTTCCCACTCAGCTATTCCCACCCCGTCCCCATATTCTTTTGTTACATATACACTTTATTTGGGGTGTGTGTGTGTGTGTACATGTATACCACAGTAAACAAGGGGCAGTTAAAGGATAACATGCAGGATTCTGTTCTCCTCTTCTACCATGTTGGATGCAGGGATTGAACTCAGATTGCTAGGCTTGGCAGCAATCGTCTTTACCCTGCCCCTCTTCTCCTTATTTTTGTCACCATTTGGTTAGTTTTGACATCTAAATATTGATTTATCCAACACCACAATTCTCAGCTTCTGGCCCCTGGAATGAAATTGCCTATCCTCACCCTCCCACAGACTTTTAGCAACCCTTCTCCTGGTCACAGAGGCTGTCCTTTACTTTGTAATGGCCAATAGCTGCACCATTTTCAAACTATTTTTTGTTGTTGTTTGGTTTGGTTTCATTTATTTATTTACTTATTGAGATAGGGCTTCTCTGTGTAATAGCCCTGGCTGTCCTAGAACTCACTGAGGTCCACCTGCCTCTGCTTCTCAAGTGCTGGAATTAAAGGCGTGTGCCACCAGTGCCTGCAATGCATCTGTTTCAAGCATCATGACTTGTGCTGACCCAACCTCTCAGCCTCCCACCTCCTGAGGCCAGCACTCTGCTGTCCAGTACTTCCTACAGAGCCCATGCTCTCTGCTGCGGCTGCTCCTTTGAAAATCTCGCATCTCTTATGCATCTTCCACCATTGCTGCACAAACTCAGGACACATACATCCCCTCTCACCGAACTGTACCTGAGTACTCAGCTGTGTCCATTTGACACCACTGAAATTCTCACTCTAAAAATCTCAAGCAAGGTTCACCACCACCTTTGGGCGGTTACTTTTTTTTTTTTTTCCTAAATTCAAACATATAAGGTGCAGCAAGTTGGAGGAAAACACCCAAAGTTGCTCTCTGGCCTCCCCTTGCACATGTACACACACACACAAGAACTTGCACTCACAAGCCCATACAAGCACAGACAAATAACACAAACACACACACACACACACACACACACACACACACTCACACACACTCACACACACGAACATGGCCAGGGTATGATGATGCCCCACCCCAATACTTACGTCCATATCCATCCACAAAAAGAAATATATAAACCATACACAGATACAACAGAGGTTAGCCTCTAGCCCTAACACTCTGGTGGTAGAAACAAGAGGACCAAGAATTCAAAGCCAGCCTGAACTATATAGTGAGTCTAAGGCCATCCTTGACATGAGACTCTGTCTCAAAAAAGTCAATAAAGCCATGTGGATCTCTATGAGTTGGAGACCAGCCTGGTCTACAAGAGCTAGTTCTAGGACAGCCTCCAAAGCCACAGAGAAACCCTATCTCTACCCCTCCCCCCAAAAAAAAGCCATGTGTATTGGTATACTGCTTTATTCCCAGGACTCAGGAGGAAGAGGCAGGCAAATCTGAGTTCAAGCCCAGTCTGGTCTAACATTGAGTTCCTGGCCATCCAGAGTTACATAGTGAGGCTCTGTCTAGGAAAAAAATTCAATAAGTATAAAAACAAGTAAAACAAACCAGGCAATGAAACCATGGCTGCTGCCCTGCCTAGGGGAGGAGAGCACAGGGTCACAGCACTGCCCTAGGACTATAAACACAATGGGCATGCCCGGGGTACCAGCTGGGCAGCCTGAGCTGAGGGCAGAGTGCTGTACAGTGGCCTGCAGCTCACCCAGGTCTTGCCCCACAACACACTGCCCAACTGCACCCTAACTTTGAGCAACAAGATATCTGAGATGAAGAACGGTTCTTTTTCTGGATTAAGTCTCCTCAAAAGACCTCTGTGACCCATGCTGCCACCAGAAGCTATGTTGAGGGCCACATTTTTGTTTTGTTGTAGCCCTGGCTGGCCTTGAACTTCTGATCTTCCTGCCTCTATCCTCTGAACACTGGCACCCTACATCATACATACAGTTTAAGCATCAGCTGCTATTTTCTCATAAGTAAATAAAAAAAGGTTACCTGTGGAGCCAGGTTCTTGGGCCTGTTTTAGAAAATAAAGATGTTTGCCATTAGACTTCTCTGTCCACAGGGTGACATGTTTCAAGTAGAGTTGTCACATGGTTTCCCATCTGGCAACCAGAATTCCCAGTGTTGCATGGGCTGTGGGTCAGAGTTCATGGGGTCTGACAAACAAGTGGTTTTTCCCCTGTCCTTCCCAGGGCTGTGGCTGTATGGTCTGCTCGCTAACAGTGGTAAAATGACGGCTTGGCAAAGGATTTTGGTTTGCATTTGTCCATGAGTGGCGCCCCAGTATTCAGGATTCACAGTCTGTAATCAGAACCTGCATGCTAATTATCTCCTTATTAAAAAAAAAAGGCAATGCATAAAAATAGCATTGGAGCCGGGTGGTGGTGCCTTTAATCTGAGCACTCGGGAAGCAGAGGCAGGCGGATCTCTGTGAGTTCGAGACCACCCTGGTCTACAAGAGCTAGTTCCAAGACAGGCTCCAAAGCTACACAGGGAAACCCTGTCTGGAAAGACCAAAAATAAAATAAAATAGTGTTGAAACGGCACCAGCTCCCACAGAAAACGTCCCCTGCTCCCCTCAGAATTTCTTCGGCCCCTTCATCTTCCATCTTGAGTGGGCTTGGAAGAGAATACCCAATTATGGAGAGAGGTCTGCAGTTTCTCTGGAGGTGACTGGGTCACCTTCTGCAACTATGGCAAAGCAGAAGGACACTGAGTGATGACGGCTTTCAGAGCTTTAGATCACACAGTGAAAGCTGTGATGTACTGTGCCCTCCACTTAGCTTATTTTTAAAACCTCTGTCGCTGTGCGTTGTCACCAGCCAGCCCTGAGAATTTGGGTTTTATCCTGTGATATAAAACTGTGATCTTGGCTAAATGTCACAGCTCATGCGTGGGATCACAACACTCGGGAGGAGACTGCTGTTGGTTTGCAGCTAACCTGGTCTACATAGTGAATCCCAGGCTAGCTTGGGTTCCAGAGTGAGACCCTCTCTTTAAAAAAAAAAAATGTGATTTGGGATCTCTCCTCAATGCCTAGCTGTCTCTAACTCTGTCCCTGTCTCTCTCTCCTGGCCACCTCTATGCTCATGGAAACTCTGGGCCCTGTAGGCCAGAGCTTTTCCTTTTTAAATTTACATTTATTTATTCACTCTGTGTATGTGTGTCTGTGTGCATGTGTGTGTCTGTGTGTACTTGCCACCACACATGTGTGGAGGTCAGATGTCAGCTTGCAAGAGTCTGTTGTCTACTTCCACCTGTGGGTCCTGGAGATCTAACTCAGTTTTGATGGCCGGTGCTTTTACCCACCAAGCTATCTGGTCATCCCTAACCACAGCTTTCTTCACTATTTGGAAGTTCTTGTGAAGCAGTGAGACACACTGTATTGATTGCTATGTGGGGGCTACGACCTTCTTGCTACCAGAACTCTGATTGTCAAGTGTGGCCTGATAATGGGTTTAGAAAGCCTGGCTATGTCTCTCAGTGGGGTTGCCATATTTAGCAATTCAAATATATAATACAGCCGGGCAGTGGTGGAGCACACCTTTGGTCCCAGCACTCAAGAGGCAAATCTATGTGAGTTTGAGCCAGCTTGGTCTACAAAGCTACACAGAGAAATCCTGTCTCAAAAAAACAAACAAAAAAATTAAAATATAGAATATAAGGGTGGGAATATAGTTGTGGAGGGCTTGCCTAGCATGAACACGGCCTTAGATTTGATCCTTAATACAGCAAGGAGAGGGAGAAATTACAGAATATCCAGTTAAAACTGAATTTCGCATTAGAAAAAAAGAAAGAAAGAACTAGGCAAGCTGGGTATGATGGTGAACACGATGGTGAACACTTGTGATCCTAGCACTTAGGAGGCAGAGGCAGGAGGATGGAGAGTTCAACACCAGCCTACGAAACATAGCAAAACCCCGCCAGACGAGGGGAGAGAAAAGGAGGGAAGAGAAAAAGGGAAAAGGAGGGGAGGGGAGGGGAGGAAGGGAGGGAACTAGTCCTCAGGCACTAAGAATTGAACTATAAACAAGCCAAATGTGAGAACCCTCACCTCTTGTCAGGGCTGAATCTCGGGTGTGGGCATGTAACACAGATCTGGCTACCTAAAGCTGAGGAGACAGCCACTGGGGGCTTCAGGAAAAGATTTTTCTCCTGATTAAAGTCAAAATGGAAGAGTAAAAGTGCATTATGGAAAGCACTGAGGTGTCCCACTTTCAGTGACCTCCGGTGAAGGTGTGGTCTTAGGTACCGCAGAAGTCATCTTGTCACTAGGAAGAGAAAGGCCTGAAGAAGTCAGCAAGAGCAAGCCAAGTGTCTGTCATAGCTGGATGCAGCAGTTCTGAAATTCTCTTCCCAGATACTTGGTTCTGTGACATAATGAATGTCCTCACTGTGGGAACCACTTTCTGTTGGGTGTTCTGCTCACGAGGCTGGCAGCATCCTAAGTGGGACAAGAAATTGAAGCTCTGTCAGCAGGTATTAGATGGCTGCCAAAGAACCTTCCCGTATTCACGACACTTTTCCTGTGAGATCTACTGGGCCATGGCTGTAGTGTGGGTCTTTCTCAACTCCTTACACTTTAGAAATGACAAACTCTCTCTCTCTCTCTCTCTCTCTCTCTCTCTCTCTCTCTCTCTCTCTCTCTCTCTCTCTCTCTCTCTCTCCACACACTATGAGGGACACACACACACACACACACACAGAGAGACAGACAGAGACACACAGAGAGGGAGGATTCTGTGTGTGTGTGTGTGTGTGTGTGTGTGTGTGTGTGTGTGTGTGTGTGTGTGTGTGTTTATTGGTGTTTTACCTGCATATATGTCTGTGTGAAGTGTCAGAAACCCTGGAAGGGGACTTATGGACAAACATGAGCTGCCATGTGGGTGCTGGCAATTGAACCCAGGTCCTCTGGAAGAACAGCCAGTGCTTTTAACCACTGATTCATCTCTCCCACCCTTGGATTAGTTATTTTTGTTAACAGTTCTCTGTGTCCTCAAGGTCGCTGACAGCTTTAGAGTGCAGGACTGACTGTGCCAGGGAGTGCTAGCAGGGCAGGCCCATGTTATGGGGCAAATGGATGCTATTGAACAATTGTAGGTGCATAGAGAGGAGCCTAGAAGTTAGGGATGGTGGCTCTGGGATAGCATTGTTGTCTATGGCATCTGGGCCTCCACTTTTGATCAGTGTGGTACCCACTGCTTGATGGGTTTTCTCCTAAACACTCTAAACAAATCGATGTGATCAGATGTTTAATAGAACAATTTTGACAGATGTCTAGTGTTTTTACTTTAATCTGTTTGCCATGGTTACATACACATTTGCAGAATTCAAATCAGTAGTTCCATCTTTGTCTCCTTTCTCTGAAGCAACCATGAGATCAGTTTCTTGTGTACATCTCCAGAGTTTTATAGGTCTTGGAAAAGCATGTACATATGCATGGCTTTTCTTAAATGTTGTTTGTGTTTTAAGTGCTGGAGATGAAACCCAGGGCCTGGTACATATACTAGGTGAATTATATTCCTAGCCCTATAATTTTATTATTTTTTCTGGGGTGAGTGAGGTGTGAGATGGGTGTATGAAAGCCATGCACAGTATTCTTTAAAATTTTCATTTATTTTTTTATGTGTTTGTGTGTGCATGTGGGCATTGAGGCCACAGAGCATGTGTGGAAGTCAGAGGACAACTTGTAGAAGTTGGTTCTCTCCTGCCATCAGATAGATTCCAGGAACTGAACTCAGGTTATATGGCTTCATGGCAATCTCCCTTTCCTACTGAAAGGTCTCCCCAGCCTGAGTGTGTTACTGAATGGGTGTGTCGAAGTCTATAGGCCAGGGCTGGAGAGATGGCTCAGCAACTAAGAGCTCTCTCTGTTCTTCTAGAGGACTTGGGTTTGGCTCCTGTGTTGGCTCACAACCCCTGTAACTCTAATCCCAGGAGAACTGGAGCCCTCTTCTGACCTCCATGGGCTCCTGCATACATGGAGTACATATAGCTGACACATATAAACATACGTACAAATAAATAATAATCTTTTTTTAAAAAAAAAAACTATTAGCCAGGGCTGGAGAGATGGCTCAGAGGTTAAGAACACTAACTGCTCTTCCAGAGGTCCTGAGTTCAATTCCCAGCAACTACATGGTAGCTCACAACCATCCATTATGAGATCTGGTGCCCTATTCTGGTGTGCAGATATACATGGAAGCAGAATGTTGTATACATAATAAATAAATAAAATCTTTTTAAAAAACCTATTAGCCAACTCCTTTTAAATACTTCAAATGTTTTTGTTGTGTTTTTTTTTGGGGGGGAGGGGTGTCGGGTATGGGGAGGTTGAGACAGTATCTCTATCTATAGCCTTGGCTATCCTGGAACTCTCTATGTAGACTAGGCTGACCTTGAACTCATCAAGAGATCTGCTTGCTTCTGCCTCCTGAGTGCTGGGATTAAAGGTGTGTGTCTTGGCACCTGCCTATGAACACTTCAAATGCTGGTGGGACAACTATTTCTCATGCCCACTAAGGCTCCACTGGCCAGCTACACTCAGAGTCATTTGGAATCAGTAGTAGAATGGTTTGGGGAGCAGTGAGGACTAAGTTCCTCCTACACAAGAGACGTCACCGAGACTGGTACCAAAAGAGTTGCAGCCCAGGGCAAGGATGTGGCTCGGTTGACAGAGCATTTGCCTAGCATGTAGGAAGGCCTGGGTTTGAGGGCCCGCACCACGTACACCAGGTATGATGGCATATATTCATAAACCAAGCGCCAGAAGGTGAAGACAAGAGGATTAGGAAGCCGTTCAAGTCTATCAGTGGTTACATAGTGAATTCAAGGCCAGCCCGGTCTACAGGTCTCAAGTTAAAAAAAAAAAAAAAAAAAAAAAGTGTTGCAGCCAAGTTCCTGGTATCTATGCTTATGGTAGCACGCAGTTCTTGGACCTGGGGCAATGTCCTGGACGTTTTATTAATCAGGCTATTTCTGAACGTGGTTTATGGCTTTATGAGAGTTAGCACTGAGCCTGCTTTCCTGTCCTTCCAACAATTATCTCGATAATAAACAATTTTTAACTATTCAACCAGTTACTCCTGCTTCTTGCAACCAAGAGCCTTGTCTGAGGCAGGCATTTTCTTTTTCCCCTAATTTTTTTTTTTTTGCGGGGGAGCTCCGGACGATTATCCTTGCATATATAGCTCTGTGCCTCTGCGTGTAAATCTACATCATAAAAAGGTTGGACACTGCAACCGGAGAGATGGTTCAGAGATATGAACCTGAGTTCTGTTCCCGGCCCCCAATCTAGAGGTTCTCAACAGGGGCTGGGAGGAGCGCGATGGAGGAAAGGAATAGAGAAAGCCAGGATTCTTGAGTTAGGATCAGCGATCAAGTCCTTCAACAAAGGGAGCACTGGGAGAGTGCTGAGTGCCGGACTGCGTGCTCGCCTCTCCTTCAGAGGATCTCCTTCAGCAGTCTCCTGGAGCATCACACAACCACCTGTAACTCCAACCCGGGGCATCCAACGCCCCAGCAGTCACGTGGTGCAGCTCACACCACCTGTAACTCCAGCTGGAGGGGATCCAGCGCCCTCTTCTGGTCTTTGTGGTCACTTGCACTCACTCACTGAGACAAATGCACCGGCACAGAAACAAAAATAAATTTTATAATAATAATGCAACTGAAACAAATGCTCCGAATCTGAGGCTGCTTGCCTCCTAGAAGTTTCTAGCTACAGTACAAAGGAAGTCCATGGTAAGTGCCATCCACGCTTTGGTATTGGGGACCCCTTGTGGACAATTCAGACAGAGCAAGGGCTCTTAGAGAGCCTGTCAGAACCCAACAGTGAAGTTTCCACAGACACAGACTGAAAGCCACTTGTGCTTGGTCCCGGGTCATCCAGGAAAGGCAGTTTCTAGTTCTTTCGTGTGTGTGTGTGTGTGTGTGTGTGTGTGTGTGTGTGTGTGTGTGTGTGCCTGACTCATGTGTACAGGTGCCCAAGGAGGCCAGAAGAGGGCATTGGATCTCCTGGAACTGGAGTTAGGGGCAATTATGAGACAACACAGGTGCTGAGAGCCACGTTTGAAAGCAAATACTCTTAGTCACTGAGCCATCTCTCCAGGCCTTTTGTTTGTTTGTTTGTTTGGTTGGTTGGTTGGTTGTTTGTTTGTTTGGTTGGTATTTCGAGGCAGGGTTTCTCCGTGGCTTTGGAGACTATCCTGGAACTAGCTCTTGTAGACCAGGCTGGCCTCGAACTCACAGAGATCCTCCTGCCTCTGCCTCCTGAGTGCTGGGATTAAAGGCATGCGCCACCAACGCCTGGCTCTCCAGGCCTTTTGTATAATTTTTTTTTTTTTTTTTTTTTTTTTTTCGAGACAGGGTTTCTCTGTGTAGCTTTGGAGGTTGTCCTAGAACTAGCTCTTATAGACCAGGCTGGCCTCGAACTCACAGAGATCCGCCTGCCTCTGCCTCCCGAGTGCTGGGATTAAAGGCATGTGACACCAACGCCCGGCTCTTTTGTATAAATTTTTTACAAGCTGAAATGTAAGAATTCTCATTCCTGGGAGCTGGAGAGATGGCTCAGAGGTTAAGAGCACTGGCTGCTCTTCCAGAGGTCCTGAGTTCAATTCCCAGCAACCACATGGTGGCTCACAGCCATCTGTAATGAGATCTGGTGCCCTCTTCTGGCCTTCAGGGATTCATGTATAATAATGAATAAATAAATCTTTAAAAAAAAGAATTCTTATAAACTTGGCAAGCAAGATAGCAGTATGTAAAGGTGCTTACCATCAAATCTGACGACTTGGATTTGATCCCCAGTATCACCTGTTAGATTCCCAGCTCACAACCAACTATAAATTCTAGTTCCAGAGGATCTGGTGTCTTTTCTGATTCCCTTGAGCACCAGGCATACATGTGATGTACAGACATACCTGCAGGCAAACACCCAGACACATTGTCTTAGTTAAGGTTTTTATTGCTGTGACCACAGCAACTCTTATAAATGAAAGCATTTAACTGTGGTGGCTTTATGGTTTCAGAGGTCGAGTCCATTGTCGGCATGATGGGAAGCATGGTGGTACACAAGCAGACACGGTGCTGGAGAGGGAGCTGAGAGTTCCACATCTTGGTTGGTGGGCAGCAGAAGGAGACTGTGTGCCACACCGGGCATAGCTTGAGCATACATAAGACCTCAAAGCCCATTCCTACAGTGGCACACTTCCTTCAACAAAGTCACGCCTACTCACAAAGCCACACCTCCTGATAGTACCACTCTCTGAGTTTATGGGGGTTACTTAATTCAAACTACCACATACATAAAATAAAATACTTTAAAAGTTTAAAAAGAATTCTGATTTTCTTTCGCAAGAGAAGGTATTTGGAGAGTATGCTTCAAAGACAAAGCACATGCCTGAGGCCTTGGGTTCAATACCCACTACCAAAAACGGTATAAGAGTCTCCCTAAAAAAATTGACCGAGTGAGTGTGGTGATACATGCCTTTTTTGTTGCTGTTTTGTTTTCTGAGTCAGGTCTCACTATGGAACCCTAGCTGGCCTTGAACTCACTCGGATCTGTTTGTGTCTCTGTCTCCTGAGGATTAAAGCCATCAAGTCCCAAGTGACATATGTTTTTGGTCTCATTATTCATTCAATAGTCAGAGGCAGGCAGATCTCAGTGTGTTCAAGGCCAGTATGGTTTAGATAGTGAGTTCCAGGTCAGCCAGGGCTATAGAGTGAGATTCTGTCTCAAAAAAACAAAAACAAAAAAAAACAAAAAAAAAAAGCTGGGCACTGGTGGCACACGCCATTAATCCCAGCACTCGGGGGCCAAGGTAGGCAGATCTGTGTGAGTTCGAGGCCAGGCTGGTTTACAGAGAGAGTTCCAGGATGGTCTGGGCTACAAAGAAACAAGCAAATAAAAAAAAAATCTGAAAATAAAAAAAATTAAGAATTTGCCCTGAAGAAGCTGTATGCTCTTGATGCAAAAACCACATCTAAAAAAATCACAGAAATGGACTAAGCAGTTTATTCTGGAGCTGTTTTGAGTGATCACAGACCAGCAGCAAAAATTAAGGTTACCACAAATTCCATGTTCCAATGTGGAAGCAGTTTCATAATTTTACATTGCAAAGAAAGTCATAAATTAAAGCAAATTTAAGACACATTTGTTTGTGTGAGGCTGGAGAAATGGCTCAGCAGATAAGAGCACTGTCTGCTCTTCCAGAGGACACAGGTTCAATTCCCAGCATCCACATGACAGCTCACAACTGTCTATACTGACACCTTCACACAGACATACATGCAGGCAGAAGACCAATGTGGATAAAACTTCGAGGACAGAAACCCCAGTGGACCCTATTTATAATAAGTGGACCCTATTTATATAATTATTATATATAATATAATATATTATAATAATATAATAATATATATAAGTGAAACTCTATTTATACCATAGCAATGGTTGGTTAAATCTCTGCAATGTGACTTTGGTCTTGAGAGATGGGTCAGTGGACAACCCTCTTGTTGTGAAAATATGAGAACCTGAGTTGGAATTCCAGAAGCCATATGAAGCTAGAATGCATCTATGACTCCAGCACTCTTACTAAGAGGTGGAGACCCAGAGATGGGGGTTGTTTTTTCAAACAAGGCCTCCTATATATTACATTGGCCTCAAATTTCCTTTGTAATTAAGGGTGAAGTTGTCCTTGATCCCTAAAAAGAAAGCAGGCAGCAAAGGGTTTTATTTAGGGGAGAAGACTGCTGTGTGTGTGTGTGTGTGTGTGTGTGTGTGTCTCTGTAAGAATCAGAGTCGGGGGGCCAGAAGATGGCTCAGCAGCTAGGAGAGTTTACCGTTCCTTCCGAGGACCTGGGTTCTGTTCCCAGCACCCACACCAGGGAGCTCACACCTACCCATGTCAGTTCTGGGAGTCTGCAGCCCTCCGGCCTCCTCAGGCACCTGCACACACATGACTCACCAAAGCTCACTTGGGCACACACAAAATCGGGTAAATAAAATTCCTTTGGGGCCTAGATTAGCCTTGCTAGGAATGACCAAAGAATGGCAATCAGTGAGTAAAAGACTCAGGGGTCTGCAGGGGGCATTGGCAGGAATCTAGGGAAGTCAATTACCTGAGTCCTGGAATGTTGATGACAATGGTTTTGGGAGTGTGTCACCATTCGGGAGTGTTGTAAAGTGATGTGGACATGACTGACTCCATCAGAGGGGAGGCATTGCTTTTCCAGGTAGATCCGAGGTTCCATGTAGGGTTGAGCACGAAGCAGTCACTTATTCTCAGCACCGGCGTGAGGTATAACTCAGTGTGTTTATTGCGGCTCACTGCAAAAAGAAACTTTTCTGGCCAGTGAGCAGTACTATTCCATGGGAATAAACATATTTAGAAGGCTGTCTGACACCATGTCCATTCAGTAGTAGGCTCCTGTAGGGCATACGGCCTCCTGAGCTACAGGCTTTTGGCTAGATTTAGAAAACCAACTGTGAATTCTCTCTTGTGAAGAAGGCCTCAAATCCAAGCAGAAAGCAGTTGGTTACCCCAATAAGGGTCATGCCACTGTTACGCCAGTGGTCTTGGCTGGGAAGTCGGTTTTTGGCATCCACATTCACCACTTGGTAATATCACTGATGACTTTTCTCCCACAGTAGCCTACACAGTGCCTTTGGTTCTAGGAAAGCCAACCAATAGGGAAGAAACTTTCAGGTTATTGAGCTACAGCACCAGTGCTCTTTTTACATTTTAATTTTTATTTGTTTGTTTGTCTGACAGTGGTTCTAGGCATCAAATTCATGCCTTCAGGCATGTGAGATAACCACTGTAATAACCGAACAACCCCCAGCCCTGTTTTTTGTTGTTTTGAGGCAGTCTGGCTGGCTTGGTACTTACCATGTAACCCATCGTGGCCCCTAATTTTTAAAACTCTCCTTCCTAGCTTCCAGAGTGCAAGAATTACAGATATGTACCATCGTCTCACTCTTTTTTAAACTTCATATAGTTTCTTCACGTAGCCCAGGCTGGCTTTATGTTACCTATATAGCCAAGGATGTCCTGGACCTTCTGTTCCTCTTGCCTCTGCCTCTCAAGTGCCAGGACTACAGATATACACAGCAATAGGATATGAGATATGATCTGATTAAGGCTAGCATTGAACTCACTCTGAAGCCCAGGCAGACCTGGAATCTGATCTTCCTGCCTCAGTCTCCCAACGAGATAGCATTATAAGTCTGAACTACCAGACCCAGGTTACCTTTTCTTAGCAAAATATTGAAATGAGGCCTATATAAATGATCATCACTGGGGCTGGAGAGATGGCTCAGAGGTTAAGAGCACTGACTGCTCTTCCAGAGGTCCTGAGTTCAATTCCCAGCAACCACATGGTGGCTCACAACCACCCATTATGAGATCTGGTGCCCTCTTCTGGTGTGCAGATGATATACATGGAAGCAGAATGTTGTATACATAATAAATAAATAAAATCTTTTTAAAAAATAAAAAATAAATAAATGGTCATCACAATATTAGTAGATTTACAATATCATATCACATGAGGTGTGCTGAGGACATATACAATATACTCTAGCTGGGCCTGGTAGCAAAGGCCTGTGATCCAGAAACTGGGCGGGGCTGGAGAGATGGCTCATCCCCCACACGACACTTTATTGTTTTTTATCAAAGTTTTTATCAATCATTCAATTTGCCCAATAAAGACTAGGGAGCCATATTCTGGGGTGAAAGTCTGCTAGCTCAGAGAGGCAGAGAAAGCACTAAGCTGAAGTCAGGTGGTGGTGGCACAACCCTTTAATCCCAGCCCTCAGGAGGCAGAGGCAGGCAGATCTCTGTGGGTTCCAGACCAGCCTGGTCTACAACAGCTAGTTCTAAAACAGCCTCCAAAGCTGCAGAGAAACCCTTCGGGGGGAGGAGGGGAAACCAAACAAACAAAAAAGAAAGCACCCAGTTGATCCACTTCCACTGTCATCCCCCAAAAGACTTTTGCCCCCACTGTCTCAAACAAAAAACCCCTCAAACTCAATGTCCCTCTCTCCCTCCCTTCTACTTCCTGTGCATCTCTCTATCCCTCCTGGCTCCCTCTTACTTTCTATGTTTTTTGTTAGTTTGATTGTTCGTTTGAGACAGGGTTTCTCTGTAGCTTTGGAGGCTGTCCTGGAACTCACTCTGTAGACCAGGCTGGCCTCGAACTCACAAAGATGCCCCTGTCTATGCCTCCCAAGTGCTCGAATCAAAAGCACGCACCAGCACCACCTGGCTGGTTTTGTTTTCATTTTTTCTTAATAATCCTATGTTCACTTCCTGTCAACTGGTTGCTTGCTCTGCCTCTTGATCTATGGTTTATTTTATTTAATCCTGCTTGCAATATTCAGCAGTAAGCTCTTGGACTAAAGGTGGGTGCTAGGGCTGAGCCACAGCTAGAAAGAGGCTTTTCCCGTGAATAACAAAATCTCAGGGTTCACAGAGTGATCAAACATCCTGCAACAACCCTTGTTGAATTCTGAGGACTACAAGGTGCAGCTCACAGCTGGCTGTAACCACAAGGAAACCAGCACCCTCCATAGGTACTGCACATGCATGGTACAGACATGCAGGCAAAACACCCATATACATAAAATAAAAATAAAGCTTAAAACCTTAAAAAAATTAAAAGGGAAGAAGAAAGAAATTGAGGGATCAGACCATCCTGGGAGAGTTATCGAGACCCTATCTCAAAGTCAAAAATGACATAAAAGGACTTAGGATATAGTTCAGTGGTAGAGCTCTTGCCTAGCCTGTGTGTTCAACCCAAGGGTCAACCCCTAGTACTACAACTCTCTCCCTAGTATTACAAAATCAAAAACAATGGTAGCTGTCATGTTTAAGTGAACCTCTAGAATACCCTCAGATAGACAAGAACTAGAAGGCATTGTATTTATTTATTTATTTATTTATTTATTTATTTATTTGTTTATTCCAAGGCAGGATTTCTCTGTGACTTTGGAGGCTGTCCTGGAACTAGCTCTTGTTGACCATGCTGGTCTGGAACTGACAGAGATCCGCCTGTCTCTGCCTCCCAAGTGCTGGGACTAAAGGCGTGTACCACCACCGCCCACCTCTAGAAGGCATTTTAAAACCTCTCTCTGACACCATCGTTTACTCTCTCCAATGAAGAGTCATGTCTTCCTGACTTTGTGATTAATCACTTCTTTGCTGAAAACAACAACAACAAAAAATGTTGTTTTTTTTTACCACTTTTGTTCATCATTATAAATACTAGAGCTTGATTTTTTTTTTTTTAATTTTTAGACAGAGCCTCACTAGGTAGCCCTGGCTAGTCTCAAACTCCCAGAGATCTACCTACCTCTGCCTCTCTAGTGTTCAGACTAAAGGTGTGAGCCACCATGCTTGTTTTTTTGTTGTTGTTTGGCTTTTTGGAGACAGGGTTTCCCTGTGCAGCCCTGGCTGTCCTGGAACTAGCGTTGTAGACCAGGCTGGCCTGGAACTCATGGAGATCTGCCTGCCTTTGTCTCCCTGAGTGCTAGGATTAAAGGGGTGCACACACTGGGCTTCTGGTTTTAACTCCTTAATCAGTTGGGGCAGAGCAAACTACCCCAACCCAAGACCCGTAGAAGTTGACATTTTAGGGTGATCATCTGAGATTTCTTCTAAGAATCACTGACTCATTAAGGTCAATATAACCAAACTAGAACCCTGAAACAATGGGAGAACATGGTGGAACAAGGGGAGAAGATGGCTGTTGAACTTATCCGGGCTTCTCCTTCATCCTGGGATGGACACACCCCACCACACACACACACACACACACACACACACACACACACACACACACACACACACACACACCCCACTCCCCGCAGCCAATTTTAGCACTGTGAAATGTAGGCTGTTAATTTTGTTTCTTTTCTCTGAGAAGGAGGGCCTCTCTGGAAGGATTTTAGTCCTCATACTTATGTTTCAAAGAGCAAAATAATATTTTCCAACAATCCTATCCCACATTCTATGCTGGTACTCTCCCCACCCGGCAGAGGCTGAAGTCAAGGATCTCGTGGAGTTAATTACTGACAGCTGGCTCCAGGAAGCTGTCATGAACTTTACTCCCTGAAAAGACCGAATTTTCCTTCATCCTGTTGCTGGTGGGCTTCCCTAACTAGCAGTGGGACTCTGTGTCTCACCTTCCTGTTCTGTGCCTGTCTCACCTCTCTAAACTAAAATGAAAGGGGCCGTCAGCACATCACGTAAAAATACACAGGGATTCTTTACATAAATTAAACCATTCAGTCATCCATTCACCATCCACTACCCCTACTTGTGAAAAGAGACTAACTTGCTCCCCCTACTGGCCTAAACTTGGTGTGACTTGAGGGCAAAAAATAAAATCAGAGAAAACTCTTCATGGGACCTAAGGTCATATCATCGGCCATCTATCTGATCAGGTCTTCCCAGTGGCCCCTTCGGAGGCCAGAGCCACCTCGTTAGACTTAGTGCTGAGAGATCACAAGAGGAATAGGTGAGCCTCTGTCAGTCTCTCCCTTTATTGTTTTCAACTTGCAGGTGGGATAGAAACCTCCAAGATTCTTCCAGGCTCCCAGCAGCTTGACTCCTGAGCATCTGGAGCAAGCTAAACCCCCAGGTACCCTGAAAGAAACCCTTTTTGTCAACCCATGCATGGCCTGCACAACCCCTGAAGGATGATTCAATTGGCCCAGGAACTTCGACTATAACACCATTCTCCAATGACACCTACATTGTAGCAGGAAGGGCAGTCCTCTGAAATTCCCTATGTTCAAATCTTTTTCCCCCTATAAGACCACCCAGAGGCAGGGTGTTGGTGGCACGCGCCTTTAATCCCAGCACTCCAGAGGCAGAGGCAGGCAAATCTCTGTGAGTTCGAGACCAGCCTGGTCTACAGAGTGAATTCAGGACAGCCTCCAAAGCCACAGAAAACCCTGTCTCAACACCCCCCCCCCAAAAAAAGACCACCCAGAGTTCACCCAAACCTGCAAAACTTTAGCCATAGTGTGCTCCAATCCAGGAAGGGGACAAAGAGTAGAAGAAAAACTCTCTTCTGAGAAAATTCTATCAGTAAATAACCCCCCACTCCACCTGGTGATGTACCCTAACCTCTGGAAGGTCCAGAATCCCAGTACTCTGAATATCCTTGTCCCCCTTGAAAGGTTCAGGCATTATGCTGGCCTGCCCCTGTTATCTGGTGGAATCCACTTTTGGTCATGTGACCTACCTGTAGGCACGCACAGCTCCAGCGGCCTATCGAGCAAACCTGTCTGCCAGATTTTTGATTTCTGCCAGATCTTTTTGCTTTTTATTTTATTTTTGTCTTTTTCTTCTTATTTTATTTTTTGTCTTTTTCTTCTTTCACTGGCTCTGTTGTTCATGGCTTGTTTACTAAATACTGTGCCTTTCCAGGACCCTCTGTTTACTCTGTCTCTTTAAATCTCCTGTCTGTTTGCTACAATGTACGGATCAGAGATTACAATCTGACTCCCCCTTTACTGTTATCCAGTCCTGCTTATCTCTGTACCTGTAATTTAACTTTATACTTATCTAGCTCTATATACAACTTAAATTAAACTATTAAGTCTCATATTTCTAAATTGCTATATATCTTTAAATGATGATAAACATTTAAAGTCTATTCAAATTAACAAAATATTTATACCACTCAGTTTATCCTGTAAGCCGTTTACAAAGGTACAGCTTTTATTACAAAAAAGGTATTTTTTCTCTAACTAAAGGCAAACTTAACTGCTAAGATACTAAACAGACAGCCCTCAAATGCTCAGAGATCTAGAAAATATGGCATTTAAAATGTTTTGTTAAAAAGCTTTTTGTAACAGAGAGATAGGCCAGCTGCTGGCCCCACCCCATTTCCTCCGAAAAGACTGGGCACTGAAGAAACTTCATCTCAGTGACAACGCTGGTCACTGAGCAACCCTGCCCTTCACCTCAACTGGTACAAAGTATTCCAGACCATGGACAAGAGGACAACGGAATCGACTTTCCCGGCGTTGCTTGGGCCAACGGTAGGCGAGTCTTCCCAAAGTCTCTAATCCACAGGTCGCAAGTTATCAGCAAGAAGGCAGGTGTCCTGCAGCCCACTACTATGGATGGAGCACCTTGGGGATGGCTGTCCATGCAGCCTGCTGGCAAGTCTCTGTTATTCTTTAATCATTGATTCAGGTAAAATCTTATCCTTCTCAAGAACTCTGATGCTTTTGACGACTGATAGTCTTGCCGGCTTAAAGCAAAACAGATTCCAGTAACAGGTATTTTAGGGTTTATCTATATAAAGATAGGAAAGTCTAAGAATGTAGTTATAAAGGCCTGAGGATAAAAAGGCTTAAATGATGATAAAATGAGTTAAGACATTAAAAAGAATAAAATATGTTCCTGATTTCTCTATTTCTCATGCTACTGTTCATAGTAAAGTTCAACAATACCACTATATGATCATAACTACAAGGTCAAGATTATGATACTTTTCATTGTCAAAAAAAATCTGTCTGTTTTAAAATGGTAATGCTTTTAGCCAAGTTGCTTCTAACATGAATATGCTACTAATGTGTCTAATACTTATGTTTCCACAAACTCTAAGGATTCTTGTAAGTTCCAGGGAGCTGAATCAGATCCAAACAGGTCAGATTCACTCCAGGTAATATTCAATCTTTCCCTGGTCCCAAATTCCCTTCACTCATCTTGGGACACCTCGGGAACCCCTCCCTCATCTTACAATCTTCCCCTCAAGTGACAGGACCTAAGAAAAATTTTTTTTCTAATCTCAACCTTGTCTTCTGCTCTGTCAACATCTTGCCAGGTCTAAGAGGCGCCAGGGAGTTGCATACAGCCTGGACTACAATGAAACAACCAGCTTCCCCAGGACATGGCAGCACCCCAACCTTCTCGGGTCCCCCAAAGATGGTCAACGCCCCCCATGTCAGCAGGAAGCAGTCTTAAGAAGTCGACGCCCTTATTCCTTAACCTGCCATGTCTAAACACCCACCTTTTTTTAATAATAAGTAGAGGTGGGAATGAAAGGTTCAGGCATTATGCTGGCCTGCCCCTGTTATCTGGTGGAATCCACTCAGGCAATACCCTGGTCAGCCCAAGGTTCCATGGGAAAGAAGTCTGTACGCAGGTGCAGAGGACCCCTTTAAAAGATAGGCCCCTGCCCTCTCCCTCTCTCTCTCTCTCTCTCTCTGTGTCTCTCTCTCCCCCTGTCTCTCTCTCTCTCTCTCTGTGCTCCCCCGTCTCTCTGTTCCCCGCTCTGTCTCTCTATGGCGACCGGCCATGGCGGTCAGCCATTACCCTGTTCCTCTTCTTAGTCTCCCCATTCTACTGGGCCTTATAATAAACTTATAGTCTTATGTCTGTCGCAGCATTTCTCTTTTCTTCTTTTTAAACAAAAGAATAACACCCCTAATCCTAAGGAGAAAGGAAGGACGAGCCACCCTACTTGCCTTCCCTGGGAGGGATGTTGGGAGGAGAAAACAGAGTGACAAATGTCCATATGTCCATTTCCCTGGCGGAACTAAGGGAGGCTAAGGGACAGCTGGGACACTGCACCAAGCTCAGACACACATGGATTAACCCAGGCCGTGAAACAATCGTTAGAACAAACCCTAGCCCTGTTAGACACAAGGAGAGTGCTGGATCCAGCTTCCAAAATGGGCAACACTTTTCTTACTGCCCACAAAGTAAAAGAGAACAATGACTTCCCCATGGAGGGTGAGGCCATTGGTCTCATCCGGAAATCCTCACCAAGATGCAAATTCAGATGCCTATGAAGAGCAGAGGAGGACACACTCTGTTTATTTTGTCAAAGAGGGTTTCAAGAAGGTAACCTCCCTGGCTGTCCCCGCTGTCCCTTATGCTTCAGGAAGAAAAAGAGACCCCATTCTTTTTCTCAAAAGCTTATAAGAGGGGCTTGAGTGCTCAGCAGTTAAAAGCATTGACTGCTCTTCCAAAGGACCCGCATTCAATGCCAAGCAGCCACATGGCAGCTAACAGCTTTTTGTAATTTCAAGATCTGACCTCTTTACACAGACATACATGCAAGCAAAACAATGATGCAAACAAAATAAAAATAAAAATAAATAAATTACACACACACACACACATATAAAAGGCCAGGCGGTGGTAGTGCATACCCTTAATCCCTTTAATCCCAGAGATTGGAATGCAGAAGCAGGCAGATGTCGGTGAGTTCAAGGCCAGCCTGGTCTACAGCATAAGTTCCAGGACAGCCAGGACTATTACACAGAGAAACCTTGTCTCAAAAAAATCCAACCCCCCAAAAAAAATCAAAAAAAAAAAAAAAAGAAGAAAGAAAAAGAAAAAAAAGGAAAGAAAAGAAAAGGAAAAGGTTCTCCTGCCTTAGGCAGGCCTTCCCTCACTGATGACCCTGAAACAATCAGCCAGATTCCAACAGGGACCTGCCCTTTTCTGTCCTGGGGACCTTCTGCTTGTCTTAAATGCCGTGCCCACCCACTGTGGGAGGACTCATACTTTGTTACCCTATCCACACCCACGACAGTTCAAGTTGTAGGATTAGGTACACGGATCTATCACACCGGACTGCTCCTGGCTCCCCTGAGGCTATACAACACAAGTGTCAAGCACTGGACTGCTCCTGGCTCTTCTGAAACTACAACAGACCCCCACCCCTCACTCCCTCCCCTGCCCCCCCCCCAGAAACTCTGGACTCCAGCTACACCCATGAGCCACTGGAGGACCTGGGCTGCTCTTCAGATAAGTCTATCCTGTTGAGTTGTTCTGTTGAGCCATTCCAATTCCCATTGCCTCTGTCATAGCTACTGCCCTTGATTGCCATGTGTGGTATGGCATTCTCTCTGGTGCCATGTCTCTTGGTGATGCTCTGTCTTAAATTTCTGACAGAACTCACCATCACCCAGTGTCCTCCCCGGAATCCAGATTTCCTTGAGCCAGACTCTAGGCAATGGCTTGATGAAAATGATGTTCATTGTAACCTCATGGAGTCTGGCACTACCAGGGTGTGTGTTGCAGGGCCAGTACCTGGTGAGGGGAACATACAGGTTCGCTGCTTCACTCCTCACTCTTTGGGGGGGCCTGTTGTTCTGATGTGGAACAGGACTACTCTAGACCTTTACAAAGGAGAACCCTTCTCGGGAATATACTCTCCTATCTTGGCCCACACCCCAACAAGGCTACTCCACTCAACCCCTTCCTGGATGATACCTGTATTAAGAACCAAAACTGCCAGATCCCTGTGTGTGTTACTGTCTATATGATGAGTGCCCCTGGCCAGGAATGGCTAACCAATTGTAAAATTCACACCCAGACAGGGTCATCTGTGTGTAAGTCCACAAGCCTGATGACCTATGTAAGGTTCATTGCAACATAGAGCATTTGTCCCCACACCTCTCTGCCCTGTACTTGCGGGATCCTCATGGAGTTCCCTGATAAGCAGCCTCAGTTGCTGAGTGACTTGGTGGACTCCCAGGCCTCAAAAGACCAACTTCACCTTTCAGGCAACACTGGGTGTTACTAGATGAGCCCACAAGCCCCCTAGAAGCAACCTCAACTTGCAGACTGGATGGATCTGGGAATCTCTCTGGTATACCCAGATTTTTGCATAGTTCCGACTATGCTCATCCTTCGGTGGGATATTTCCAGATTCTGGCTCCATCACTTCTATCCTAAGTGTATTCAGGCCACAGCCATCCAACAAACCCAGTTCCTCTGGTGGCTGTCCCAAACTTGGCCTAAAGAAATTGCAGGCCAACGGTTCCTCACAATTGTGGCCCTTCCTCACAATGGAAAGGTCCTACTTGGGGAAATCGGCACAGGCCTAAGGAATGCAAGGCATTTAGAATGGGCCATTTTGGAGGAGAGGCACTCACCAGAAAAGGTCTCTGTACTGAAGATAGAATATAAAGTTGGTTTACAAGTCCAAAAGGAAGGGAGGGGCTGGAACCCCCACACTACAGAAGGTGGGGGATTAAAGGAATGGATGGCTTCCACAGAGAAGATCCTCCTGGAATATGCCTCCCACAACCTGGGAAAGAGCTTGAAGGTCTGCTACACATCCTAATTCAAACGGGATCTGAATTGACTAAAGGACAATGGCCTACACTCCTAAATGCTGAGGCCAAATCTCACAATATTTTTGCCACCTATGGTATGCCTGATCTCTGGGAAATGGTCTCTCATGACTGTAATGAGACATCCTGTGCCCTCATCGCCCACGTTCCCCGACTGAATGAAGCGATCAGATACCCTGTTGTCAAACTCACTGGGTTAGGAGAAATTATCCAAAACACCCTTATTGTGCCATGGGACATCAATGGGCAATCCTTTGGAACAAAACCCAACGGGATTACATTTCCCTATCAGATTGCCAATTGAAAAATGCTATCTGGCTCTGCCCTCGACAAAAATGGGACTCAGATTTCACGCAGACATGGCCTTTGGTACCCACCCTCACCAAGAATTCCATCTGGTATATGGGTGGGGCATATTTTGTTGGGAGGCCATGGCTAACGACACCATTGTTCTCACTGATTTCTCATGTGAGGTTTCGAAATATTCTCTCCCTTCCGAAGGACCCTGGTGCACAGTTAAGCCGACTGCACAATTGCATTTCACCCTCTTAAACAAGAGCTACATAAATCACGATGAGGAAGACTTCTCATTAACTTTCCCTCCTGGCATTCCTCATGAAGAGGTTGTGTTGGAAGAGACGCAGTGGCCAACTTCTGAACTTAAATTGGCTGATGGAAGACTCCTTGACCTCTTGAATCAAACCAATGGACTCTACAGCGTGCACTTGACGGTGGACGGCAGCGGGAACCATATGATCAGCCTCGGTGATGCTGATAAGAAATCTTGCAAAGGGTTCTTTGGGTGGTATTCTTGTCTGTTGTCGTCCTCCAATAAGGGCAACATTGCTGCGACTTTCTTCTTAACTATTATGTCAGTAGGGTTTATAGTTGCACTAATAGTTTCAGTTTACCTGTGTTACAGGTGCTGTCTTGCCCTCATAGCACACCCCAAGGAGGTACACTGCCATCAAGTGGTTGTTCTTCACTCTGGAGATCCGCCATCAACTAAGATCTACCGCGGCCACTTAGTTCAATCCACTCCAGAGTCAATCTTACTGCTGTCCCTCCCCACCCACATCGCCCACGTTATCAGCAGGGAGCAGCCAGAGCGATCTTCGCCCCCAAGTCCCAACAGCAGTTAGTGTGACCTCTGAGACAGAGCGATGAGGACATACAGGGGTCAGATGGCCCTGTCGAGTAGACAGATAAACAAGAGGTCATAGGGAGACAAGATGACAAGCTTCCTCCAGCTTCTCTCGCCATGCCCCGCCCCCACTTCCACTGACGTGCCTGAGCACATCCTAGGCAGACCCCGGGCATTCTATGAACCAATCAGCCCCCTCCTTTGTTTAGGTAGACCGATCCAAAACGAGGAGAAGGAAACCAGTTCTAGGCTTACAAAACAAAACGAAACAAAACAAATGTGGAACTCCCAGTCTTCCGGAGGGAAAGATTTTGGTTTCCAATTCCCCTCCCCACCTCCCCGTTTATGAGGAGTCTGCGGGGGTACTTTTGCTTTAAATAAAATTTGTTTCGCTTGTTGAGACTGTAATTTATTTCCTGCCTTTTAATTCTTTAATCAGCAGAGAAGAGAAATCCAACTGTGGTGGTTAGAATGAGAATGCCCCCCTTAGGCTCATATATGTGGATGTTAGACCAGAGGTGTGGAGGTGTGTCACTGGGAGAGTGCTTTGAGGTTTCAAAAGCTAAGATACCAGCCCAAGAGCTCTAGACAGTAATGTATTATTTGAATGTTCATTGCTAAAGCAGTTTTTCATTTCTGATTATGATATTACCAAGTAATAATGCAACTAAATATATCATCATAGTAAATTTATTTTGCTATCCAGAGCTATACTCTATCTTAATGTTTTGTGACTTTGAGTCAAGCACTGTGGTTTATGTCTGTAATCCCCATATTCAAGTGCTCCAGAGACAGGGGCATATATATAACTAGACAGGCTGTACTGAACTATATACTAAGTTTCAAGAAACCCCTGGCTACAAAGAGTGAGGCACTGTCTCAAAAAAATTATAATTTTTACATTTATGATCTTGAGTTAAATCAGCCTATACTTTTCTTTCTGGTTTGTTTTGAGAGTCTTGATTATGTAGCTCAGGTTAGCCTGAAATTCACTAGCTATCCTAGACTGTCCTCAGATTCACAATCATCTTGCCCCAGTCTCCTGAATACTGCGGTTATAAGCATGAGACACCAAAACCAGCTTAACTTTAACTCACTTATCCTCCCTCTGGTCTTAGGTTGTTGCTCTTATGAAACATACTTTAAATTTTCATAATTGAAATGTTTGTTGCTAGTTTTGTTTGATTGGTTGGGTTTTTGATATGGGTCTCACATGGTCCTAGTTGGCCTCAGATTCACATTGTAGCTGAGGATAACTTTGAACCCCTGATCCTTTTCCTCCTGCTTCCCAAGTACTGGGATTACAAGTGTGCACCATGGTACTTAGGAAGTAGATTTAGGAAGGGTCTTCTTCTATGCTTGCTTTTATGTTATATATGTAAATCTACAATTAATTATTCCTTGAATGTTTCAACAGTGACATCCTGCAGTCTGGGGGTTTCTTTTTTTTTTTTTCTTTTTAAATTTGCTTGGACATTTTCTTTCAGGGAGGAAACACCATATTTTAACTTAAGAAAAACCTTTACAGTCTAGGTTCTTTATTTCTTTTTTTGTTTGTTTGTTTTTGTTTTTCGAGACAGGGTTTCTCTGCAGCTTTGCAACCTGTCCTGGCCCTCGCTCTGGAGACCAGGCTGGCCTGGAACTCACAGAGATCCGCCTGCCTCTGCCTCCTGAGTGCTGGGATTAAAGGCATGCGCCACCAATGCCTGGTCCTTTATTTCTTTTTGTACATTAGGCCATGAATTAGCCTGGAGTGGGTTCCAGCAGCTGGGGCTCCTTCCCCGCAGGGCTCACAAAGTGTGCTTCTCTGGGTGGAGCAGCCAGAAGATGACTGGCACGGCTGAAAGGGTGGGGTTTTCTTCAGGTAAAGTTTTGTCTTCTACTGTTTCTGGTTTTTGTTTTTGTTTTTTGTTTGTTTGTTTGTTTGTTTCTGTTTTTGTTTTGTTTTTGTTTTTGTTTTTCAAGACAGGTTTTCTCTGTAGCTTTTGTCCTGGAATTCACTCTGTAGACCAGGATGGCCTCAAACTCACAGAAATCCGCCTGCCTCTGCCTGCTGAGTGCTGGGTTTAAAGGCGTGCACCACCACTGCCCGGCTCTGTTTCTGTTTCTTTAGTGGAACTAGAACTATTCACATTAGCCAGGCACAGGGCGTTTTTGAAAAGTTCTTCCATTTTGGTTAAGTGGTGACAATTCCAGAAACCACAGTGATTAGCATTCCATAACTAAAGGCTAGATTCCTGCCATACCACCCTCCTTGCAAACTCTTAATTATGACTGGCCACAAGAGATTCCTATCACCGGATAGGTGCGTTGGTGGCACACGCCTTTAATCCCAGCACTCAGGAGGTAGAGGCAGGCGGATCTCTGTTGAGTTCGATACCAACCTGGTCTAAAAGAGCTAGTTCCAGGACAATTCTTTTTCTCACTATTCTCTGTTTACTCCCAGTTGTTCTGGTGGAAGCTCTGCGGGTCCCATTCCACACCCCGCCCCTGAGAACGCCCACCAAGGGTCAGCTCCTCCCCCTGAGGTGCTAATGACAAAGGTCTACAGGCTACTTAAGACATGGTTGAGAGGGGCACCTGCCACGTGGTTCTTCCTGGTGGTTTCTCCTCTTCTGGGAGCACCCGGGAATGCTTTGCTGAGATTAAACCTGCACTTTTCTTCGGCCTGATCTGATTTGTTGCAACGACGGAGAGACTTAATATCGGAGTACAGAAACTTATCACTAGTAATGA
This sequence comes from Cricetulus griseus, assembly GCF_003668045.3. Lineage (NCBI taxonomy): Eukaryota > Metazoa > Chordata > Mammalia > Rodentia > Cricetidae > Cricetulus > Cricetulus griseus. Next base: position 13,364,599 of record NC_048600.1, on the reverse strand, counting down.
CCAATCTCAGGCCAAAAAAGGGAAGGGAAGTTTTTCCAACTCTCTCCCCACCTCCCACTTCTGCCCTATAGCTATCCCAGCTTCTAAGTAGACAGTAGGCGCTGCATGTTTTTTTTTTTTTTTCCAAAATAAAAGCCTGCACTATCTTAAGTCACGTTGCCTCGTCTGTCTTACATCTGACCTTTGAGTTCAGATACTTTATTATTTCTTACATTATTTCAGCAAGGGATATTTTTCTAGTACTTAGTCTATTTTATCTAAAGCCCCAGAATTAATTGGCAAAAGCTGTTCATATTTTATTAGTGCTTTGGTGCCAATTATACCTGTGGCTATGAAACTTTTTATTTCTAGAATTACATATTTGTGCTTTTTTTTTTTTTGCCAGAGTTGATGAATTTCACTATTCTTTTCAAAGTACCACATTCGATTTGTTGACTAAGGTGATTATGGAATATGTAATATATATATATATATATATATATATATATATATATATATATTATATATATTTCATGGTTTTCCAGGGATTTTTTTTTTCTCACTGCATCCTTGGTTGTAAAGCATGCCTCCATGAAGTTTTTGTTGTTGTTGTTGCTGTTGCTGTTTTTTGGTTTTTCAAGACAGGGTTTCTGTGTAGCTCTGATTGTTCTGGAACTCACTCTGTAGACCAGGGTGGCCTGAAACTCGAAGAGATCTGCCTGCCTCTGCATCCTGATTGCTGAGTTAAAGTGCACCACCACTTTTTTAGGTCCCACTATTTGTCTGCCCATGATGAATCATCCCCTGGGCTACATTTTCATTAAAACTGAATCGGTTAAGTCTGGGCATAGGGATTTATGGGTAAGAGAACTGCTTCACAAGCATGAGGACCTGAGTTCGAATCTTTGACTCCCTCTAAAGCACAGCATAGGCCAGGGATGGGAGCTCATACTCAGTATTTCCTAGTTACCTATCATTCTTTTACTTATTTATTTTTGGGGGGGGCGGTTTTCGAGACAGGGTTTCTCTGTGGCTTGGGGGCTGTCCTGGAACTTGCTCTTGTAGACCAGGCTGGTCTGGAACTCACAGAGATCCTCTGCCTCTGCCTCCTGAGTGCTGGGACTAAAGATGTCCACCACTAATGCTCAGCGCCTATTGTTCTCTGTATAGAGTTGAGGCCTCATGGGGTTGTCATCTGTGCCCCTAAGTCCCATCCACTGTGGCATGTCTACTGTTGTCCTTGTTCAGGTCATGTTTGGGCAGTCATGTTGGTGGGACTTTATGGGTGTAGTGTTAAGGTGGAAACTTCACCCCAGCCTGTGGCATCCGTATACCCAAAGAATCTGGGATGTTATAGTGGAAGCTTCACTCTAGTCCCTGGCATCCATATACCCTAAGAGTCTGGGATGTTATGGTGGAAGGTCTACCCAAGCCCTGCTCTCCTATCTCTTCCCAAACTCTGCTGTATCTCAGAAAGCCCGCCAAATAATGACCCGTCCCCAGAGAAGCTCAAGACCACTCCCACAGGGTATTTAAACTGTCCCCCAGAAAATAGAAATGTGTTTTTTTGGTTTTTCTTTCCTGTTTCCTCTTTGGGGAGGAGGGGAGAGGGGAGGCTGGAAGGCCTGGGAGCACTGTATCCATTAAACAGTGGGCTTTTTATAATTTGGTTTGATTTGATTTGGTCTGCATCAGGAAAGAGGCTTATTGGGTGTAGAAACTTTTCTTGTAGCTTCTGGCATTACTAGGAGACACTATCTCACCACAAACTCCCTGGTCTTCTGGCTCTCACAATCTTTCCACCCCCTCTTCCACAGTGTTCCTTGAGCCTTAGGTAAGGAGTGTTTTATAAATGCAGAGCTGATGGGGCTCCACAGCACTGCATTTTGATTGGTTGTGGTTTTCTGTAGTGGTTTCCATCTGTTGCAAAGAGAAATTTCCTTGATGAGGAGTGAGAACTATACTTCTCAGGCTAGACCCTGGAGGAGAAGATGGAATGTTTTTGTTTTTCATTCTCCAGGCCAATTAAGGGTCTGGTCTTCAAGTGTCATTTGGGATTGGGAGAAGCCCCTTGCCCCTCTCACTTTCCTTTACCAGTTCCATCTACGTGAGGGTAAGTCAAAGACCCTGCCTGACTGTGGCTTAACTTGGAAGCATAGAGGAAAATTCTCTTGTTTGTGGAATTGCCACTGGTCAGAGCCCACACAGTGGGGTGTCCATTACCTTCCTGAACAAAAGGACAGGTGACTCACCAGGACTATAAAACATTCTGGAAGATGCCCGCAGTTCTCTGGGACCTGGTCGACCTTAGAAGACAAAGGGCAATATTGTCCCTTTTAATTCCTCTGTCTACCTTTAAACATGGTTATTGAACACCCAGGTTAGTACACCAGTCTAGAACTTTTTTTTTTTAAGATTTTATTTTATTATGTATACAACATTCTGCTTCCATGTATATCTGCACACCAGAAGAGGGCACCAGATCTCAGAAGGGATGGTTGTGAGCCACCATGTGGATGCTGGGAATTGAACTCAGGTCCTCTGGAAGAGCAGTCGGCGCTCTTAACCTCTGAGCCATCTCTCCAGCCCCAGTCTAATACTTTTAACTACTGTGTTATATTTAGAGAAAACTTAAGGAAAATTCTAAATACATCTTGATTAGCATATCCAAGTCTTCTCTCTCTTTTTTTTTTCTCAAAATCATTTTATTTAATGACAATAATAACTGATGAGAAGTTAGCCCTGAAAACTGCAGTTGAAGCCTGGGCTACATAAGAAAACACTATAGGGTTTCTTCTGATAAGCTGAGGCAGGATAGGGTATGTGCTGTCTCTTCAGGGCTCTTTTTGGTCTCATTGAGTATGCTGGCAAGAGAAGCATCTGCTTCAGTGGCCACGTCCTTCAACACACCTGGGACAGTCCCGTCTTCTTTCACATCTTTAGGAACTTCTACTGCATATCCTTTGCGAACTAATTCCAGCCCGATATCAAGTTTCTTCCCATTACTGGTATCATATAAATGGGTTTTTGTCTAACTTGAGTTTCCAGTCCGGACACAGCTAGATATCTTGGATATCAATGGCTTCGAGTCAGCAAATGAGTGAGTCTCAAAAACTCATCTAGAGCTTCCTCTTCCCATTGTTCACCTGAGGGGGCGATTTGTGCCAGACTGCATTCTATTGCTTGAAAGGGAAGGCTCAGGAAGCCACTCCTGAGAGCCCTGGGTTCCTTCAGTGAGCAATCTCCATTATTTCCCCAGTCTACAAAATAGATGTCCCAGTTCCCATTTTCCAGGGTACCAAGAATCTGGGCTCGATACCAGGAACCATCTGCAGAATAATGTGCTGCTACAATGTCTCCTACGTGCACAACCAAGTCTTCAGGCAGACTATTTTCATAGTGCTGGTTCATCTCAATGAGAAGTTGATGCAACTGGTGGCTGTGGGAGCCAATGATTTGGATCCAGAACTGGGTAGGGTGTTCATAAGCAGAAATGTAGATGTCTAGACCCTCATCCTTATGGAAACTGAAGTCAGGACTGGGAACTTTAATCATGGACATCTCTGGACTGTTCTGGGCACCAGAATTCTCAAGGCTGTCATTCCAAGGTTCCTCCTCCCAGAAACTTTCTTCTGGTCCTGCAGCAACCAAATCACCAGCACCTTTGCAGCAAAAAACCTAGACGGGTACAAGTGGCATCGAGGGATCATTCCATAAAGCTTCATCACCACCTCCATCTGGCTCCATCGCTGAGAGTTTCAGAACAGCCAGGCCTACACTGACAAACCCCTGGTGATCAGCAGGAACTCCCGTCTTCAACAGTAATGCTGCTGTATATCCCAAGTCTTCTCTTTTACCTCTCAAAAAATCCTTTTGTGTGTGTGTGTGTGTGTGTGTGTGTGTGTGTGTGTGTGTGTGTGTGTGTTTACATTCTATTGTGCTTTTCAAGGTCCCAAAATGTTCTACCACACAGCCATGCTCTTTGTTTTAATGAGTGCCTGTAGCAGGTAGAAAGAAGCAAAAGGTTATCAAGTTCAGATTTACGACCTCTAGCTGAGATCAATTTAGGAAGCCCTTTTAAAACTGTGACACAAGAGTTAATGATTGAGAAGTCTTAGGTAGAGTTAAGCTTCTTGTTAACCATCCCACTAAAGGGATTTCAGCCAGACTGACCATACACACCTATAACCCCAGTTCTTGGGAGGCAAAGGCAGGGAATCTTAGAGTTTAAGGCTAGTCTGGTCTACATAGTGAGTTCCAGGCCAGCCAGGACTACATAAAAAGACCCTGCCTATTTAAAAAAAATAGAGTAAAAAGTAGTTTACCTATAAGCTGTTTGTTTGTTTATTTATTTGTTTGTTTTTTCAAGACAAGGTTTCTCTGTGTAGCCTTGGCTGTCCTGGAACTCACTCTGTAGACCAGGCTGACCTCAAACTCACAAGAGATCCGCCTGCCTCTGCTAACATTAAAGTCATGCTCCACCACTGCCCTGATGGGCTAGTCTTAAAACAATTGATGCACAAGAAACAGAGGAAGGGAAAAGGTGTCAGAGCTCAGGCCATCAAATTCCTGGAGTGTAGCAGAGAGTCTTTGTGTAAACAAAGGTTGAGGTGGTGAGGATTTACTGAACATTTGCATAAAAATCTTTTGGGGGGGGTAGCGATAAAAAGATCTGAATTCCTTAATCTAAACACAAGTTTTTGTATTTGGTTAGGAAAGGCTCATATTTAATATTTCATACAAATCTCTCCTTATTTTTAAGCATTCTTTTCTTCAAATTCACTGTTTTCTCCTAACAGGCCGTCCATTGCTGTTACAATTCTGACGTCATTTAGAAATCAGGTCAAAGATCAGAGTTCCACAGATACTTTGGGCATCTGGCAAGGTGTGGAGGGCACAAGGTCCATGCGTCATGATAACACTAGGGAAACCAGGGATGTTAAGCACACAGACCAGCCTGTCTCTTCAAGGGAGATGTATGCCTTGTTTTCCACCCAGAAGCTAGGAATGGATGTAATTAATAGTCTGGTGATCCGTGCTACCTGTAGAATAGGCCACACCCAAATCCCCCAGACCACCATGTTTAGCCCATACCCATTATCACTCCCTAGACCTTTTTCTTGAGCACTGCTTCTCAGTCAATAGAACCCACCCTTAGAAGAGCTGTCACATGTACTCTGTAGCCTGGTGACCCCTACGATGCTTATACCACCAAGACCACACCACATCCTAGGCCCTTCAGCTATAGAAACCATCATGGTGGTAGAGTTCACGTGTACTCTGCAAAAAAGTTTTGATGTAGTCATACCTTAAGCTTTATTGTGCACATAGTAGTGGGATAATTGTTACCAGGAAACATTCCCCCCCCAAAAAAAATTGGACTGTACTTAAATATGTCTAAGATAAACTGCCTAAGTCAGACTCTAGAAGTTTGAACTAGCACCAGCTAAGTAAGTTGTGTTGAACTGGATTTCCTTCTGGCCTCATGAGGCCTCACTAAGTTTCTGTCTTCTCCCTCTCTTGGCATGGGATTTTCCCTTCTTTCCCCTTTTACCGACTTCTCTCAGAGAACCTGGGACTTTGGACCTGACCTGGTAGAAGGGATGAAGACAGTCTCTCTCCTTGTAGTTAAGCGTTAGATGATGCTATCTAGATGAGATTTGATTGTTTTCTAACCAGGTGAAAGTACCACACAAGGCTTCTGAGGGTTTAAACTAGTATTAACTATTTTTAAAAAATCAGTATTCAGGGCTGGAGAGATGGCTCAGAGGTTAAGAACCCTTACTGTTCTTCCAAAGGATTTAGGTTTAATTCCCAGAACCCGCAGGGCAGCTCACAATTGTCTGTAACTCCAAGATCTAACACCTTCACACAGACACACATGCAGGCAAAACAGCAATTCACATAAAATAAAATAAAAAATTGAAAAAAAGTGTCATTCAAAGGTCTTAAATCCCAGTCAGCATGTTGCCCCATCTGCCCCCAGCCTGTTGTTTATGTTCAGGTGTGACAGAACAGTGCTGAGGACATATTCTTAATTTCTTCATGTGCTCCCAAGCAAGAGCCCCACTGTGGGCACCGGGCACACTTCTCCATTCTTGTGTTTCCTTTGTCAATTTCCTTCTGCAGCACCCTATGCCTACGGACCGAGGAGAGGTTAAAACAAGGTCCAGATGAGGACCCTTGGTGTTCGGTGTTCACAGCCACAGTTTGCGTGTAAGACATATGGACTCAACCTTCTTGGGTTGAGACTATGAATTCCTGCCTGTTTCATTGCTATTTGGTGCCAACATTCCTAGGCCATAGGTTCCATCTCCTATATCAATACTAATCTAACTACGGTGTCTTTTTTGAAGAAATGGGTGAAATTGTTCGTGTTTAATCTGTGTTGTGTGTAGATCCCACAGAGACTTGTACCCTGATGGAGGACAGGTTTGTTTTACTATGAAGCTGAGCTCATGGACAGAAAGTAACCATGTCCTTCATCTCCATCTTGGCTGATAACCTCATTAAGATGAAGGCAATCGACGGGCAGTAGTGGCGCATGCCTTTTGTCCTAGCACTCAGGAGGTAGAGGCAGGTGGCTCTCTGTGAGTTCGAGACCAGCCTGGTCTACAAGAGCTAGTTCCAGGACAGTCTCCAAAACCTACAGAGAAACCCTGTATCAGAAAAAAAAAAAAAAAAAAAGATGGAGGCAACCTTAGGATTTGGCCCCATCTTGCCTAATGAAATAATGATAGTAAATGTGATTTCACCATGATCTTGGTTAATATAACCATATGGCATAAGCCAAAATTGTAACACTCATTAACTCCCTGGTGCCACTAAGCCCTGAGGGGTAACCCCCTTATATTTACTAATAAGGTAATGTTACAATATGGCTCAAGACTGGACCTTGAGGGGTAAGTCCAAACCATAGCCATGTGTTCTGGACAAACACATCCTGTAGACAAAACTTATGTGGGAAGTTTTATTGGAGGAAGGGAAGAGCGTAAGGAAAGGGAGATGGGGAGAGAGACAGAGACAGAGAGAGGCAAAGACCTGCCTATCTCTTCGGAGAAACAGTGGGAAAGAGAGAGGGAGTAGACAGAGCTTGTCTCTTAAAGGGACTTTTTGCACCTGTGTACAGAGCTGCACTTGTCATGAGGCACTCTACCAGGTCCCCAAGGGGTGGGGCCAGGTGTGCCTGGATGATAACAGATAACACCAGACTTTAATGGTGGGTTTTATGTTTGTTTGTTTTGTTTTTCGAGACAGGGATTCTCTGTGTAGCTTTGAAGCCTGTCCTGGAACTGGCTCTGTAGACCAAGATGACCTCAAACTCACAGAGATCTGCCTGCCTCTGCCTGCTGGAGGGCTGGGATTAAAGGCGTGTACTCCCCAGCCCTGGCTTTTAATGGTGTTTTGTTGTTGTCTGTTTTGTTTGCTTGTGTTTAGAGCTATTTTTACATAGGTTATTTCCCCATCCTTATTTATCTTCTGCTCAACTCCCATTTATGGAGGTTTCTTGCACTTGTCAAGACACATCTCAAGTTCCCAGTGAGGGAACAGCGTCTCTTACCTTTGGTTTGTGCCCAGAGTATTTCTGGTCACCACAGCAGTTTCCTTGGATCAGCCTCCCTCCATTGTCAGAGACTTCCAAACACTGCAGTCTTTTGCCTGGAGAATGCCAGAGGCCAACATCCTAGGGCCATCAAAAGGGAACTAACAGCTGGTTGGATGAGTGTTCCCTGGGAGGGATTGAGGCACTCCCTAGAGCTAGGATCCCAGAGAAGGCCCCTAAATTGTTAAAAACGAGTGCAGGGTCACAAAGTAAGAGAGCACCACACCAGCTGAAGTGTCTGGACAGAGCAACAGTGTTGCCAGGAGTGTGTGCTCAGATTAGAGGGCACAGACTGGAGAGACAGGAAGTGCACTTGGTTTTTGTTCTAACTCAGATCTTGTCTGGGGTCTGACAGAACAGTCTTATTTGATTGGCTAGTCTTAGTCTTAAAAGAACTGGTTATAGGGGAGCTGGAGACATGGCTTGGAGGTTAAGAGCACTGGCTGCTCTTCCAGAGAACCTGAGGTCAATTCCAAGCACCCACATGGTGGCTTACAACCATCTGTAGTGAAATCTGGTGCCCCCTTCTGGCCAGAAGAATATATGCAGGCAGAACACTATACATAATAAATAAGTCAATCTTAAAAAAAATACACTGGATAAAAAAAAAAAAAAGGAAAAGAACTGGTTATAGGAAATGAATCAAAAGGAAAGGGACACTGCTCCAGGCCACCAGGTTCCTGGAATATAGCAGTGGGTCTTTGTGTAAACCTAAGAGGTATTAAAACATTTAAATGAAAGTCTTTCAAGGTGGGAAAGATAAAAAATTTTTTGAATTCCTTGTTCTAAACACAAGTTTTATAGTATTCAATAAAAAGACTCATATTTAATAGTTCTTACACAAGAGCTTGGAGGAGAGGGTTTTAATGCAGAAGGACCTAAAAGGTGAGGCAGGAGACACAGAGAGCAGGGCTGAAGTAGAGAAAGAGTAAGGCGTGAATGTGGGGAACCTGTTTGTCTCATTCCATTGCATTAATGTAAAACCCATTTGAATGTGAAGCATGATGCCCAGCCATTGTGAGAGGTGCTATAGCCAGGCCATGTTATAGTACTAAGTCTGTAGGTAGCTAGAGGATTGCTGGCCCATAGCTTTGGGGAGGTGAAGAAATATCCTTTCCAAAGGAAAACAGACCCACCAGAGACCACTTTGAAAGTCTTTACTAGCCAGCCAGTAAAGACTGTATCCCACTGTATCACTGAACCTTTCTCAGGGTGAACTTTTAAGCACACACAAAAAAATTCTGGCTTGACACACTTCAGTTAACAAGAACAGTTATCCAGAAGTGGAGCTACAGAAGCCAAAAGCAAGGTTAGGACATTTAGCGACTTTGCCAAAGCTATGTACTTTAATGGATTAGGTCTTTGTTTTGTTTTGGCAGGTGGTGCTGTCTATGTGCTGAGTTTTTTGGCCTGAATGGTAGTTCCATCATGGAGTCAGTCGTGCTACGTAAAGTCTGGAAGTCTACTAAGGTCTAGAGCCCTGTTACAAAAGGAGGAGGTATTCCCCCAACATTTTGGCCATCAGATTCTCCAGGCAGCACTGAGGCTACTGGGAAGTCAGTCTTCAGAGGATCAGAAAGGAAAAGTCTCCCAAGAAATGGATTTCAAAACTTTACCCAAGGGCAGGTCATCGGGTGATGGATTCATGGAGCACAAGGACAAAGGTGGTCCTTGTTCAAGGGAACAGGAAAGATAGACGAGTTGGAGGGGCAAACGGGGGAGAAAGGAGCAGCACACCACAGCTAGAGAGCTCATATAGCCTAAGTGGTCACCAAATAAAAGCTCACTGAGAAGAAATGATAGAGGGATAGTGACAACACAGTACAGGCCTTTGGCTAGAGCTAGAACTCTAGATTATATTGGTTGAACAGTGTAGCCTGGGACTGGAGAGATGGCTCACTAGTTCACACTTGGTGCTCTTGTAGAGGACCTGGTTTGAGTTTCCAAAATCCACTTCAGGGGATCAGATGATCTCTTCTGGCCTCTGTGGCCATTTGAATGCATGTGATGTACATGCAGTCAAATTTCAGTGCAGGGACAAACTACTAGCCTAGGTGCCTATTTAGCATACCAAAGCAGACCTGTCCCCAGGTTTTCCCAGAACCTCCTGTTACAGGGTATGACTGGCATACCCACCCCTACCCTGAACTCTTCAGCTCTGGGGCTGGGCTGCTCTTCCCCATATAACCCAGACATTTTAACTACCTGCCCCTTTTTGTATCTTTGGCCTCCTAGCTGCTGTGCCTGGTTCCTGCTCCCTCGTCCCTCTACCTCTTCTCCTCCCCCTCTCCCCACAGGGCTCAGCTCAGGGTCATGTTCACGCGGGACTTTCTGAGACTTGTCTTTGCCTCTAGCTATGCTCTCCCACATCTCTGTAATAAACGCTTCCTCCACGAGACCTAGGAGCAGTTGTATTCCTTCCCTTTTATTTATTTATTTTTTTTTCATTCACAGACTAGGAGACGTGCATGCATACACACAGAAGATAAAGATTAAAATTAATATATTTTAAAAAGTCAGTCACCTTGGGCTGGAGGGATGGCTCAGCAGTTAAGAGCACTGGCTGCACTTCCAGAGGACCAGAGTTCGATTTTCAGCACCCACATGGTGGCTCACAAACACCTACAGCTCCAGTTCCCAGCCCCAAGTCCTGTCATTTTAAGGCTTAGATTGTCCTAGATTTTGCCAGTTGGCCTTTAGGTCCCTTTGAGATGATTTTATCATTCATTGAGAAACACTTGGCTTTCTTGCATAAGATGTTCCTGGCACAGCTTGTACTTTGCCTCCAGCCTTAAATAACCTATTTGTCCAAGAAACTGTTGCCTTACTTTTGTCCCAGATTTATTTATTTATTTGTTTACTTTCTTTTTTGAGGCAGAGTCTCTCTGTGTAATTCTGACTGGCCTGGAACTCACTCTGTAGACCAGGCTGGCCTCGAACTCCCAGAGATCCCCCTGCCTCTGCTTCCTAAGTGCTGGGATTAAAGGTGTGCACCAATATGACCAGATTTGGAGGGTTTTGTGTTTTTCAGTGCTCAATAGTATTTAGAGACCAGAGATCTAGGCATAAAGTGTTTATGGTTATTGATTGGAGTGCTATGGAGCAGAGGCGCTCCAGATAGCTATTTTCACCCGTTCATTTCTCTCTGTATGTATGAAATACAGCACACGCCAACATCTCCTGTTCCAATCACCAAATCACCAATTCACTGCCATCACATCACATCTGCCTTTTTTTTTTTTTTTTTTTTTTTTTTGGTAGAGTCTCGTGTAGCCCAGACTGGCCTCAAGCCCTCATGTAGCTGATGATTATTATAAAAGTTATGTATTTATTTATTTATTTATTTATTTTTGTAGACGAGTGTTTTGACTGATTCTGGAAGAGGCACGCCTTTAATCCCAACACTCGGGAGGCAGAGGCAGGCAGATCTCTGTGAGTTCCAGGCCAGCCTGGTCTCCAGAGCGAGTGCCAGGATAGGCTTCAAAGGTACACAGAGAAACCCTGTCTTGAAAAAAAACAAAACAAAACAATAAAAAGAAACTAGGAAAGTTGGAGGGAGCTCCAAAAATATTAACTACAATCTGTGGTGCCATAGTTCCAGGGAGGCTGAGGCAAGGGAATCTTAAGTTTGAGGCTAGCCTGGACTACACAGACATTCTTTATTTAAATGCTCTTTTATATACAAAGTGTATGTATTAAGTACCCATGAGTACTTTTCCCCATGAAATTTTTGTTCAATTTTTTATTTTATTTATTTATTTTTGGTTTTTCAAGACAGGGTTTCTTTGTAGCCTATTCTAGAACTCACTCTGTAGACCAGGCTGGCCTCAAACTCAGAGTTCCTGAATGCCTCCTGAGAACTGGGATTAAAGGTGTGTACCACCACCACCCAGCCAATTTTTTATTTTTATTTTGTTTTACTTTTATTTTTTGAGACAGGTTCTTGCTATATAGCCCAGGATCCTGAATGTTGGGATTATAGGTATGTGCTACAGTGTCCTTTGAAATTCTGGTTACAGTAACACGTATACAATGTAAGTTTTCAGCTTTTAGCACTATGACAAAATACCTGAAATAACCAACTCAGGGTTGCATGCACCCTCTGCCCTCCCAGTAAGGCCCTGTCTCCTATCAACTCTGCCCTACCCTTGTAGCATCCCTACCTGCCTGAAGTTGAAGTTGCTATTTACAAACTAGCCAACAAAGGCAGACTCCCTCCTGAATCATTGTGATTCCCAAAGGACTCAGATAACTCAGCATAGATCCAGTCTTGTGACTGGTAATAAAATCTTGAGAATCCCGAAGTCCAAAGGCCTTGCCCCGGATCTCCCTGAGGATCAGTACTGTTTAAAGAAGAAAGCGGTCACTGCCCACAGCGTCTTGATAGGAACAGAAAGGAGAAGAAAGTTAAATCCCATCTGACCCTGGTAGAGAGCCTTCACGGGTTGGCTTGTTATTATGAGATTAATCGTGTTGTGTCCTCCCACCCAGAGGGAAATCTGAGTCATCCACAGACTCTCCTCCAGCGGCATACATTTGTCTTGTATACCAAAGCAATAAATCACTTTAAATAATCATTTTATAACAGGAAAGGCTGTTGCTTTGGCTATGGCAAGGAAGCAGCAGGGCACAGGCTTGCATGGGAGTGAACTGCTCATCTCAGAGGCTAGGAACCAAAGACAGGGCATAAGCTGGCATCCTACAGTTTCCTTTAAAGGCATACCCTCAGTGACTTAAAAATTCCCACTAAAACTCACATAGAACAAGTTTGTTTGTTTTTGTTTTTTCAAGACAGGGTTTCTTTGTGTAGTCCTGGCTGTCCTGGAATTTGCTCTGTAGACCAAGCTGACCTCAAACTCACAGAGATCCACCTGCCTCTGCTTCCTGTGTGCTGGGATTAAAGATTTTCGCTACCACCTTCCAGTTTAAGCTTTTTTTTTTTTTTCTTAAAATGTGCATGCCTTATATCCTACGGGATATAAGAGGCAGAGGTAGGCATATCTCTTCAAGGTCAAGGCCAGCCAGATCTACACAGAGAGTTCCACGAGAGCCAGGGCTACATAGAGATACCCTATCTCCAATAAATAAATAAATAAATAAAAATTAAATAAATAAGCTATCCTTCTAGTAGTAGCAAGGACGGTCCTAGAAAACACCAAAGTGAATCTGGAGTTGTAGCTCAGTTGGCAGAGTGCTTGCTTAGCATGCATAAAGCACTGAGTTTAATCTCCAGCACTGTAAAAGCTAGGTATAGTGGACACACATATGTAGCCCCAGCAAGCTAGAAGATTAGAAGTTCAAGGTCATCCTCAGCTCCATATCCAATTTGGGGCCAGTCTGAGTTTTATGAAACCTTGTCACCAAAATAAATGCATAAATAAACCAAAGAAAATAGCAGTTGACTGTCCCAAACTCTTCCTTCCCAGCAGCCCTTTAACAGGAGGTTGAAGGCCCTGCTCATTGGTTCAGAACCATTCCCTACCAAGCTGCTAACTAGGCCTAACCAGCTCTTCTTAACTCATTGGTCATGTTTCCTGCAAGGCTTCACCTAGGTTACCATTTTATAGTTAAGGACCCTGCTTGCTGCATTGTCCCAGAATCCCACACCATGTACAACTACTGGCATTTCAGAATCGTTCCCTTTATTCTCAGAATTTTACAGATTGATCTATATTTTGCCTAGAAGATTAAACAAAAACCCACAGGACTTAAATCTTAGGAGAAACTCAGGACCAGCCAGGAGTGGTGTAGCAACCTTTAACCCCAGCACTGGAGAGACAGAGGCTGTTGATCTCTGTGAGTTCGAGGCCAGCCTGAGCTACATAGTGAGTTTCAGGACAGCCAGAGCTACATTGTGAGACCCTGCCTCAAAAATAACAAAGAAACCAAATGACCTAGGAGCCAAGGCGTTAAGTGAGATCTAAGTTGCATCTTGATTGCACAGGTCCTCCCTCAGCCCTTGGTTGGTATCCTGGTAACCTAGCCCCACCTGTGAGTCTTTGATCATCCTCCAATGCCTGAAAGTTAGCAAGAGTGGAGACCCTTAACCTTTCTATGTTCCATTTTGGCAGGAAGTAGCCAAACGGACTTAATGCCTGTCTTCTGAATGATTTTAAGGTCGTAACTCCGAGAAGAGGAATGTTAAATAGTTAGACAAGGGTTAGAAGACTTTGAGGTCACTGATGATGGCCATTGCCTTCATAACTGGCAATGCCGCTCCTTAAGATTTAAAATGCAGGGGCTGGAGAGGATGACTCAGTGGTTAAGAGTACTGGCTGGTCTTCTAGAGGTCCTGAATTCAATTTCCAGCAACCACATGATGGCTCACAACCATCTGTAATGAGATCTGGTGCCTTCTAGCCTGCAGGGATACATGCAGACAGAACACTTTATACATAATGAATAAAATCTTTTTTAAAAAGATTTAGAAGCAGATGGTGGTGGCACACACCTTTAATCCCAGCACTTGGGAGAAGGGCAGAGGCAGGCGGATCTCTGTGAGTTTGAGACCAGCTTGGTCTACAGAGTGAGTTCCAGAACAGGTTCCAAAGCTACACACAGAGAAACTCTATCTTGAAAAACTAGAACAAATGAACAAAAAGATTTAAAATGCTATATGAGGGCCAGAGATATGGGTCAGCAGTTAAGAACACAGGCTGTTCTTCCAGAGGACCTGGGTTCAGTTCCCAGCACCCACATGGCAGCTCGAAATTGTCTGTAACTCCAAGATCTGACACCTCACACAAACATGCAGGCAAAACACCAAGGCATATAAAATAAAAACAAATTATAAAAAAATGCTGTAGGAGAGGAAGTTGGAAATGTCAGGGTTTACACTGAGATCCACTAAGGGAAAGTACTTCTTACTGGTCAAAAGGAACAGAATTGGGGCTGAGGTAGTTCAGTGGTTATGAGCACTGATTGCTTGCAAGGTTGACTTTCGAGTGCCCTCATGGACCATTTGTAACCCCAGTTCCAGATCTCATGCCCTCTTCTGACCTTGGTGGGCACCAAGTATGCTTGCAGTACATGCATAAAATAAAGCTTAAAAAATGAACCTGGTCTTAAATAGATGTAACATTCCCATCTGCCCTGTTTACAATGCTATATAGTATTGTCTCCTCTCTTACGTTAATCTGACTGGTCTTGTCACCTGACCAGGAGACCCCCCCTCAGAAGAGCTGATTTACCTGAAGACCAGTGAAGGAGATGAAGACTATCCCCTCAATGAGGTGATGTACCTCAAGACCCGAAAGCCCTTACAGATCTTCACTAAGGCTGCCTGGTACTCTGAATTCTGACTCAAAGCATAACTTGTCCTTTTCTCATTTTTTCTTGGATATCAGCCAAAATCCTAAAAATAATGCCCTGTTGCTCTAGACATTCTTGTTCTGAAGCCCACTCTCTACATTTTCTTACAGACCTCCATTGTTGAGCCTTACTCAAATGTGTGCCTTTCTTTCCTTTTCAAGTCTGTTTTTCCTTCATGTATGTATTTGTACCACATGCATAGCTGGCACCCAGAGGTCAGAAGAGATCACGAGATCCCCCGAAACTGGAATTACAGATGATCGTGAGCCATCATGTGGGTGTTAGGAACTGATCCCAGCTCCTTTGCAAGAATGTCAATTATTACCACAGAGCAACCCTCCTGCCCTTTGAAGTCAGGAAGTGACTGGGGTCTGTTGGGGCATAAGCCTTGTTCCTCAACAATGGTGGTCAGGACAGCAGGACAGAGTGAAGGATCACACATCTTTAGTTCAGTCACTAGGGATGCTGAGGCAAGAGGATCATGTCATCCCAGGAGTTCGTGGCCAGCCTAGGCAACAATGAGACTTAGCTTATGTTTTGAGATATGGTCTAACTTGTGATTTTCGTGTCTCCACACATTCTGACATCAGATGTGCTCCACTCCAAGTTTGTTTTTTAAAATTACGTGTGTGTGCGTGCACATGCATGTTACAGGATATGTTGAGGATCATAGGACAACTTTTAGGAATCCGTTTTCTATCAAGCTCACAGGCTCCACAGCCATCTCACTGGCCTAGGACTGTACCTGCTTAAACAAAACTTGGGGTGGCTATTGAGACACATGTCCTAGCTTTAGCTGCAAAGGATATGTAAGAGCAGTTGGGCTATGGCTGAACCCTCAGATCTGCCTTGGCCCCATGTTTCTGTCGAGACCCTGAGAACTTGTGCACAGCTGCTCTGAGCAGCAGGATGGGGTCAAGCAGGGGAGGAGACAAGCATGGGAGGCATGGGCAGTATTAATTTTCTTCACTATACAAGTTAGTATTATTTCTCGTTAGCATTCTTTCCCTTGCCTCAACAGCAAAACATCTCAAAAGTAGTTCTTGTGAAGAACAACTGAGGTGGCAGGTGTTAAGATGATATACATCAGGAAGCAATGAGCCTAACTCTGCCTCTCCCCACCTCCAGCAGCCACCTGCAGAGACTGGAGGCCACAAGTCCTCTGCCTCAGTAGATGAAGACACCCACACAGAGATCTTATCTTCTCCAGGGGACAGGTGGTTACTTAAAGGAACACAGAGGCCAGCCACTAGGTCTAACAGCTTTTTTATTCCCTAGGAACAAAATGCATGAGGAAACTCCAAAAGGAAATAGGAGCATGGATGACAGAATGAACCAGGGTGGTCTGGCTTAGGAGTTCAGAGGATAGCACACTGAATAAGGAACCTGGTGAGGACCCTGTCTCTTAAATACCACCTGAGGAAGGTGAGGCCTGTGATGTAGAAAACTTGCCCCCTCTACAAAGCAGATGTTACACAACTGTCTGCTCTGAGACCCAGGATACTCCCTCTCAAGAATCGAGGTAGGCAGCAGATAAGAATGAGAGGGGGCTTGAGTATTACAGATACCCTGAACTCACGTTCAGGTGCCCACAGATGGCTGACACGAAGGGGGAGGGAACCAACAGGTAAGCCAAGGACTTCATGCTTAATGGAGGAGCTGGTCAATCTCACCAAATCAGGCCCTAGGGCAGTTACAAGAAATGTTCCTATTCCTTCCCAAAGGACTCTCTCTGGTCATACTTTAATCAAAAGCCATCCTTTCTCTGTGTATTCATTGATTGTCCAACTTGTATGTAGTTCTGTACCTCTCAAACCTGATCCTAAGAGTGACTGGCAAGGGATAAGGGAAACCCCTGTCACCCTTGCATACAACAGCGTCCATGGAGGTGAAAACATTAAAGATCAAGGTCCTGTGGGTGGTGGCACACGCCTTTAATCCCAGAACTTGGGAGGCAGAGGCAGGCGGATCTCTGTGAGTTCGAGACCAGCCTGGTCTACAAGAGCTAGTTACAGGACAGCCTCCAAAGCAACAGAGAAACCGTCTCGAAAAAACAAAAACAAAACAAAAAGATCAAGTTCCTTTGTTGTGTGCTAGGTCATGCAACCCGCCCTTGCAGAAGACGTGTAGTGACTCATCGCTGTACTGTAAAATAACCGGTGGCTGCTGTCCTGCAGGGTGGACAGACTTGAGTCCCCATCATAGGTCACAGGGAGGTCTCCTGGACAACATAGGTAGGACTGCATGGCTGGTGGGCTAGGCCATCCTCAGCCATCCTCTCTTTGTCCCTGCTGTCCTGCAGCACTCCATTCCTCATCTTCTCTGGACACAGTTTGGGGACCATTGGAGCATTCTGGGGAACACAAGAGCAGAGGTGGAGGTGAGGGTGGACAAGGGCAGAGGGGGCCAGGTAGGCCTAATGTGGGAAACACGGCAGGCACAAGGAGAACAGGGGAATGGCTACATGTGACAATGGGTCTCACCTGGCTGTGGCTTTTCCAGCAAAGCCGCTTCTGGCAGGATAAGGGCAGGAGTGAGAGGAGCTTTGGCAACACAGGATAAATGGTGCCGGGGTTCAGGGTCCGGCCCCGCATTCCCCCTGAAGGCAAAGGTGTTTGTCAAGAACCCTTGGAGCATTTCCCTTCACCAAGGCCCCAGTCCTCCAGCCCACTCTGATGTCAGCAGGGGACAGTGGCTGTTACTGACACTCAGTGTCCCAAGGGCAGGGTTCCACCTCCCCCAGACGGAAAAGTCTCCCTCAGCCCCTCATTTTGCTGTGTGGCAATCCCACACCCTCACCGGTAAGCAGACTGACAATCAGGCCCACAACGATGACTGTGGTGGAATTGTGTGCACTGTACCATAAATAGGACAGGGAGTAGAACCGCTGCAGTCCTGTGGGCCTAGGGTGAGAGCGTGAGGACAGTCATTTGACAGGGCATTTCTTGAGGCACTTCAAGCCACCCACCTACAAGGTCTCAGAACCCAACCTACCCCTGCTTATGGTTTGTGGTAACCCATCCCTTAGCAAGGTCCCCATGAAATCCCGAGGAGAATGTGAGCCCCGCCTCACTTGGACTGGGTGGTGGAAGGCATCAGGGTGGTCACAGTGGCCATGGTCAGGTTGCTGGACAGGAAGGAGCTGGACCCGTTAATGGGAGGGGACACCACGGCAGAACTCATCCTGCTCACTATGCTCCCAATGCCGATCCAGAAAGCCATGGTGAGTCCAGTCAACAGGCCCACGATGGCGCCCTACCCAGAGACAGTAAACTCTGTTATCACAAGGCCCACCACAGCCTTCATACCTGTCCCCAGAACTGCTGAATACCCCAATAGTCCAGTTCTATCCACATGCATATCTGGGGAGCCAGATGAGTCACTCACAAGAGGGTTGGCACAAGGAAAGAACATCCCCAAGCAGAAGAGTCCCAGCAGTGGCCCTCCAACCATGCCAAAGATGCTGAGTGCTGCCTGGAGTTGATGCAAAGAGAAAAGAACACATGGGCTCAGAGTCTTCAGCCTCCATGTCCTGTCAATCATCAGCTGTTGGTTTCTTCAGGGCGGGAATGGCTGTGGTGATGCACCCTGAGTTGAGGCCAAGCTCTAGGTCTCTCTGGGATAACAACATCCTAAAAATGATTTTGGGGCTTTTGCTCACTTGAGAGTCTGTTCATAGTTAAAGGCCATCTAGCCAAGGGGAATTTATGGGACTGGTGAGATGGTTCAGGGGATAAAGGCTAACACCTGAGTTCAATGTCCAGGACCCACATAGCGCAAGGAGAGAACCAACTCCCAAAAGCTATCCTCTGATCTCTACTCGAGCACTGGCATGCAAGTATACATACAATAAATGAATAAATGTAATTTTTTCCGGTTTTGACAGGGTTTCTCTGTGTAGCCTTGGCTGTCCTGGAACTCACTCTGTAGACCAGGCTAACCTCAAACTCAGAGATCCATCTGCCTGCCTTTGTTTCCCAAGGGCTGTATGCACCATTATGCCCAGCTTAAATATAATAACTTTTACCTTTTTTTTTTTTTTTGGCTTTTTTTTGTTTTGTTTTTTTGAGACAGGGTTTCTTTGTGTAACAGCCCTGGCTGCTCTGGAACACCCTTTGTAGACCAGGCTGCCTCAAACTCAGAGATCCACCTGCCACTGCCTCCTGAGTGCTGGGATTAAAGGCGTGTGCCACCATGCCCAGTTTATATGTAATAATCTTTAAAGGTGCATTCCATCCATACCTCTCAAAAAAGCTACCTTCATTTCCCGTTTCAAATATATCCCCCCCATCCCTGCTAAGAGCATCTTTCTCTCTAGGCATTACCTGGAGCACTGATCCCAGATGAGAGGAAATATAGGCCATTCCCAGGCAAATCAGCCCATAGGCAAAGGCTGGGGAGAAATGGAGGGGAGGCAGCAAATGATGTGAGCAACCACAAGAAGAGATAACGCACACACTCTCCAACCAAACCACTCTGTACCCCTAGAAAGACTGGCCTATAACCTCACACCCCAGCCCCAGGGCCCGCTGCTGTCCTTATCGTGTGACCCAGATTCTACGTGCTCCTGCTCTCCCCTCAAAGCAATACAAAGTGGAGTAAGGGCTGTGTGCTTCATGAGGCATGTGCTGAGCCCAGGACACACAGATAAGAGTTACAGAAGACTGATGATAGTGGCCAGGGTGTATCTCAGAATGAACAAGACTTAAGATACACAGAAGAGTAATCCTACCAAGGCTTCGGGAAAGCATGATGGCCCGGGTTTCGGTCAGCTCAGGGAACCAGGGTTGAATGAGGTCTTCCATGGTGACGGTTGCCAGTGAATTGAATGCAGATGATATGGTGCTGCAGAGGAGGGAAAGGATGAGCTGGGTTGGGTCTGAGAGCGAAAGAAGGCAGAACTCAGGACTCCACAGAAGGATCAGACGCATAAAGGTGAGAAACTACCCATCTATACATAGCTCAGGCTATGTCAAAGCAGGTTTGGGAAGTAGGACTTTTCTGATGGAGGATTTGTTCACATAGATGGCTGACACTGTCAAATGAAAGCATACTTTGCAGGAGGCTATGCTGTGTTCTGCCACCCAAAACAGATGGGCACACTGTCCCAGCAGGGCAGATAGACCACATCTAGGGCAAATTGTAGAGGAGTACCTGAGGGATCCACTGAAGAGGCAGGCAACAAAGAGCCCAGGCAGCCCTGGCATGTCCTTCAGAAGGTCCATGACAAAATAGAGGACTAACTGTAAGTAGAGCAGAGCACACTCAGAGGGATGCCCCCTCCTGCTTTATGTGTGGAGAAGCCCCTCTGGACATGCCCTTGCCATTCAGAGCCTGGGGGCATCAGGACAGGGAGCCAGTAATGAAGGCATCTTCTTCCTCAAGCAGGGAGGAAAGGGGCCCTGAAGAGCAAACTATACAGCCCATCCAGAGTCTCCTCTGAGGAGCAGTGTGATGTTATGGCAGCATGCTGCCTACCTCACCAAGCCGTCTTCTATAAAATGAGGCTTTTGGGAAGCTTAGATGAGAGCAGACATGCAATAGCTTCCAATAAGAGGCAGTTGGTACCAGTTGTGTCCCCACACCATCAAATAGGGTGAACACTGATTAGATTTGCTGAGGACTGGAATCTGACAAACTAGACAGTTGGGACCTCAGGATGGCAAAACACTATTCATCTATTTTTTTTCAGTTTAGCCACACAGCCACTCTGTTTAGTGACCAAGACTGGCTTCTCATGAGCATAGGATGGAGCCAGAGAGGCCCCCTCACCTGGTCAGGTGCTGCTTGCTCTTGCTGGGGGCTCATAGTGTATTTCTTATAATAGGCAAACATGACCAAACCAATGAGGGAGCTCATGCAGAGGGCCACTTGCTGGCAGGGGAACACGGCATAGCAGGAGCTGCAAAAGACCAGTACCAAAAGACAGAGATGACGTTGACACTGTTAGACATGTCCTCCTGAGCCAGCCTCCAGAAAGCCCCAACAAGGGGGGTGGGCACACTGAACCCTGCCCCACCTCACTGCTTCCAGGGAACCCTCCCCAGCTCTTGCTCCAGTGCGTCCTACCCCTGCACTCACAGCACAGCAGCCTTCTCTGAGCGGGAGCTGAGATAGCGCTGCACCTGAGCCTGGTTCACACCATACAAAGACAGCATCATGAAGACACCCCCAAAGGCCAAAGTCCAGAAAGTATGACGCACAAATGGGTCAGGATCCAGCCTACAACAAATACTACCTGGTCACTGCCACAGCCACTGGTATGAATCCAGGCAATGTCCACGATCCACCCACGATCACCTTCTCCCTCTGCAGTATGGGCTTTCTGTCTATGGTGTTGCCAGCTTTCTCTCTGCTTACTAAAGGCCTGAGACCAGGCTCTGAAATGTGCTCAGCCGCTTGGTGCTATAGGTACCAGTTAAGGAAGCACAGACTTACTCAATCCCAGAGATGAGTTTATGCTGGGAGGCCACATCCCATACATGCCCCAAGCCGCCTACTCTGGCAGAGCCTACAATGATAACCACCAGCTGCCCTAGGAACATGACCAGTGTTTGGAACACATCTGTCCAGATGACAGCCTTCAGCCCACCCTGCAAGGAAAAAACATCACATCCATCACAAACACCAAATCAAGCAGAGAAGGTGGACATTACACTCCCAAGAAAGCCCCTGCAGAATACCCAAAACAGCTGGAGTCATTCCATCTTCTCCTTCCATAGCCCACACTTAATCTCATTCTACAGCGCCTCACCCTGGAACTTCATCCCATTTCTCGTCTCTTCTCATGCTAGCCCTTCTTTCCCATCTCCCATCTTCCTGCTGTTACCCCAGAAATAACTGCAATTACCAGTGCTGTGTAGATGTTGCAGACGATCCCCAGGGCCAGAACTGACAGCCACAGATCAAATCCAGTCACTGAAAACATAAGAGTCATAAATCCAATCTCTGGAAGGTTTTCTAGATCATAAACATGAACCAGCTGTGGTGTCACATATCTTTAATCCCAGCATTCTGGGATGCAGAGACTACAGCCAGGGCTACATAGAGACCATGTCTCAACAAACAAACAAAGCCTATCACAATAATGAAGCAACTAGTCATTAAAGGTAAAATAAATCAGCCGGGCATTGGTGGCACACGCCTCGGGAGGCAGAGGCAGAGGATCTCTGTGAGTTTGAGACCAGCCTGGTCTACAAGAGCTAGTTCCAGGACAGCTTCCACAGCCACAGAGAAACCCTGTCTCGAAAAACAAAAAATAAAAAAAGAAAGAAAGGTAAAATAAATCATTTCTCAACAAGGAAAAACGTTCAGAGCTCCACCGAAATGTTGATTAACCAGTTCAGGTGTGGCATGACAATGTTTGATCAGCTTTTGACTGAGGTGAACTAAGTCTACTTCTACCCCTGGTAGAGACCAAGAGCCCTGTTAACTAATCAACTCTCTTTGTAGCACACTACCCCCTCTGTCTGCTAAGCCCAGAAGTCAGGGACTGTGACTCCTCACCTGCATTGAGGGCCAAGGATGGTGCATAGAGAGCAACTCCCATGTAGATCACCTGTAGGAAATGTGACAGGGAGAAGAGATGCAGGTGGAAAGACAGTATCCCCAAGGCTGCCCTGCACCAAAGTCTGGCTTGCCACCACTGTCACATCTATAGTGGCATTGGACAGGCCACACAGTCACTCACAGGAATTTCAACACTGTCAGTTTAAGAACAGGGAAAGGCCTGAGTTCGGCCTCCCCCCCATGTCCCAGGCTCAGTTTCCAGAACATTTCACCTACCATCTGAAAGATGAAGGTCACAGTCCCCAGGATCCGCACTGCTTTATTGAAGCGAAGCTCCAGGTACTAGATACAAGCACAAACAATTTATATACCTTTTAAGGCATGGCATATCCAACTCTCACAATATATAACCTCTCTCCTCAAGAGGCCTAATAACACAAGGGATTATCTAAACCATATACTTTGGACCCCTAGGCATGGCACTCTCCCACTCCCGTCCCAGCTTAACTTCTCCAGGAAGAAGAGATACTTGGGGCAGTCATTCTTTGGTGGGAGCCTAGAGTACCTATCTTAGGTACCTATCCCCTTCTCCACCCTTGTGCTGGAGGTCACCCTTTCCTGTTTACCTCATAGGCACTGGTAAGATGCAGGCGGTAGAAGACTGGGATGAAGACGTGAGCAGGGATCAGGAGCCCCAGAAAGTAGGAGCATCCCAGGAACCAATACTGGGTTCCAAATCGGTAGATCTCAGCTGGTGCCCCCAGGATGGCTACCGCTGACTGGAAGGTGGCCAGCAGGGACAGTGATACAGGAAGGCAGCCCATTTTTCGGTCTGCCAGCAGCAGCTCACCAACAGTATGCCGGCCCCATCCACGGCAAGCATGATAGAGCCCAATGGCAAGGGAGAGAACCAGCAACAGGCCAAATACCACATAGTCCACAACAGAAAAGGTGGCAATAACCTTGTTGGTATCTGAGGTTGTGTAGAAGGGAGCTGAGGTGCTCTCTTCCACACTCATCCTCACTGTGCCCCTGTTTTTCAGGACTCCTAGGCTCTGAACTGTCACTTGACTGAGCAGGTAAAGGCAAATGGCTCCAAGCTGACTCCTGGCTCAGGTTCACAGCATTCCTCCTCTTCCTTCCAGTGACATGGTCCAAGGGGAGCTGCAAGAATTCATCTCTCAGTCAAGCCTACCCTGCCCTCATGGCTGCCCACCCACAGGCTTTGGACATGTCACGACAGACACAGACTAGACAGCCAGCATAGTGGTGAATGCTTGCAAAGTACGGGACAGATTTGTTAGAGGTTAGAGAGGGAGGAAGGGAGCAGCAGAGTGAGACAGACAGGAGACAGTAACTTGGCCAGAACCTTTGGGTGTTCAGTTATGAAATTCAAGCCCTTTCTTGGGTCTCCTCCCAAGAAGCAAAATAAAAACCAACTCTAGCCTAATTTTCTTCATATAATCCCTGCATCCATTTTTGGGCACAGACCCAGTCACTACAATATATTGAGCCAGCAAAGCCCAGTCTGGCGCCATAGCCCAGCAGGGAAGAAAAGGGAGAATAGGATTTCCCCTATTCGCCTTGGCCTCAGTTCCACCTCCCATGACCCAGAGCTGTCATCCTTCTGACAGCACCCCAACCTCCAGCACAGACCAGTGAGCTTTCAAGTCCCATTCAGAACATCAGAAGACCGACCACTCTGTATATCTTTTGGGATTAAAAGCATGTGCCACCACTGCCCAGCTGTACCCCTTTATTAACATCCCCAATATCACTAGAGAAACCCTACCACTCTATCTTAGCTCCTGCTAGACAGACACACCTGACAAGGGTGGACTTGGTCAGAGTGGCAGAATTCAACAATGAGACAGACAGGGGCTGGAGGGATGTTCAGTGGTTAAGAGTACTTGCTCTTGTACTACTGCTATTCTCAGCATCCACATGGCAGCTCACAATCATCTATTACTCTAGTTCCAGGGGATCCGACACCCTCTAATGGCCTCTGGGGGCACCAGGCACACATGTGGTGCACAGACATACATGCAGACAAAACACCCATACACATTATACTGGGATCAGACACATACCTGGAGAAGCAATTCCTGTTCTGGGGAAGAGCTGCCTGGAGTGAGACAAAGGTAGAGGCTCTGATTCTTCAAGTAGCTGAGGAGAGAGCAAGAACTGGGGTCAGAGAAAAGCATAGATGCTTTTTGTTCTGGGCTCATCAGGGAGCCAAACACAGTGCCCCAAAATGGCCCGCATCACTCTATGTCCTGACCCAACTCTAGAAGTTCCAGACTGGAGAGCAGAGAGCTCACATACAACATTCTTAGATGGATTAGGCTCTCAGACTAAATCGCTCTTGGCACCTTGTGTGCTAGACAGAGTTAGGAAGGAGTTGCCTAGAGAAGACAGAAAAGTTACTTTTCTAATTCTCTCTCTCTCACACACACAAAAAATCATAATTCTAATAATATGCCACAATCTTTAAAAGTACAAAGATGGGATCACACTATTCAAAGTAAATCACTTTTACAGCATCCTCACTTCACACAGAAGCATGAAAGATCCAGACATTCAAGTAGCCTTTTCCTTTTTTCTATTTTTATGTATGCACATGAGCAGATTCATGCACATGTGGAAGCTACAGGTGTCTTTCTTGGTCACTTTCCAGGCAGGGTTCATTCAGAGATTCATAGGCAACTGCCATGCTTTGGTCTTCATATTTGGGTGGCAAGCCTTTTACCTACTACTGAGCTATCTCCTGGGTCTCTCAAGCAATCGTCCTAAAAAATAAAAAAACAGCTAAGTAACTGTCGGAGGCAACATTAGAATGCCGACCTAGAGATCCTCATCCATATTACACTCCCAAGTGTATTCCTTGTCTGAAAAGCAATCCCCAAGCAGGACAGTGGTGGCGGCACACATTTTTAATCCCAGCACCAGGGAGGTAGAGGCAGATCCAGAGGTAATCTCTGTGAATTCAAGGCCAGCTTGGTCATAAAGCAAGTTCAAGGACAGCCAGGGCTACAATGAATCCCTGTCATGAAACAAAGAAACAAACACAAAATCAACAAAAAGCAATCCCCTAGAAGTACTCCTAGGTGTGGAGGGGAATACCAGAGATTGTTACATATTTAGATAGCCCAACACCATGACAGCCAATGTTCTCTGAATACTTGCCATGTGAGCCAGCAGTAAGTGAAGGACCTCACTGTCACTAGTTCACAGACTTTTGCCCCATTGGACGCATAAGCCACACCTTAGATTCTAACTAGTACCCCCTAGGTGCTAAATTCCTACCTTACAGCAGCCTAAGGTAGTGTGATGCAGACTCTTGCCAAGTAATATGTAGCGCTACATCCTATCTGGGTTGTGTTGCTAAACTGAGACCACCACCCTTCTAAACTCAAACATCTTCCCCTTGAAGCTCTACAAAAACAAGTGGTTTTCTGTTTTGTGTATTGGATGCTGTTGAATCTTCTATCCCAACTTTCTCCAAGGTAAGATGCAGGACATTTCACCTGAAAAAGCCTCAGGGCATCTCTCTACAAAGGCTGCAAAGAATGAATCTTGAATCTATTAGAGGGGCTGGAGAGACGTCTCAGGGACTAAAGAGCTCTAACATCTCTGTGGAGGATTCACATGTGGTTCCAAGCACCCTGAAACCACCTATAACTCCAGCTCTGTCACTTCTGATCTCAAGCCAGCACTCACATGGACACACAGCACAAAACAATAAAGAAATCTTCCAAAGGTAACTCACCAGACCTCACTATTCGCAAGACTAGGAGAAGGGCAGAGTGCTAACTGTAGTTAGTCATTCATGGAACAGTGTAGATTTCAACTAATCTGGTGATATATTAATACATTCTGCCCACCAAGAGATCAGGGTATCTTCTCCCACACTGTATTCAACACACCTGGGCAGGTATTACCTGGTTGACAAGATGTGGTTCCCACAGAGTAAGAAAGGGTCTGAGCTTTGGTCACATGTTCTACAGTTACAAATGCTACTCTCCAGAGCAACAATCCCAACTGGGCATTCTGGTTTAATCTAAAGATGCCCCAGGTCTTTGTATATTGCAATACCTTGATTAAGATTTCCCCCTATTTATTTATTTTGGTTTTTCGAGACAGGGCTTCTCTGTGGCTTTGGAGGCTGTCCTGGAACTAGCTCTTATAGACCTGGCTGGTCTCGAACTCACAGAGATCCACCTTCCTCTGCCTCCCGAGTGCTGGGATTAAAGGCGTGGGCCCATCTGAGATTTCTTCCTCTTTATCAAGTCTTCCTCTTTATCAAGTCTTCCTCTTTATCAAGAAGTTTCTGCTATGAAACTTCTTGGCCTGGTTAGACTAGCAGGATGGTGATCACACATTCCTTTAATTCCAGCACTTGGGAGGCAAAGGCAGGTGGATCTCTGAGTTGGAGGTCAGGCTGGTCTACAAAGTGAGTCAGAATAGTCAGGGCTACACAGGAGGCAGAGGTAGGTGGATCTTTATGAGTTCCAGGCCAACCAGAGCTACATGGTGAGGCCATGTCTCAAAATGAAAACATGAGGGTGGCAGGTCCAGGTACTGACTCTACTTCTGGGGTTTTCCTGATAAATTATTTTCATTAGGCAGCAAGAATTCCCTAGTATGAAGAAACAAAGAGCTAAGCAGACAGGAAAACGCCAATCCAGTAACACAGTCTTCATTTCACACAACCCAGTTCTAGGAAAAGAACAATGGCTTTCTAAAAACCCCACTGATTCACACCAATGGACATGTCTATCTCAGAGGAGCCAAAAGAAAGCCAAGCTAAGTAGGGTCCCCTCTTAGAAACCCTGTCATCACACACTGCACTAGATATTTTAACTGCAGTGAAAGTACTGAAGGGTTGTGGGTTTCTTTACTGGGCCACAGGGCTAAATCCTCTTCCTCCTCTGAAATCTAAAGGAACACCTGCAGGGTCAACCGCCACCATTATGTCTTGGGTTTAAAATTCCTCAGTTTTCTCACTAAAACAAAATACTCCAGCAGCTAAATGTATTAGCAAATGTAAATTCAGGACTTCCAGGGAGGTACTTGACCATGTGGGCAGGAAACACAAGGAGGTTACCTGAAATGAACTCCAATTGTCTTTGGTGACCTTTTCAGGTGGTGTCCTCACCAAAAGCAATAGCTGTCCTTAGGTGTGACGGGTCTCTCCCAGCGCCCTCCCAGATAGGACTCCTGCGACTCCTGCGGAAGCGCTCGCTACCTTGCCTTGCGTCAGTGGTTCGGCCAGGACTACCAAAGTTCCTTCGTTCTTTCCGAAACCAGCACTGTCCTTTCCCTGGGAAGGCAATGAACGAGTTAGGGAAGCGTCTTTGCCGCTTCAACACCTTGCCCGGGCTCCCGAACACTACGCAACATTAAGGTGAAGGTTCCCAGACTCGTGTCCTCCCTGCCTGCGTCTGCCCTTCGCCCTCCGATCTTCGCCCCTCCATCACCCATACCCTCTCTCGATCCAGCTTTCCCCTTCTCTCCACACGTGGCGAACCCACCACACTCTGCGCTAGTATTTAAGACCTTCTTCCCCAGCCCACGCCGAGAGGCTCACCCCGCTCCCCGCCCCGCCCCTCCCAGCTCCGCCTGTCCCGCCCCGAGGAGGCTGAATTCGGCCTCTCTGCTGCTGCCCAATCCCCGCCCCATCCCATTCCATCCCACCCCATCCCGGCCCGGCCCACCTGCGAGACCTCCTCCACGTGGGTAGCTGGCCTGCGGGCCAGCCGGGCCGGAGCAGCGCCCGGCTTGGTGACAGCGGGACCCCACCCCCTTGCCCGCCCTGATCGCAGTGCCGCCATGTTTACTGAGGGCGGATGGAGAGGCCCAGCTGTCCGCACCGTGCTGAGGAAGCGTGCAGTAGACTCCAAGCAACTAAGCGGCGCCTGGGGCGGCCTGAGCTCCCGGAAGAATGGAGGGAGGGCGGGTCTGCCCACCAGGACCAGGCACAGTGGAGCGCAGACATGATCCCAGGAGTCGGCGAGCAGCAGCGGCGCTCTGGCAGATTAGGCCACGCCCCGCGGCGCCGGCCGAAGACCGATTAGGCCACGCCCCAGATTGACAGGATTTGGGAGACTAGGTCCCGCCTCGAGTGACGCGTGGGGGCGGGGCCTCGCGCTTGGCTCTCGCGAGCTGTCAAGAAGGTCGAAAGGAGTGGAAAATGGCGTCGCGCGAGCCAGGCAGTTCTGTGAACCCGGTGCCTTGGGCTGCTGCCCTGCTCCTGGTTGTGGGCATGGAAAGGGCTCTGGCTCTACCTGAGGTACAGGAGAAAGTCTGAGATATGTCTGAAGAAGGCTGCTGATCGTCAGCCTGGCGTCGAGCTCGCCCGCCGGTGGCTGTCCCAGCCCCAAGCCCAGATTTCTCCCTCCCTGAGGATTCCCTAGCCCTGTCCCAGCGGGAATCGTGCTCTCTCTCGAGTGCTCACGTAGTGCCGGCCACTGGCACCTTTGCCTTGCCCACATTCAGAGACCTTTGAAATTGGATCTCCTTGCTTTTGAGTAACTTTACCAGAGTCCCCCGGCCCCTCGGCCAGCTGTCTGTCCTTGCACGGATACTGTGCGTGTGCATTGGCAGGACTGTATTCTGTGATGCTGGAGCACTCTGAGACCTGCATGCAGCCCTCTAACACTTGCCAAACCATGCCTGTCAGGCGGAGAAGTCTCTGGAGAGGACATAATAGGGTCAAGTAATGATTCTCACAGATGAGGACCTGCTCTCGGGAAGGACTTGCACAGGGCGCTGATTTGGTGCCCGGTTGTAGGGGAAGAAATGGGTTCTATTTATAAAAGCCAGCTCTCTGCTCTGTGTTATAGTCCTCTGGAGGGAGGACCGACAGCTAACTATTGATTCTTGTTTGTTCTTTTTTCTTTCTGGAGTCTTAAGGTTTCTTTCTCTTCTGCAGATATGTACCCACTGTCCGGGAGGCGTGCAAAATACGTCCAGGGTAGCTGTTTACTGTGAGAATGCATCGGCGGCAATAATGCAAGCCCGATGCTGCCTGAGTCAGAAGGGCACCATCTTGGGGTGAGGGAAGAGAAGACATCCTTGGATACTCAAAATAAGTTCCCAGACTGGAGTCTACAGGCTCGCCTAACTGACTTTGGGGATAAATATTGGCACCTAACTGGAGGCATCCAATGTTAATTCTAAAACGTTTAAATTCGATGTAAATTTTTATTCCATAGGTAAAAGATCTTTTGGGTTTTTTTCCTAGATGCCCAGCTGATTTGCTTATTTTCGTTGTTTTATTTTGTTTTTTCTTTCATTAAAACCTCTGTGGCTGAGCCTGGTCTTTGTAATTTCAGCACTGGGGAGGACATAGGCTGGGCAGTGGTGGTTCATTCCTTTAATCCCAGCACCTGGGAGGCAGAGGCAGTCAGGTCTCTGTGAGTTCAAAGCCAGCCAGGGTTACACAGAGAAACCCACAGTCACCCTTAGTTACTTAGGGAATTTAAGACTAGCTTGGGTTATACTGAGATCTTGTCTCAAAAAGAAATCATTTCAGTGGGGATGCTGGACACTGTGGTTCTTCTCTTTAACCTGGCATTTGAGAGGCTGAGGCTGGAGGACTGTCACAGGTTAGACCAGCCTGAGCTGCAGAGTGAGACCCTGTCTCAAAACAAAACAAGTCTCTGTAGAGTGGTGGCTGTGATTGTTGCTTGGTGACAGAGTGCTTGCCTCAAACATACAAGGGCTGTGTTTAATCCCCAGCAGCAACAACAAAAACCTCTGAGTCTGAGAATCACAGGATTAGAGCTACTAATCCTGGAGAAAAATAACACAAAGTTTCTTCCAATATTTGCACAGTGCATAGCCTTACTGGCCAGAACTGTGTGATCCAATAGAAATTTCTGTTGATGATATAAATGTTCCATATCAGTACTAATCAGCACAGGAACCACTTGTGAGAATACTCTTGAATTTTAGGTAAATTAAAATGTCTACATGTAGCTAGGGCTAACTAGATTGGATAATACATGATTACAATGTCTACCATCACACTTCTCTTATAGTTCTGAACACAATGATGTTCCATGGGGTATGTGCACAAATACTAACCTTGCCAGGGATGGAAAAGAGACATAGTTACATTAATCACTTTGTTCCTTCAGGCTAGATCTCCAGAACTGTTCCCTGAAGGATCCTGGTCCAAAGTTTTTTCAGGCTTCTACTGCTCTTATCATGTAAGTGGTTAGGTACTTTCCTAATATGGTGATGGGAAAGTCTTTGGAGATAACTCTTAACATTAGTGTCTAAACCTATACAACTGAGGATAGGGATTAGATTAATAGGCCAGGAAATCATGTATAAAGGTAAATATCATGCTTTTCTCAACAGAGTACTAACAGTGTGTACTTTGCAGAGACCTTCAAGCAAATCCTCTCAAGGATGGTTTGACCAACATTTTCCGTGGCTTTACCCAGCTCCAGACTCTGTGAGTAGTGGGGAAGAGAGAGTCATAGGTGTTAATTATTAAGTGCTCAGCAAAATCGAAGCTGCTATTGCTGTTGTGTGTGTGTGCATATGTGCATGAGTGAGTTTGTATGCACATGGGTATCTGTGTGCATGTGTGTTGGGTACCCATGAACCCATGCCTTATATGTCGATGAATGTTTGTTCTACTACTGAGCTAACCCTAACCTCTTTGGCTGTGCATTTATGATCACACGTGTTCTCTTCAGGATACTACCACAAGATGTCACCTGTCCTGGAGGTATTAATGCCTGGGAAAGTATTACCTCTTTCACGGACAAGCAAATTTGCCAAGGACAAAAGGACCTGTGCAATAGCACTGGAAGCCCAGGTATGCTGTAGCATGGCCATCTCACCGGGGAGTCCTTTTCCTTCTTTGTAAGTGAAGCCATTCTCTACTTCTCCACTTTAGAAAGACAAAGGATGCTAAGTACCTTTTTGTCCAGAGTTCTCCATTCCCGGAAAATGTTTTTATTATTATTATTATTATTATTATTATTAATTATTATTTTGTTTGGTTTTGGTTTTTCGAGTCAGGGTTTCTCTGTATTGTTTTTTGGACTCACTCTGTAGACCAGGCTGGCCTCGAACTCACAGAGATCCTCCTGCCTCTGCCTCCCAAGTACTGGGATTAAAGGCATGCACCACCAACCCCCTGGCTAATTATTTTCTTTTAAATATTTACTTATGAAGCCTGGGGTTGGTGGCGCACGTCTTTAATCCCAGCACTTGGGAGGTAGAGGCAGGAGGATCTCTGTGAGTTCGAGGCCAGCCTGGTCTCCAGATCGAGTGCCAGGATAGGCTCCAAAGCTACACAGAGAAACCCTGTCTCGAAAAAATAATTTTTTTTTTTTACTTATCATGTATAGGGTTCTGTTCTGTCTGCATGTACACGTACAAGCCAGAAGAGGGCGCTAGATTTCCATTATGGATGGTTGTGAGCCACCATGTGGCTGCTGGGAATTGAACTCAGGACCTCTGGAAGAGCAGCCAGTGCTCTTAATCTCAGATCCATCTCTCTAGCCCAAGGTTTTAATTATTATTGTTAGTGTTATATTCTGATTATTTATGATCTTTCTTTTATTTTTTTGTTTGCTTTTGTTTTTATTTTCTGAAGCAGAGTCTATGTATTCCCAGCTGATCTGGAACTCAGGCTGGACTTCAACTAACTCACACAGATCTGCTTGCCCCTGTCTCCCAAATGCTGAGATTTAGGCATATGCCACCATGCCCAGCTTTTCCCTCTACTTTTGACCTAGAAACGTAAGAGAATCTAAGCAGACATTTGAGAAAACTACTTAATGAGATTCGGTGATGTCCTCTCATCCAAGTACCATACTTCTGAGATCAGAGGAGATTGGGTCTTCAGCCGCATGGCCTTAGACTCTAGTGACTCTTGTTTTCCTCTGGCTCCCAGAAGTGTGTCCTGAGAATGGATCTTGTGCACCTGAAGGTCCTGGTCTTTTGCAATGCGTTTGTGCTGATGGTTTCCATGGATACAAGTGTATGAGGCAGGTAAGGAACTGAACCTTTCACAACTAGAGGGATGCATTTGGCAAGAACCTTCCAGAAAGATACAAGGGACTGATGTCAGTTGCTGGTAGGCAACTACAAGAGAAGTGCCAGGATAAGGGGATGCTTGGCTAAGAAAGAACTAGGTGTCAGAAAGAGACCCTGTGAATACTTCTGTGACTTGTTTGTTTGCTAATCACAGGGCTCCTTTTCACTGCTTATGTTCTTTGGGATTCTGGGATCCACCACGCTAGCCATCTCCATTCTACTTTGGGGAACTCAGCGCCGAAAGGCCAAGGCTTCATGAACCTCACAGGGCTTCTTGGTCACCCGAGATCGTTCTGATCGTGACAAACATTACTCGCCAACCAGCGGATCCTGCTCAAGGCTGAAGCGGCCATTGATAATGAAGGAAGGTGTCAAATTTCACCACCTCGGGGTGGCGGACACTCGGTTCAGGAGGGGACGTGTACTTGCTTGTATTATTGACTACAATAAACACTTTTTTCCTCATTGTTTTAGGGAATAGTGCCCTACCTTTGCGTGTTCCTTGCTTGAGGGGCTGGTTTGGGAAGGTCAGGTTTCTCGGGTCTCCAGGGTTTGGCTCGGTGTGATGCTGGGGACCCACCCCACGGTCCCGCCCCTTACGTGCCCGGCCCCGCCCCTCACGCTACCGGCTAACTGCGCCGTCGCAGTCTGCTCCAGCTCAGTACGATCAGGACTCCCGCTTGCCGCGCCCGCCTGCTCTCCAGCGCCCCGCTCAGCGAGCCACGTGGACCAACTTCGGCGCGCGGTGTTTGCTTGGTTCCAGTGGGGCTCGCCGCGCCTCCTGTGTCTCGCTGCTTGCCGGGTCTCGGCTCCGACCCCATGGCGGCCCTTGTCTTGGAGGACGGGTCAGTGCTGCAGGGCCGGCCCTTTGGGGCCGCTGTGTCGACTGCTGGGGAAGTAGGTAAGCTAGCCCGAGCCGACTGCCGACCTCATCCCAATCTGCTTAACCTGTCCACCCTTCTGCATACTCCTCTCCCCGGTTCCGCGGCCCCAGCTCCCTTTCACCACTCACGACCGAAGCAGTCATCTCCTCCGGGATTTGCAGCGCTCGGGGCAGTGTTCCGAAGGCTGCCCTTGCCAGATCTCAGCCCTGCCTCTTTCTTTAGTGTTTCAGACCGGCATGGTCGGCTACCCAGAGGCCCTCACTGACCCTTCCTACAAAGCTCAGATCCTAGTGCTAACGTACCCTCTGATCGGCAACTACGGCATTCCCTCAGATGAAGAGGACGACTTCGGCCTGAGCAAGGTAATCACACCCAGTGCTTTCTCTGCATCCCTTCTCGGATCAGAAGTTAACGGTGAAGTGACTGGCACTCTCTCTGCTACACATCCTCGAGGAAAACAGCCCAAAGTACAAAGGCGACCGCAGCTATAGGGTTTTTAGGTACTTTGGTCACGGGAAATGGCAAAGGGCTTATGGGAGTACTCAAAATTGCAAGGGGTGAAATTTCTAGTTATTTCCTAAGGACCAGCAAGCAAAGATTTTTATTTATTTTTGAGTAGCAAACAATCCTTTAGGCACTTAACCTTCCTAATTCCCTTTAATACAGCTCCTTATGTTGTGGTGACTCCCAACCACAAAATTATGTTCATTGCTACTTCGTAACTGTAACTTTGATACTGTTAAGAATTCTAATGGAAATATCTGGTATTTCTGATGGTCATAGGTGACCCCCGTAAAAATGTTGATTAGTTTGGGGGTTGTGACGCACAGGTTGAGAACCACTTCTTTAGGCTGTGTACCTAGGTGAGAAACTGGAAACACGGATTGTACCAGAGATTGCCAGTTTATCTACATACCGGTGACGTTGATCACTATCTGGACTCCTTGGTATTGTTTAATTTTCTGCTTCTCAATAGTGTTTACCTCTAGCTAGAAAACTCAAATTTTTCTCGAAAAACCAAAAAAAAAAAAAAAAAACTCAAATTTCCGGGCTGGGCATGGGTGGCATCAGCCTTTAATCCCAGCACCTGGGAGGTAGAGACAGGTGGATCTCTGTGAGTTCAAGGCCAGCCTGGTCTACAGAGTGAGTGCCAGGATAGACTCCAAAACTACACTGAGAAACCCTGTCTCGAAAAATCAAAAAAGAAAAAAAAAAAGAAAACTCAAATTTCCTCACACAGTGAGCCCCTCCCCCCATTCATTCAGTGAAATCTGGAAACTAAGTTGCCTTTGAGAGTTAAGTGCAAATATTAACACAGCCATTAAGGTAGTAATAAAAGTCACCATAGACTAAATGCAATATTTCACAAAACTTGCTTAAGCCCTAATTCCAGTCTTACAGAGGTCTCCCGGTGAAACCCTGGCTGCTGGCCTGGAACTCGAAGAGATCCATCTGCCTCCCAACTTGTGACATTTGATACTATACCCAAGCCTTCTGCCTCTGCCTCTGCCTCTGCCTCCTGATTTCTGCTGCTGCCACCACCTTGGCTAATTCTTAGTTTTGAAGCCTGCCTCGAATAAGGACACACTAATTGTTATTCCTGGAAATTACAGGTGCAGCAAGTACATTATTATTATTATTATTATTACTATTATTATTATTACTATCATTATTATTTTAAAGCTGGGATCTCCCTGTGTAGCCCACAATAGCCTCAAGCTTTCAGATGTTTGTCTCAGCAAGTGCTGGGATTGGAAATGTTGAGTATTTTGCTTTTAAATATAACTTAATTTTTTAACTTGTTTTCAAGGTAAGATCTTGCTAATTCATATCCCTCCCTCCCTTGAGTCTTCTTTTTTTGAAACAGGGTATTTCCCAGACTAGTCTGATACTCACTGTGTTAAGCCATACTGACCTCCAACCATCAGCAATTTTCTGCCTCCCATCCCCCACCCTCCTACCCCATGCCCCCAAGGGAACTGGATTATAGACACATACCATCAGCCTGGCTTGACTATCAATCCCTCCCACAAGAATGTGCTGGGGAGGTAGAGGCAGGCTTGAGTTACATGGCCCATCACAGACCAGCTAGGCATACGGAGTGAGAACTTGTCTCAAAACAAACAAAACTGTCCTTTTCTGTTTACTATAATGTACTTCTTTTGAGTAATAAATTTGTTTCCTTTTAAAAACAATAAGATGTAATAAAATGATATAATCATGTTTGTCTAGTATTGTACCCTGTAACTTTTCTTTTAATTTATCTTTTGTTTCTTTTTGAGATAGGGTTTCTCAAACCCTATCTCAGATAGCCCTGACTGCCCAGGCTACTCTGGAACTCACTCTGTAGACCAGGCTAGCCTCCAATTCAGTGATCCAATGAAAGGCATGCCCCACCATACCTGGCAAGCTTTATTTTGTTGGTTTTTCGAGACAGGGTTTCTCTGTATTTCTCTTTGGAGGCTTTCCTGTTACTCACTTTGTAGACCAGGCTGGTCTTGAGCTCACAGAGATTCACCTGCCTCTGCCTCCCAAATGCTGGTATTAAAGTCGTGTGCCAGCAATGCCTGGCTTTTTTTTTTGGCTTTGTTCTATCATAATGTTCTATGCTAATATGTTATTACTTTGTTTTTATCACATCATATAATTAATATTATGTTTATTTATACTTATTTTGTTAGTTTGTGGCTCCCTGAGTAGTGAGATACCTTGCCTTTTTTTTTTTTCTTTTTTCTTTTTTCTTTTTTTCTCTTGAGACAGGGTTTCTCTGGTGTAGCTAGCCTTGGCTGTCCTGGAACTCACTTTGTAGACCAGGCTGGCTTTGAACTCACAGAGATCCGCCTGCCTCTGCCTCCTGAGTGCTGGGATTAAAGGCGTGCTTCACCACCCCTGGTGACCTTGCCTTTTCTTGTCCACTGCATTTTCCTCTGTAACAAAGCCTGCACCAGTGAGTACTCAGTAAATGCTTAAGGATTTAGTCTGTGTCGGATATAAGTACAAATTCCTGACACGCTGAAATAGAAGGAAGACGTGGAAAAAGGCTCTGTCTTTGAAGGAAGCTAACTTACAATAGATATGTAAGAGTTGAGGTGCTCACAGAGAAGACTTGTAAGCTCGCTTTTGGACAAGGGAAAGTGCTATCTTCTGTTCTCTTGGGCACTCTTGGCCCATGTTCATTGTTTCTTTTTTTGTTTGTTTGTTTTGGTTTGGTTTTTCGAGACAGGGTTTCTCTGTGTAGCTTTGGAGCCTATCCTGGCACTGGCTCTGGAGACCAGGTTGGCCTTGAATGCATAGAGATCCACCTGTCTCCGAGTCCCGAGTGCTGGGAGTAAAGGGGTCCGACACCAACACCCGGCTTCAGTGTTTGTTATGGGATAGTGCAAAGTTAGTAAGAGGTCTACCTGTGAAAGCAGGGAAAGTTTGGCATCTTGCAGGAATGACAGACTGTCATATAGGGTTGAGCAGAGGGTCAGTGGCCAGACAATGGGGGGACATGCCTTAGAGAGCTAGTTGTCCCTGGACTCTTCACTGTCCCCTCTTTCCATCTGTAGTGGTTTGAATCCTCGGGGATCCACGTGGCAGGACTGGTGGTGGGAGAGTGCTGTCCCACGCCAAGCCACTGGAGTGCCGCCTGCACCCTGCATGAGTGGCTGCAACAGCATGGCATTCCTGGCCTGCAAGGTATGAAAGCAAGCCCCGGGGTGTCTGGGAAAAGTACAGTGTGCTGAGATGGAAAGCAACAGAAAGAGGGTCCTGAAATCTGTTCGTTCCCGAGTCTTGAGAAAATGTGCAAGGTTTAGATTAAAGAAGAATCTGAACTGTTGCTCAGAAGGAAAAATTGTAAAGAAAGCAAACCCAGCTCCTGGGTTTGCCTATTTAACTCCGACTTTCAGCGGATTTTTACATGGTTACACTGCATTTGAGTAATGCATGTCTGAAAAGCAACCATGGTCCCTGCTGTGTCATCAATGTATATCTGTTACTATGTGTATAAAATGCAATCTGTAGATCTTGCAACTACTTCATGAAAACACTATTTTTCCTTAAGAGAATTAATCGAGTTAATTACCAACCCCTTACCAAAGTGGGGTTGTTGGTTTGGGTTTTTGAGACATGGTATCATATAGCTCAGGCTTGCCTCAAACTCACTGTGACTTGACCAAGATAACCATGAACGCTTGATCCTCCTGCTACATCTCAAGGGCCAGTGTTAGAGATGTGTGCCATTTTGCCTGCCTTTATGCTTTTGTTCCTGTAGTGTCATCTAGCCTGGTCGATTCCTCTGCCAGTTATTTCCAATAATTAGATTGATCCAGATCATAGTTCAATTTGGATGTGTTATTTTGGGCAAGATTACTTCATGGCTGTGTCCTGCCATCAGCATGGTCTAATGCCCATAGAGCAGTTGTGTTTGACTCAGGGCTGTGGAGCAGGAGTGTTCCTGGACATCTACCCTCACTGATGACTGTCATCTGAGGCTGTGCTGTTTTGATAGGAGTGGACACTCGGGAGCTGACTAAAAAGTTGAGGGAACAAGGGTCTCTTTTGGGGAAGCTGGTCCAGAGTGGGACAGAGCCTTCAGCCCTACCGTTTGTGGACCCCAATTCCAGGCCCCTGGCACCAGAGGTCTCTATTAAGGTACGAGGAAATGCCCAAATTGGGGTAAACTCAAGGACTTCAAAGATGTGGTTTGGTGTGGGCAGGCCGTATACTTGCCAATCATAAACTGCCAACTGTTGTTCTTCATTCCTCAGACTCCAAGGGTATTCAATGCAGGGGGTGCCCCTCGGATCTGTGCTTTGGACTGTGGCCTCAAGTATAATCAGATCCGTTGTCTCTGCCAGCTTGGGGCTGAGGTTACTGTGGTACCTTGGAACCACGAATTAGATAGTCAGAGTGAGTATCTGGGGCCTGTCCAGATTGCAGCTTGGGTTTGAGTGGAAGAACAAGTGATGAAAGTCAGTGTGAGTTGCAGGATGGGAGGTGGAGACCAGAGGTTCTGCTTTTGTGATCAGGGTGTGTGTGTGTGTGTGCTATATTATTTTAATTATTGTAGTGGGGGGTGTGGGTATGTGCCATGGCATAACAACTTTAAGAAGACGGGTCTCTCCTACTGTGGGCTCTGGGGGTTGAACTCAGGTCATCAGGGTTGCAAGTCTTTTTTTTTTTTTTTTTTTTTTTTTTTTTTTGGTTTTTCAAGTACTGGGATTAAAGGCATGTGCCACCAAACCCACCGACCCCCACCCCCACCCCCGCGCTCAGGCTTGCAAGTCTTTGAGATCCTATTTATGTCGATCTTTTCTGCCCCATTCCAGAGTATGATGGCCTCTTTCTGAGTAATGGACCTGGAGATCCTGCCTCTTATCCTGGTGTGGTAGCCACACTGAGCCGCGTCTTGTCTGAGCCCAATCCCCGACCTGTGTTTGGAATCTGCCTTGGACACCAGCTGTTGGCTTTAGCCATTGGAGCCAAAACTTACAAAATGAGGTGGGGCTTGGGAATAGGAGTCCACCCTTGGAACAGAGTTGAGGAATGCGGTGTCTTGAGAGTTGGGGGTTATTGGTGTGGAAGCTGACATTGAGCCGTTGGGAGCAATGAGATCTAAAAGGGCTGAGTTTCATGTGGTCAGAAGAGGATGGGGAGAGCAGTTGTGACTCAGTGTTCCGTTCTCTAGATATGGAAACCGAGGCCACAACCAGCCCTGTTTACTGGTGGGCACCGGGCGCTGCTTTCTGACATCTCAGAATCACGGGTTTGCTGTG
This sequence comes from Cricetulus griseus, assembly GCF_003668045.3. Taxonomy (NCBI): domain Eukaryota; kingdom Metazoa; phylum Chordata; class Mammalia; order Rodentia; family Cricetidae; genus Cricetulus; species Cricetulus griseus. The sequence continues at coordinate 13,325,486 of NC_048600.1, read as the reverse complement.
GATGCAGACTCCCTGCCAGCAGGCTGGGCTCCGCTCTTTACCAATGCCAATGACTGTTCCAATGAAGGCATTGTACATGATAGCCTGCCCTTTTTCAGGTGAGCATGGGGGGTATGGTGGGATGACAAGGGGCCGTGAAAATGGGAAAAGAAGGCACAGCCATGGATCTCAGTCCTCTCTGAGGCTGCTGCAGCCATAGCAATGATGTCAAAGTTTTTTGTCATTCAATCTCTTCGACAGTGTCCAGTTTCACCCAGAGCACCGAGCTGGCCCTTCAGATATGGAACTGCTTTTTGATATATTTCTGGAAACTGTGAGAGAGGCTGTAGCTGGGAACCCTGGGGGTCAGACAGGTAAGCCCCTTTGTAGAACCAGGAGGTGGACTTAAGAACAGGGCACGCCTGAGATGGACTTATTCTAAAAGCTGTGTTGGAAGGAAGAGAGACTGCCCTGGGCGGTTTGTGCTGCTTCTGTCAAAAGGAACTGCAGAGTTAGGGGTCCTGGGCACTCATGCTGTCTCAGCTGCTCTGTACTTTTTTTGGAAGTGAGAGGTCCATACACTCTGACATTCCATGACTTTCTTGCATCCACAGTTAAGGAGCGTTTGGTACAGCACCTCTGTCCCCCTGGGCTTCCCATTCCCGGTTCTGGACTTCCACCACCACGGAAGGTTCTGATCCTAGGCTCCGGGGGCCTCTCCATTGGCCAGGCTGGGGAATTTGACTACTCAGGCTCTCAGGTAAGGCATGGTTATCACCTCCCGTCTGGATGTGTGAGAGCATACAGATGGGTGAGGTAGTGAAGGGTTAGAAGTACTTAACTAAGGACTGAGAGTACAAGCAGGGAAAGAGATGCTGGCTAAGGCTTCAGTCGTCTGTAGAAGAGGCTGACAGGCCATTTTTGTCCTGTTAGGCAATTAAAGCCCTGAAGGAGGAGAACATCCAGACATTGCTGATCAACCCCAATATTGCCACAGTGCAGACGTCGCAGGGCCTGGCAGACAAGGTCTACTTCCTTCCCATAACACCTCACTACGTAACCCAGGTATGACTCTGCTAAGGGCGGCAGAAGGAGGGGACTCTTGATGGGCAAGGGGGATCACTGGTCACTATGGGATCCTAAGCTACTTGTGGCTACTCTCCCCTTAATGTATATGACTCCTCCCTCCCGCCTTAGGTGATTCGGAATGAACGCCCAGATGGTGTGTTACTGACTTTTGGGGGCCAAACAGCCCTTAACTGCGGTGTGGAGCTGACTAAAGCAGGGGTACTAGCTCGGTATGGGGTCCGGGTCTTGGGCACACCTGTGGAGACCATTGAACTGACTGAGGACCGACGCGCTTTTGCTGCCAGGATGGCTGAGATTGGAGAGCATGTAGCCCCCAGTGAAGCAGCAAATTCTCTTGAACAGGTTTGTGAGGTGGTTGGGTAAAAGAATGATATCATTTCCTCAGTATCTGAATTCCTTTGGGTCCAAGAGCTCTCTGGGCAGTAGCAAATGACTTGTTGGTTCATGTCTCTGCTCACTGCAGGCTCAGGCAGCTGCTGAGCGACTGGGCTACCCTGTGCTGGTGCGTGCAGCCTTTGCCCTGGGTGGTCTGGGTTCTGGCTTTGCTTCCACCAAAGAGGAACTCTCAGCTCTTGTGGCTCCAGCTTTCGCCCATACCAGCCAGGTGCTGATAGACAAGTCTCTGAAGGGCTGGAAGGAGATTGAATATGAGGTGGTGAGAGATGCCTATGGCAACTGTGTAACGGTGAGTGGTGGGGTACAGGGTGGCCCGGGCATTGTGAACTTTTGGAAGAGCAGAGTTGATCTGATCAAAGGGCAGAGATCTCTGTGTGCTTTGGATCCAGAGTAGCATAATCCCAGGCGAGAAGGATCTGGGGATGTAGCATCCTGGCTCTTTTGACTTACTTTGTTGGTGACCTCCACACCTCCCCTTTGTAGGTATGTAACATGGAGAACTTGGACCCACTGGGCATCCACACTGGTGAGTCCATAGTGGTGGCTCCCAGCCAGACACTGAATGATAGAGAGTACCAGCTTCTTCGACGGACAGCTATCAAAGTCACCCAGCACCTGGGGATTGTTGGGGAGTGCAACGTGCAGTATGCCCTGAACCCAGAGTCTGAGCAGGTGAACATGTGAATTTGATACTGCACCTTTATACTTGGGCCTTACAAGGCTAAGAGGTTTCTTAGTCCTGCCCACCCTAGACTGAAGCCAGAATGGTCTTGGGTAGGGCTGGAGTGTGGGGAGGGCCCTTTCACTCTGTCCCTATTGGGGTCTCAGTCATCTTTCCTCTCAGTTTTAGACACTTTTCCAGGCCAGGTACCAGTGATTTATTCTCTCTGTTCTCCCCGTTTACAGTATTACATCATCGAAGTAAATGCCAGGCTCTCTCGAAGCTCTGCCCTGGCCAGTAAGGCCACAGGCTATCCTCTAGCCTATGTGGCAGCCAAGCTAGCATTGGGCATTCCTCTGCCAGAGCTCAGGTATAAGGTGGGGTGGGGAGTCCTAGTCAAGGGGAGGGAGGTGTTGAAAACACTCACTAGACAGGGACCGAGAGAGGGACTAGAAGCTCACCCTGCATAATCTTCTTTCTCCTTTTGGTGCCCCAACTTATTGATGCTCAGGAACTCTGTTACCGGGGGAACAGCAGCCTTTGAGCCCAGCCTGGACTACTGTGTGGTAAAGATTCCTCGATGGGACCTCAGCAAGTTCCTGCGGGTCAGTACAAAGATTGGGAGCTGTATGAAGAGTGTTGGTGAGTGTCATACAACTCCTCCCCAACCATACATTTATTTCATTGCTACCCCATAACTGTAATTCTGTTATTGTTACGAATCATAATGTAAATATCTGAAATGGAGGATATCTGATACGTGTCCCCAAGGGGTCATGAGCCACAGGTTGAGAATGTTAGTGGTCTGAATTTCCCCAGCTCCTTTACTAATCGTAACTTAGAAAGAATAGTTTCTCAGAGTTCCTGGGTATATCTCAGGTTAGATGGCCATCATCCTCAGGGACAGGGGGGTCACACTCACCTGGCAGCCTGTGCTGGAACTAGTCCCTGGGGTCAGGTTGTTTGCATTCTCTTTTTTAACAAACAGTAAATGGAGGGGCCACAGGAGCAAAGAGACCTGGTGTACCTTCAACATGGCCCCATCATTAGGTTTATAAATGCCAGTGGCATTTTACTCACTAATTAAATATTTGTTCAGGGGAGAATTACTATTGCTTCCCTGTGGGTCCTTATTTGTTTATTAGATATTTATTTTATGTATATGTGACTGTTTTTCCTGGATATTTGTAAGAGCATCAGAAGGTATCAGATCCCCTGTAACAGGTGGTTGTGAATCATCATGTGGGTGCTGGGAACTGAACTCGAGTCCTGGAAAAGCGACAGATGCTCTTAACTGCTGAGCTATCTCTCCAGTTCTACTTAGTTTTTAAAATTTGGTATTACAATATCCGTGAGGGTGGAGTGTACATACTACAGTGTGGGTGTAGGTGGGAGTCAGGACAATTTTCAGTCAGTTCATTCCTTCTGCCTTCACTTGAGTTCCGGGAATTAAACTGGTCACCAGATCTAGGTGGCAAGCTGCTTTCAGTGAATCCTGCATCAAAATCAGCATAGTGCTAGCCATTCCTAGCCTGTCCCTCCTCTGGCAGTTTGTAGAACTTTTTAAAAATGTGATTGGTTGTGGATGGGTTCAAAGAATAGTAGGGTCATCTCCATGTTACCCAGACCTTTTAATATTCTAAAGGATGAAACATCCCAGATGGTGTGAATGAAGCAAGCCAAACAGCTGAGCAACCATCAGGTTCAGACTGTTGCCATAAACTGCAACAAGTTCCAACATCCACAATGAAGTTTTGTTCATTTGAACACAGAGTTAAGATCAGAGCAAGACAGCACTAGTTGCCTAACAAAGAGCTTTAGTGCTCGGGAGGGTTAGACAGGAGGATTGTAAGTTCAAGGCCAGTGTGGGCTACATAGTGAGTTCTGGACCAGCCTAACCTGTGAGGGTAAGACTGTGTCTCAGAAACAAACCAAAAATCCATCAGATTGGTTTCGAGCTTTGTGTGCCAGTCACTACCACACAGTGGTGAAACAGGCTTTAATCCGACTGGTGTTCTGTATAGTGTTGCTATAATTGCCTCATCTCAGAGAAGTGTGCTTTCGAGAAGCTTGTCACCATGTTCCAAGGCCCCACTTAGAGTGGGAGTGGCTTTTAAACAAGTAAGTCTGAGCTCAGATATTATTTCAGAATTTTTAGAAATCCTACAAGACTGCCAAGATGTTCCTTCTGGAGATGAATTTCTGTTATATGAAAATTATAATAAACATGGGACTGGAGCCATAATTAAATTATGGCTAAAATAAGTGGATTGGAAATAGGACAATCGAAGATTGATTCCCAGCTGAGACTTTGAAATGTCTTAAACTCCTCCCCATCTTCTCGAAATGCCATCTTCTTCCTGCTAACGTCTAAGAACTTCCTTTGTGTTTTTGTTTTTGTCTTTTTGAGAGAGGCTCTAGTTGTGCAGCTGTCCACTCCGTGTTCACTGTGGAGCCCAGACACTGCCCCCAAACTCTTGGCAATACTCCTACTTCAGTCTCTCTATTTTTTTTCTCACTAGATAAGTCTCAGTATATAGCTATAGCTAGACCTGGAACTTGGCTATGTATGGAACAGTCTGGCCTCCAACTTAAAGTGCTCCTCCAGCCTTTGCCTCAATGCTGAGATTACAGGCATGAGCCACCACACACAGCCTTCAAAATCCTATGATTAACAAAAATCATCTAAAGCAACCATTTTCACCTCTAGGGGAGTTGGTTACACTTTATACTTTGTATTTATCCTAGGACAGGAACTTCTGTGATGTGATTGGTACTTAAGAAGGGCTACATAGTTACTCTTGCCTAGTGCCCTTGCGCTTCTGGAAGTCTTTCTATAAGTAGCAACCTAAAACACACAAAAATATCACAGCCTCACAACCATGAACCCTTAAAAGCTAAATGTGCTACAGTAATTCATCGGTTAAATGGTGGGAAACCTTACAGGAACTGAAGTACCGCTTACGGGGTTGTGCAGCCATGTGGGAAAGTACTTATGATGAGGCGGGAAATGGAACTTAGGTTTATACTATAATTGTCTATAAAACATGTACATGTACAAGGGGAGAATCCTGAAAGAAGAGCTCACGCTTGTCTGGGTGTGGGTTTGGGTGGGTGTACTGGTATGTGCAGGTGTGTGAGGGGACCAGAGGACAACCTCGGGTGCTGTTACCCCACCCCCTTTCTCTCGCCTGGCCTGAAACTTTTTTTTTTTTTTTGAGCCTGGCTAGGCTGGCTGGCCCGCCGGTGACACCCAGGGTTCTGCCTGTTTCCATCTCTAGTTCTAGGACTGTAAGTTGAGCTACCACAGCTACCTTCTGTGTGGTTTTACTGACTGAACCAACTCCTTTGCACCTCAAATCCTTGTTTTTGAGGCAGGGTCTTCATATATAGGCCTGGCTGGACTGAAACTTGTTATGCATGTAGACCAGGCTGGCCTTAAACTCACAAAGATCTGCCTGCTGAGTCCTAGGACTAAAAGCCTGTGCTATCACATGGGCCTTCAAATCTTTCTTAAAATGCAGTTGGCTGAGGATGGAGTCAAGGAGTAATGGGATCATCTTCCTGTCATCCAGCCAGACCTTTTAATGTTCTAGAGGAGGAAACATTACAGCTGATGCCATCATGGTGTGAATAAAGCAAGCTAGATAACTGGACAACAATCAGCAGAGTGGTTTGCTGCTATTAGCTAACAAGTTCCAGTATCCACAGGCCTATTTTCAGCATGCCAATTTCACATTCACTCAGTACAGTCTGTGGTAAGAAAAAAGAGCTTCTAGGTTTCTTAACGGTGAAGCAACATGAGTCCCACCACCATAGCCAAGATTAAAATAAAACCCATGAGCGTGTTGGGCATCACCACATGTACCCACCCACAGCATCTCCGTCCTTCATCCTGTTGCTCCAGGTGAAGTCATGGGCATTGGACGCTCATTTGAAGAGGCCTTCCAAAAGGCCCTGCGCATGGTGGATGAGAACTGTGTGGGCTTCGACCATACAGTGAAGCCAGTCAGTGATGTGGTAAGCCGCTCCTTCTTGAATTCACCATGATGTGGGCCCTGCTTCACTCTGCCCCTCGGCTGGAGCTGTTGATAGTGACAGCAGTAGTCATGGAGAGATTTGCTGTTTCTCACTTTTCCAACCCTGCACTGCCCTGCATCCTTCCCTCCGTGGTCATCCCCAACAGGAGTTGGAGACACCAACAGATAAGAGGATCTTTGTGGTAGCTGCTGCTCTGTGGGCTGGTTACTCAGTGGAGCGTCTGTATGAGCTCACGCGCATCGACCGCTGGTTCCTTCATCGAATGAAGCGTATCGTGACCCATGCCCAGTTGCTGGAACAACACCGTGGACAGCCTTTGTCTCAAGACCTGCTGTACCAGGCCAAGTGCCTTGGCTTCTCAGACAAACAAATTGCCCTTGCAGTCCTGAGGTCAGAGATGGTCTTGAGGGCCTCAGGCCAAGAAGTGTGGGGAGGGAGCTTTTGTATCAGGAGGGCCATTGGTGGGGAGCCTTGGAGGGTCTTACCTTCATCATGCTTTCCTCTCTATTCCTGCTGTAGCACTTGCTTCATCGGTCAGTCTATGTTTCTGTCCCTTTAGCACAGAGCTGGCAGTTCGGAAGCTACGGCAGGAACTGGGGATCTGCCCAGCGGTGAAACAAATTGACACAGTTGCTGCTGAGTGGCCAGCACAGACCAATTACCTGTACCTGACATACTGGAGCAACACCCATGACCTCGACTTTCGAACACCTCACGTCCTGGTCCTTGGCTCTGGCGTCTACCGGATTGGCTCCAGTGTTGAGTTTGACTGGTGTGCCGTTGGCTGCATCCAGCAGCTCCGCAAGGTCGAGTCCTTTTCTCCCAGTTTTCCTGCTCTCTGTGACAGTTGCCTGTCCTCCCACATCAGAGCCTGTCTCTCTATTAACTGCTACACCTCTGTCGTAGGTTTTAGGTGAGGGGCCTTCCTTAAGCTATCTTCTTGCCTCTCTCACTGTCTGAATCTCCTCCCCAACATTTTGTCTACTTGGACCCATGTGTAGCCGTTGCACAGGAAGCAGACAGGCTGCTGGGAGCTTTGGCTCAGTGTCTCTGTGTGCTTCCTCTTAATCGCTAATGTATCCCACTCCCTACTGCAGATGGGTTATAAGACGATCATGGTGAACTACAACCCAGAGACAGTCAGCACGGACTATGATATGTGCGACCGACTCTACTTTGATGAGATCTCTTTTGAGGTGAGGGGGTACCCAGGGAATGAATGCAACAGGCTGGGCGGCCCAGGGTTCTTTGGTACTTAACAAGGCTGAGGGAAGCAGCAAGCGAAAGGGCTCAGGCCCTTGAGCCCCTTGGTTCCTTTCCTGTACTTCAGGTCGTGATGGACATCTATGAGCTGGAGAACCCTGAAGGTGTGATTCTGTCCATGGGTGGACAGCTGCCCAATAATATGGCCATGGCTTTGCATCGGCAGCAATGCCGAGTGCTGGGCACCTCCCCGGAAGCCATTGATTCGGCTGAGAACCGATTCAAGTTCTCCCGGCTTCTAGATACCATCGGTATCAGCCAGCCTCAGTGGCGTGAGCTCAGTGACCTTGAGGTAGGCTGGGGCCTGGCAAGAGGCCTGGGGGCTGGATATTGTTCCTGGGTGAGTGTGACCAACCCTGCTGAGCTCCTGTTTCTGTAGTCTGCTCGCCAGTTCTGCCAGACTGTGGGGTACCCCTGCGTAGTGCGCCCCTCCTATGTGCTCAGCGGTGCTGCCATGAACGTGGCCTACACTGATGGGGACCTAGAGCGCTTTCTGAGCAGTGCGGCAGCTGTCTCCAAGGAGCACCCCGTGGTCATCTCCAAATTCATTCAGGAAGCAAAGGTAAGTGTCTCCTCCCCCGCCAGCCCAGAGAGGGCTGTATTCTTGCTGAGTCATGGGCACAGTGGGCTCGGAAGGCTAGGTTGCATCAGTGCTGTTTCACCAAAGGAGCTTCTTGGGGAGGGAGGAAATGAGATGTGCTGCCCATCATCTGGCTGCCTGTGTCTGCCCCCAGGAGATTGATGTGGACGCTGTGGCCTGCGATGGCATCGTGTCGGCTATCGCCATCTCTGAGCATGTGGAGAATGCAGGTGTGCATTCCGGGGATGCTACGCTGGTGACCCCCCCACAAGACATCACCCCCAAAACTCTGGAGCGGATCAAAGCCATTGTGCATTCTGTGGGCCAGGAACTACAGGTTACAGGGCCCTTCAATCTGCAGCTCATTGCCAAGGTAATAAGTTGACAGGAAGGGAGGCAAGCCTACTGGTCCTCCGTGTTCTCTGCTGGGTCCACTGCCGGGGAGCTGTGCACTGTCTTACCCTCATCCATGTAGGCAGCAGAGCTGGGGAAGAGGTTGTTTCTAGAGCCCACCGCAGTGTCAGGGCTGGGAAAAGTCATCTGGTTGATGGCTCACTGAATGGAGAGTGGGGGTGAGAGTTCAGGGTAGCAATGCAGTGTCAGCACACCTGGGCTTCACAAGGCCTGATCTCATGTCCTTCCCGCAGGATGACCAGCTGAAAGTTATTGAATGCAATGTGCGAGTCTCTCGTTCCTTCCCCTTCGTGTCTAAGACACTAGGTGTTGACCTGGTGGCCTTGGCCACAAGGATCATCATGGGAGAGAAGGTAGAACCCGTGGGGCTCATGACTGGCTCTGGAGTTGTGGGAGTAAAGGTAAGGGGAACAAGGACCCTTGAGCCTAATATACAAATCTCCTAACTGTTACAAAAAAAAAAAAAAAAAACTCAGGTTAAAAACTATATGGTTCTATAAACTGTGGAACACCCGGCTGATTTGTTTAATTTATATATTTGGCGGTACTGGGGACTTGAACCCAGGGCCTCAGGCATGTGAGGCAAGTGCTCTCCCACTGAGCTAAGGGAGAGAGCTCAATGAGCAGATAAACTCTTCACCCACACAAGGCAGTCATTGCCCAACCATGGGATAATAGGATGGCCATCATCTCTTAAGAGCTTACCCTGTAGGAGGCAAAAGAAGTTTGGTCCAAAAATAGCCTGTTATGGAACAGTCTGTGATACACCTACATAACTGAGTTACAAACCAAATTTACAAGGAGTTTAGAGATGGGTAATGATGTTTCCAAAAGGCTGCGCTTGGAAGACTTGGGAGAAGGGGTGGTATTGGAACCCAGTCTCAAGAATGCTAAGGCTAGCCAGTTGGTGGTGGCACACCCCTTTAATCCCAGCACTCAGGAGGCAGGCGCAGGCAGATCTCTGTGAGTTTGAGACCAAGCCTGGTCTACAAGAGCTAGTTCCAGGACAGCCACCAAAGTTACACAGAGAAACCCTGTCTCAAAACCAAAAAAAAAAAAAAAGAATGCTCTAAGGCTGTTGGATTTGTGGAGCACCTTGGGGCTGTGTCTGGGGCCAGGAAACAGCCAGAGTGGGGGCAATGTAAAAGCAGAACAGCAGGGCTCAGGGAAGACCAGTCCCAGTCCCAGTCCCGCTGAGCTGCTGTGGTGGGCACAGGGCATCCTTTGTGCCTCTTCTCCCAACACATTGGTCCTGCTGTTCCCCCAGGTGCCTCAGTTTTCCTTCTCGCGCTTGGCTGGTGCTGATGTGGTGCTGGGTGTGGAGATGACCAGTACTGGAGAGGTGGCTGGCTTTGGAGAGAGCCGTTGTGAGGCCTACCTCAAAGCCATGCTCAGCACTGGCTTTAAGATCCCAAAGAAGAACATCCTGTTGACCATTGGCAGCTACAAGGTACCGGGGCCACCCGGGAGGTGGGAAGTCATGCAGCTTCAGCTTTCTAGGCCAGGGCTCACTTGCCTCTGCTTGGTTTCAGAACAAAAGTGAGCTGCTCCCAACTGTGCGGTTGCTGGAGAGCCTGGGCTATAGCCTCTATGCCAGCCTGGGTACGGCTGACTTCTACACTGAGCACGGGGTCAAGGTACGTAGTGGCCCCTCACCGGCCCCTGTGGCCCCAAAGGAATCTCTCCCTTTCCCCTTGTTCCAATGTAGAACAAGTAGGGTATGTAAGAAAGCAAAGAAGTAGCCAGGCGTTGGTGGCTCAAGCCTTTAATCCCAGCACTTGGGAGGCAGAGGCAGCAGGAACAGGAGTTTGAGGTCAGCCTGGTCTTCAAAAAGAGTTCCAGGACAGTCTCTAAACTTACAGAGAAAAAAGCCCTGTCTCCAAAAAAAACAAAACCAAAAAAAAAAAAAAAAAAAAAAAGGAAAAAGAAAGCAAAAAGTTTCTTGTGTTTTTATTTCCCAAGTCTTGTGCATGTGTGTGTGTGTGGGCGGGGGGTTATACTGCTGTGGGTGACCAGGCTTCTTGCACACAGTAGAAATACTTTTTCTGTTGAGAACTGAACCTTGCCAGTAGCAAATAGAGGCAGCCCTCATCCCCAGCCTGTGTACTCTCATTCTCATTGTGGACTCCGGGGCCAGATCCTTTCAGATAAGCCTTCCCCACTCTCGATGGAGTGAAGTGGACCCTGACTTTAGTTGTGGACTGGCAGGTAACAGCTGTGGACTGGCACTTTGAAGAGGCTGTGGATGGCGAGTGCCCGCCACAGCGGAGCATCTTGGATCAGCTGGCTGAGAATCACTTTGAGTTAGTGATAAACCTGTCAATGCGTGGGGCTGGGGGTCGACGGCTTTCCTCCTTCGTCACCAAGGGCTACCGTACCCGGCGCCTGGCTGCTGACTTCTCTGTGCCTCTCATCATTGACATCAAATGCACCAAACTCTTCGTGGAGGTGACACAGCCCTGGGTGCTGGAGTGACAGCTGTGATTGGGAACAGGAGGGGGGTAGGGGGCGAGCGGTTCTGGAGGTTGGGAGATGGCGGTATTTAAGGGCTGTGCTAGTGGCAGAGCTTTGTGGCTCCAGAAGCAGATAAGTGGGATGGAGAGAGAAGAGTTTATGCTATGGAGGAACTCGATTTCTACCTCACCTCCCAGGGCTGCCCTTCCTTTAAGCCTTACTGCGTTCTGCTTGCAGGCCCTAGGTCAGATTGGCCCAGCCCCACCTTTGAAAGTACATGTAGACTGCATGACCTCCCAGAAGTTGGTGCGGCTCCCTGGTAAGTGTGTCTCCTGGGATACTTGATAGCAGCTCATTGTCTGCCCTGGACTATACAGGCACTGAAGGCCGGAGAATCTCTTGTTCTGAGCTCCCTGGTCCATGGTGATCTTAAGCGAGGAACTTGCAAATTCACTAGCTGTGAATTTTCTCCCCCTCCAACTCTGACCTTGACCCCCATGTTCCCCAGGATTGATTGACGTCCACGTGCACCTTCGGGAACCAGGTGGGACACACAAAGAAGACTTTGCCTCGGGCACAGCTGCTGCCTTGGCTGGGGGTGTCACCATGGTTTGTGCCATGCCCAATACCCGGCCCCCCATCATTGATGCCCCTGCTCTGGCCCTGGCCCAGAAGGTGAGCCACTGTACCCCCCTCCCTGCCTTCTTTAACACCTTTTCTCTCTGTCCTTCCTGTGACCCTGGCCACTGGTACCTTGCTTACTTGGGTGGGCATGGATGCCGACAAACCTTACCTGGTGTGTATCTTCTCTAGCTGGCAGAGGCTGGTGCCCGCTGTGACTTTGCCCTGTTCCTTGGGGCCTCATCCGAAAATGCGGGGACTCTGGGTGCTGTGGCCGCATCTGCAGCTGGGCTAAAGCTCTACCTCAATGAGACCTTCTCTGAGCTGCGGCTGGACAGTGTGGCCCAATGGATGGAGGTAGGAACTATGTCACCACATGCTGCCAGCAGAGCGGATTTGGGTTCTCCCGGGGCCCTGGGCTCAGTGAGTACATCATTTTCTCTCACCAATCCTCCCTGCCCCCAGCATTTTGAAACCTGGCCTTCCCACCTTCCCATTGTGGCCCATGCCGAGCGGCAGAGTGTTGCTGCAGTTCTCATGGTGGCTCAGCTGACCCAGCGCCCAGTGCACATATGTCACGTGGCTCGGAAGGAAGAGGTGAGAGTGTAGCAAAGGTCTTGGTACCCCTGTCACTTTCCCAGTAAGATCAAAGGTCACCGGAAGTTCTCGGACGCAGAAGGGAGTCAGGGAATCTAAGCCAGCACCCTTGCTGCATTTGGCCCTCAGTGCTCTGAGAAAGAATGCCAGGCATAGGGACTTTGTAGGGCAGGCCACGTCAGGGGCCTCTGTGGATTGCCCTACTTTCTCTCTAGATCCTGCTGATTAAAACTGCAAAGGCACAGGGGCTGCCAGTGACCTGTGAGGTTGCACCCCACCACCTCTTCTTAAATCGGGAAGACTTGGAGCGCCTGGGACCTGGAAAGGGAGAGGTCCGGCCTGAGCTTGGTTCCCGAGAGGATATGGAGGCTTTGTGGGAGAATATGGCAGTCATCGACTGCTTTGCCTCAGACCATGGTGAGAGGGCCCCTAAGTTCAGGGACTCAGTACCTGCTCTGTGATGGGTACTTGACAAGGTACCGGCTGAAAGAATGAAGATGAGTGTAGTTGCAAATGAGAGGCTATGTGTACAGGAGGGCAACAGAGAAAAACATGATTGCTGGGGTTGGTAGTGAAGACAATGAATGACATTACTAGAACTGAAGCTTGGAATGAGTTGTCTGGGCCTGCCTCCCTGAGTGATAGCTGTTTTCTTCCAGCTCCCCATACCTTGGAGGAGAAGTGTGGGCCCAAGCCTCCACCTGGCTTCCCAGGGCTAGAGACCATGTTGCCACTCCTGCTGACCGCTGTGAGTGAGGGCCGGCTCAGTCTGGATGACCTGCTACAGCGTCTGCACCACAATCCTCGGCGGATCTTCCACCTGCCACTCCAGGAGGACACCTATGTGGAGGTGTGGGACCAGGACCCGGAGCTGGGGAGACTGCCACCCTCAAAGCTACACTTTGTATGACCTTTCCCTTGTGTAATCCTTGACCCTTCGGGCAGGTGGATCTAGAGCATGAGTGGACAATCCCTAGCCACATGCCCTTCTCCAAGGCCCGCTGGACCCCTTTTGAAGGGCAGAAGGTGAAGGGTACCATCCGCCGTGTGGTCCTGCGAGGGGAGGTTGCTTATATCGATGGACAGGTATGTGTGGCCCCCAACTTGTTTTGGTAGTGACCTCTTGGGCAGCATTTTCTTTCGTTTTGTTCCCTGCCCTGTATCCCAGGTGACATTTTCTTGCTCGTGTCTGCGTCTTTAAACCCCGTGTGCACGCCTGCTCCCACATGCTCCTTGCCTTCTGTGCAGGTGTTGGTACCCCCAGGCTATGGACAAGACGTACGGAAGTGGCCTCAGGGGGCTGTTCCCCAGCCCCCTCCTTCAGCTCCCGCCACCACCGAAGTAACCACGGTAACCACTCCGCCCCCAGGCTGGATCTGGCTGTCAGCCTGAAGGGTGTGCCCTAGGGCTGGGCTAGCAGCAGTTTCATTGGTGGAAAGTGCTACACTTGGTAGATGAAATCACACTACCTGCCTCCCTGTCTGCTGCAGAGTGGACGCAGTTTTCAGTTTAGGAAGCCAGCTCTGAGAATCACAAGTTAATGTGTCTGCCCAGGCCTTGTTGCTAACATACCTCACACAGACCAACTGTATCTGCCGATTGTTGGCAACATGTTGGGAGACCAGAGCAGTGCAGAGGTGCTGTGGGGTGGACTCTGCACAGGGGGCCACTAGCTTTTCCTAAGGGATTGTGTGTGGGCCGATGGCGGATCAGTCACTTTTCAACATGCTAGGCCATCTCCATTGCAGACACCTGAGAGACCACGCCGAGTCATCCCAGGCCTTCCTGACGGCCGCTTCCACTTGCCACCCCGAATCCACCGAGCCTCTGACCCAGGTTTGCCAGGTAAGAGGGGTTCCTGTGGCACAGGATGCAGGCTTGTTTCTACTGACCTGGTGGGGATGGGTGTTGTTCCTCATAGCATCCACAATGGGCCCGGGCTGGGGGCTCAACTGCCCCAGAACTGATTAAGACCTCCTCTCAGCTCCTTTGACCCTACCTGCCTCACTGTCCTTCCCTTGTTCCTCTTCTGAGCTGCTGCACCCTACTCTGACTAAAGTAGTTACTACAGAGTCCCATAGCGTTTTCTCACAGGCCTCTTTTCCTTGTGGGCAGCTATGTACCTCCGCCCAGGAGCTGGGATCTCATGGGGCAGCCGAGCATGGGGTAAATCCCGCTTGCTGGTTGGTGTGAACTTGGCCATTCCTCTGCCTCGGATCCCTGATGCCAGCTGGGAAGGCCCTGGGAGGGCACCACTTGGCCCATACAGCACATCTCCTCAGGGAGTCCCGGGTCCCCCCCCCCCCAATAGCTGCTGCATCCTTCCTGCTCCCCCCTAACCTGCTGTAGCACCTGTGATTTGAGGTGGCTTTAACACAAGCATTGGGGGGAGCAGAAGTCCTTGTGATTTGGGCCCACCGAAGCATGGCCACCATGTGACCTCTGTCCTGTTGCCATTTGCAGCTGAGGAACCCAAAGAGAAGCCATCCAGGAAAGTAGTGGAGCCAGGTGAGCCCACCTTTCTGAACAGTCACCAGGGGGCCTCTGTCGTCAGGGCCAAGTTGGGGATCCTCTGACTCACATCTTCTGCACTGCCCCCCACTGCAGAGCTGATGGGGACCCCTGACGGCCCCTGCTACCCTGCACCACCGGTACCTAGACAGGCATCACCTCAGAACCTGGGGTCTTCTGGCCTACTGCACCCACAGACTTCACCCCTGCTGCACTCTTTAGTGGGCCAACACATCCTGTCTGTCAAGCAGTTCACTAAGGATCAGGTGCCTGGGGGAGAGAGGGCAGCGGTACCCAGAGCTTGAGGATTTGGAGAGTGGGTGGCAGGACCCGTGGCACTGACTTGGGGTCTTTCGTAGATGTCTCATTTGTTCAACGTGGCACACACACTACGGATGATGGTGCAGAAAGAGCGGAGCCTTGACATCCTAAAGGTCAGGAGGGCGGTGGGTTCCAGCCATGACTTCCCTGGGGCCCCTGTCAGGAGGGCTGTGCAGTGGGCAGCGGCTCCACCTGGTCCCTTCATGAATGCATACAAACTGCACTGAAGGCAGCTCAGCTCTCTGCTCTAGAAGGTCCTTCCGATCTGGGCCTGCACCCTTGGCTCCTTTCCAGCAGTGATTGACATGGTGTCGTCTGCATGGGGGTGGTTACAGGAGACAGCTGTGATAGTTTCACTTTGGGGTCACACACACAGGGGTGGCTTTAGTTCCCAGTCAGGCTAGTGGGGAAATGCTGAGTTGTAACAGGTCTCAGGGGAGGTTCTCAGCACCTCTGGTATAAGTGGGACAGTGAGTGCTGCCCCGGGCACACTCCCAAGGCACACACACACACACATGCCCCTTCCACTTTGTCCTTTCTCCAGGGCAAGGTCATGGCCTCCATGTTCTACGAGGTGAGCACCCGCACCAGTAGCTCCTTTGCAGCAGCCATGGCCCGGCTCGGGGGTGCTGTCCTCAGCTTCTCAGAAGCCACGTCCTCCGTCCAGAAAGGGGAATCGCTTGCCGACTCAGTGCAGACCATGAGTTGCTACGCTGATGTCGTCGTGCTCCGGCACCCTCAGCCTGGAGCAGTGGAGGTGAGGCCAGCCTGTACGGTGAGGTGAGGTGGCTAAGGCTAGACGGAGGAACATAATGTCCCTTCCTGCCCACATTGCCTGTGACCACAAATCTTAGGTAGGTAGGGCTAGATAGGTGAAGGAACCCAGGAAATGGAGAATGCAGGCAAACAGAGCCTTCCACAGCTTAGAAGGCAGGATTCTCCACACCACCTGTCTTCACAGCTGGCAGCCAAGCATTGTCGAAGACCAGTGATCAATGCTGGGGATGGAGTTGGAGAGCACCCTACCCAGGCCCTGCTAGACATCTTCACCATCCGAGAAGAGCTGGGGACTGTCAACGGCATGACGGTGAGAGTTCCAGGGGCTGGAGTTCTGGAGGGGAAGGCAGTCCTGGGGCCCAAGATTTTGAAATGACAGGAGGGGTGCCTACAGTGAGTCTGTCTGGTGACTTGCTGTCTCTTCTAGATCACCATGGTAGGTGACCTGAAGCATGGACGCACAGTGCACTCCCTGGCCTGCCTGCTCACCCAGTACCGTGTGAGCTTACGTTACGTGGCACCTCCCAGTCTGCGCATGCCACCCAGCGTTCGCGACTTTGTGGCTTCCCGGGGCACCAAACAGGTGAGATCTTGGTGGCTCATCCCATCCCAGGGGTCCAAGGGTTGGGCGGTGAGAGCTTAGCAGGTGCATTCACTAGGATTTCCTCTCCAGGAGGAGTTTGAGAGCATCGAGGAGGCGCTGCCCGACACAGACGTGCTCTACATGACTCGCATTCAGAAAGAGCGATTTGGCTCCACTCAGGAATATGAAGCTGTAAGTACAAGGCTTACAGCAGAAGCTCAGGGCTGGGCTCAGGGCATCCATAGGAAAGGGTGGGGAGGCTAGGCACAGGCTGGAGTTCTGGATCCCGCAGTTGCCCCAGCTGTGTGTGAGTGTGAGGAGCCCCGATTGTGTTCTCTGTGGCCACCGAGTCTAATGGGGACCCTGCCTATCTTACAGTGCTTTGGTCAGTTCATCCTCACTCCCCACATCATGACCCGGGCCAAGAAAAAGATGGTGGTGATGCATCCGATGCCCCGTGTCAATGAGATAAGGTGGTGATGTGGCCCCACTGTTCTAGGATGCCCTTGGGCTGGCTGTGGGGAGAAGCCTTTGTCTGAACAGGCTCTCCAGGGGCAGCTTGCTAACACTTGTCCTTCTCTTGCAGCGTGGAGGTGGACTCTGACCCCCGAGCTGCCTACTTCCGTCAAGCTGAGAATGGCATGTACATCCGCATGGCTCTGCTTGCCACCGTGCTAGGCCGTTTCTAGGGCCCAGCCTCCTTTTTGGTCTCTCTTCAAGCCCAGCTGCTGGGCAAGGAATCCCAGTGCCCCCCACGGGGGCAGCACACTTAGCAGACATCCAGGGGCATCCAGATAGCCCAAGCATATATGTGTACAGACTGAGACCATGCTTTAGGCTCCAGACTAGAGTACTCTCTGGCTTGGGGGTACTGTCTCTGATACTTACTGGGGGCTCCTCTGCCGCATCATCTCCGTTCTTACACCTCAAATCTGTACAGTTACTTTTCTACTGACTATAATAAATAGCCAAACAGTTCCTGGTTCCTCATGAGTGCCATGGGCTAGCAGAGGATGCCTGTGGTAGGAGGTCAGACCCCCACAGGGCTCTGTAGGGCTCAGGCTGACACTTGGTGCTCAAATTATGTGTTTCCCTGACATCAAAGCTCTCCTAGAGTCCCTGGCTTGTGTCCAGCATACTCTGTGTTAAATTGTAGTCCATGTCCTGAGCAGTGGGGCTTGGCCTTCTGGGAGAACACCCAGGCCCTGGTGAAGGGAGGCTGTGCACTGGGTTGGAGCCACTGAGATTCATTGTCCTCCAGGCATTAACTAACTCTTTGCTCTCTGACTAGCCCTGTCCTTCAGTGGCCTGAGTTGAGATCACATCCCCAGAACCTTGCTCCAGCATTCTTCCCTCTGACTATCTCCAGGAGCCATGCCTAGTACCATGGAGAGCTGAGCAGCTTTTGACGTGGATTCCTTAGAGTAGGCGCTGAGCAGGGGTAGCTCTTGTGGCAGCAGGTGAAGGCTGAGAGCAGCCGTTCTGGTCCATGAACTTGAATAACAGACCTGACTTGCCACACCCCGGGCACAGAGCACCGTGTTCACTGCGACTACAGAAGATAATCAACTTACCCCTTATTTGTTTTCAGTTTTTTGAAGCAAAGCCTTGCTGTGTCTCCCAGGCACATTTGGAATTGCTTTCACATCCCAGGGTAGCCTCAGATTTGCGGTCTCTCTCCTCCAGCCTCCCAACTCTGGGGTTGTAAACGTCTGGTCTTCCTTAGATTTTCAGTTTGGGGTTGTAGAAAGACATCCAGTGGTTTCTATAGATTGACATTCCATACATTGGTACCCAGTGGTCCAAACTGCCCAGACACCATTCAAGAAAACATTTTTACTGAGAGCGGTTAGCACTTTGCAGCAACGGGAGAATCACGCCCTTTAAAGTGCTGCAAACAGAAAGTTTATGCATATTTTCCTTTAATCTTAGCAGACTTTCAGCCACTTTTTCAGACATGAAAACTGGCTCAGAGAAGTTGGCCAGTAGCTTGTGAGACTGACACAGCCTACCTGGTTTCATCTCAAATGCATCTTTCTGTTGGAAAGGGACAGGTCGTTTCTGGCTTTAAAGACACCCAAAACCAGGAGAGACAGGCCACACCAATCAAGTGGAGGGAGCCAGTTTGCAAAGGTCAAGACACACAAAGACCTAGTGGAAAGGCCTGGAGCTGGGTGGAAATTTCAGGGTACACTGCAACCTGGCAGAGCTGTGGAAATAGTGTGGCGTGCAGAGGTGAGCCAGGCACGCAGAGGTTCCTACCTGGTGGTGGTAGAGTTGAGATGCCACAGCAGGCTGTGAGACTTGTGTGTCAATTCTGAAAGAAATCCTGAGTGCTGCTTGAGGAACAGTGGGGCTAGGTACAGGTCTATGTCCTAGAAAGGGCTGAGACAGCCAGGCCTTCTAATGTGTGAATCCCCCCCCACCCAAACACATCTGGCCATCTCTCCTCCAACTGGGTCTGGGCTGGATGGGTTGAAAGTGATAGCATGTATAGAATTCCTTTCCAGTACTTTGCTCTGCTTGTAAGACTGGAGATCATTAGACCAGCACAGATTCTTGCAGAGTTTGGAGCCATCCTGTGTGGAAGCAGTGCTTGCTGCCAAGTGGCATGCATGTTCTCCCCAGTTGCTAAGTGGTGGGAGGTGTTCCTGCCCTGCTTGCTTTGGCTCCCCTGATCATAACACAGCTCTAAATTGAATAAACTCCCCATACAACCAGAAGTTAGGTCTTATTATACTGGGAAATAAAATGAAAGCAGCTATTAGCAAAGAAAACATTTTAATAAGCTCCATCTTTTTTTCTCCATTCACTGAGAAGCCACCCTGGGTGTACCATGTGATTCTCACTTACTGCCAGAAGTCAGTTTCCTGACCTCAATACTGAAGACATTTGACCTATTGTGTGTGTGTGTAACAGCACTGCTGTGTCAGGTACTAACCTAAGCACTTTGCAGATGCTAGTGTTTCTTCAGTTATTTTGGATGAATCCTTCAAATCTCTCCATCCTTTGAGTGACACCTGTCACTTACCTCCAACTCACAATTTTAGTTCAGAAAATGGCCTCAAAGTCAGTGGCCCTATGGGGCTCTGCTGTGACCCACAATTCACCACTAGCATGGTGATGCCTGAGACCTTCGAAGAGTTTGAAATTTCCCACAAAAAAGTGGCAGGAATATGACCCTTTATCACTGTCCCAGAGATGATAGGGGCATTGGCTGGTGGGAGCTGAACTTGTGGGGGAGGCAGCATCAGGAAGAGATCTCGGAGAAGCAGTCAGTCAGGAGCTTGCAGCAAGCTTAGATGGTGAAGTGAAGAACCAAACCAAGCCTTCTGAATGTGGGTACCAGCTAGGAGGCCAGGGCAGTCTGTGGGACCTCTAACAGTGGAGCCAGTGTTTATCCCTAGAGCACAAATGGACTTTGGGAGCCCGTTCCCTATGGAGGGGTACTATTGCAGCCCAGATACATGAAAGAGGGCCTAGGCCCTCCCCCAAATGATGTGACGGACTTTGATGGTCCCCGTGGAGGGCCTCACTATCCTTGGGGAGTGGGTTGGGGGGGGTCAGTGAGGAGGATGGGAGGGTGAGGGAATGAGGGGGTTGATATGTAAATAAGAGTACCTCTGAAAAAGATTAAGCAGATAAGGCCAATATAAGAATTATGTGCAGATTTCTATGTAAACATAGAATGGTCTAGCAGAATAAATTTGATGTAATAATTAAGAAAAAAAAGATGGTAGGGGCCAGTTGTGGCACAGGCTGGTCTGTTAGCTGAAGAGGCCAAGGCAGGATCATGAGTTCAAGGCCACCTTTGGTTCTACTCAAAGTAGCCAGGTATATTGGTCACACCTTTAATCCCAGCACTTGAGAGACAGGCAGGTGGATCTCTCTGAGTTTGAGGTCAGCCTGGTCTACATAAGGAGTTTAGCCAGCCAAGGCTACATACTGAGACCCTGTCTGGCTAAAAAAAAACAAACAAACCACGCAGGGGCTGGGAAAACAGTTTAGGGATTACAAGTACTGGTGGCCTTGTAAGGGTTTTAATCGTAGCACTCACATGGCAGCCAGGAGTAGGGGTGATGCTCTCTTGTGGCCTCCACGGGCACTGTAGGCATGTGGTACACAGCTGTACATACATGTAAGCAAAATACCCATACACATAATTTTTTTTTTTTTTTTGCAACAGGGTCTCAACCGTAGCTCTAGCTGGCCTGGAACTCAGAGATCTGCCTGCCTCTGCCTCCCCACTGCTGGGATTAAAGATGTGTGCTACACACCTGGCATAAAAAAAAAAAAAAAAAAAAAAAAAAAACCTTTGAAGGTCTGGCTGAGATGGGGCACTGGAGGGACGGCTCAGTGGTTAAGACTGCTCTTACAGATCCCAAGTCTGGTTCCCAGCCCACATCTATGTCAGGTGACTCATAGCTGCTTGTAACGACGGCTCCATTTGGTCTCTGTGGGCACTCTGCACTTATATGCACAGATGACTGTTTAAAATAAAGTATTTGAGCCGGGCGTTGGTGGCGCACGCCTTTAATCCCAGCACTTGGGAGGCAGAGTGAGTTCGAGGCCAGCCTGGTCTCCAGAGCGAGTGCCAGGATAGGCTCCAAAGCTACACAGAGAAACCCTGTCTCAAAAAACCAAAAATAAATAAAATAAATGAATAATAATAATAATAAATATTTGGAGCTGGAGGGATTGTCTGGTGGTTAAGAGCACACATTACTCTTCCAGAGGACCAGCGTTTGATTCCCAGAACCCATATAAAGCAGCTCACAACTGCTGTTGAAAGATTTTAGTTTGCTGAGAGAAAAAGTTTTGAAAGATTTTAGTTCACAGAGAGAAAAAGTTTCTCACAGGCCTTCGCCCATTACAGGGAAGCTGGCCCCAACCCCGGCACATCCTACGGTTTAGATGGGGGCAATCGCCAAGACAACCCTCTTTGGGTCACACCTGGCTGGCCAACAGACAATCACGGACCTTCCAGGGTACGTTCTATGGTTTTTCCTTTGTAGAAAAGCAGGTCACACCTGGGTGACCACTCTAACATGAGATCATACTTTGTAATCAATCACTTTGTGCCCCTTGCCTGTATGCTGATCTGCGTTTTTTTCCTATATAAGGAGCCTGTAACCCTTGCTGGGGTGTGCAGCTTTCCTGATATTGCTGACACCCGAATGCGCATTTGTTCAATAAATCCTCTTGCTTTTGCAGCTCTTGGTCTGGTTTCTGAGTCTCGGGGCTCCTCGGGATTCTGAGGCCCTTAGGGGTCTGGGGGTCTTTCACTGTAACTCCAGCTCCAGGGAGTTATCCAGGGTCACCCACACATATGTGACATACATTTATACACACACAATTAAAATAATAATAAAAAATTAGAAATGGCATGGATGGGCTGGGAAGAAAACTCAGACAGAAAAGTGCTTGTCTTGCAAACATGAGGACCCAAATTCAATTCCCAGAACCCATGTAGTTTGTTAGTTTTGTTCTAAGTGTGTAGCTCTAGCTGTCCTGGAATTCACTCTGTTGACTAGGCTGGCCTCGAACTCATAGAGAACCACCTGCCTCTGCCTCCTGAGTGCTGGGATTAAAGGCATGCACTATCAGTGCCCAGTTAAAGTCTGAATCTTTGTGTGTGTGTGCGTGTGCGCGCGAGTATACAATGTTCTGCCTGCATGTATGCCTGCAGGCCAGAAGCAGGCACCAGATCTCACTACAGATGGTTGTGAGCTACCTTGTGGTTGCTGAGAATTGAACTCAGGACCTCTGAGCCATCTCTCCAGCCCCTAAAGTCTGAATCTTAAAGAGTGGGTAAAGAACCGAGAAGAAAGTCTTGCAAGGTGGCTGGACTGGAGGTGGCATCACATCCTGGTGTAGGCTGGAGGTGACAGATGAACAGTTGTCAGTTCAGTGTTTTATGGTGGGAAGGTGGGTGAGCACCAATTCTCACCCCAGTTACTGAGGGCCTGGTTTAGAAGCTGACATTAGCTGCAAAGAGACCAAGATAAGAGAAGTACAGGAACCACAACCTCAGATTGCTTAGGAAAGGCTAGGAGAAACTTCAATAAACCCAAGGAGATTTATTGGTCACTAGACCTGTACCAAGGGGAAGCAGGGTCCAGGATAGGCCTAAGGAAGGACATGTCACCCACCATGGAGGGTCTTATGTAAATGACTACCTCCCAGAAAGTGGGGTGGTGGGGTGTGGTCAGCATGTAAGAAAGTGGATTATTGGGCTGGAGAGATGGCTCAGAGGTTAAGAGCACTGACTGCTCTTCCAGAGGTCCTGAGTTCAATTCCCAGCAACCACATGGTGGCTCACAACCATCCGTTATGAGATCTGGTGCCCTCTTCTGGTGTACAGATATATATGCAAGCAGAATGTTGTATACATGATAAATAAATAAAATCTTAAAAAAAAAAAAAAGAAAGAAAGAAAGAAAGAAAGTGGCTTATTGGCTGGGTATTGTCCTGACAGCTGGGGATGGGCCAATGGCTCCTTCTATCCATTCCTTCACCAGCAGTCCTGCTGAGCATTTGCTAGGAGCCAGGCTGGGAGCATCCTTCAAGGACCGTACCACACAGGGCAGCCTCCCCACCATCACCTCCCAGAAGTCTTTAATGGTCTAGACCTGGTCCAGGAAGTAGGTAGAGGGGGGGAGAGCAGGGATCTTCATGCACTGTAGGGTAAGAGAAAAGTGAATTTGCTGGTGTGGGCGCTAAAATCTGCTCACTTGGGGAAGCTTCACTGTGCCTTCTTCCCTGTGTTTGGTCCCTTTTCTTTCTCCCTGTTTTTGGCCACAGTCCTTTTTAAGTTAGTGCCTCGTTGCTGGGCTTAAGGAAACAGAATAGGACAGGGTGTTAGGTCTGTTTAGGTGAGGGAAACTCCCCAGCCTGATGGCTGCTTGTCTTCAGGGAGAGGGTGGGGATGAGACTGGCCTGGGGAGGACAGGCGCTCTCAGCTGTCCCCCAATCTCCCCCAATCTCCCCCATCTTCCCATCACTTCCCCACACACTTCCTCTCCTCTAGACAACAGGATCCAGTTTGCCGGTAGGATCTTGGGTGACCACAACTGCATCTGTAGACTCAGGCTTTGCATCAGCTGGGTCTGCATCTTCTCAGCGCCCTTTGGAACATGTGCTGATGGGAAGGACTTGGGCTCTGGCCGGGAACAGTGAGGCCTGCCTAATTGGGTGAAAGGAGGCTCTTGAGTTGAGAATGGAGGAAGAGGTAAGAGGACCTGCCAGGAATAGGAGCAGCAGCGTTTTGGGTTTTCCCATCCCACTGAAATTCCCTTCAACTCTGGCAACCCAGCTGCTGTCACAGCACCAGCCGCGGGGGGGCGCTGCTCCCCGACTGTCTAGCTCCCGGATGCCAGTTTGCCATAGCCCCCCCTTCAGACTAGTCTGTAGTGAAGTTCCTGAGAGGGGCTGGGAGTGGATAAGGCTTTGTGAGCCGACCATCCTGACAGGCTGAGTCTTGGCCTGTGGCTCACATACGCAGTCAGGCTCTGGGAGTCCCCATGAGAAAGGCAGGTACTGTCTTTCTGCCCTGGTGTCTCCGAAGCCTTCTACACCCCACAGCCTCAGCTTCACTTGGTCTTTTGAACACATCTGCCACACTTTCGCAAGTCAAGCCCAGCTCCCTGCCTGTCCCCCTCATCCTTGCTAGGCTTCAGTTCTGGCCCCTCTCTGGCTGGCAGATCCTTCTCTTCCCCAGTTATTCAGCTGCCTAGGGATGCATGTGTTCTCTCAAGCCTCTCCTACCCACTCCCCCTTTAGCTCTGTCCCCTTGCCTCTCCACCATCATGCATTTTATCAGCAGAGACAGGTACCTGGAGGAAGGGACTTCCAGATAAGCAAGTGGCTTGGAGAATAATAGAAGGTACAATGGCAGCTCTGCAGATAAGGGTTTCCTGGGCTCCCTTGGGAAGGTGTGCCCATGGAGAATGCCTCTTTGTTTTTGGCTTTGTTTTGTTTTGTTCTGTTTTGTTTTGTTTGTATAGTCCTTACTGTCCTGAAACTCACTCTGTAGACCAGGCTGATGTTGGTCTCAAACTCACAGGGATCTGCCTGCCTCTACCTCCTGAGTGCTGGGGAAAAGGTGTGTGACACTGGGGACTGATTTCTTGGAAACTCTATCCATGACAAAGCAAAGTTTAAATCTCAACTCTGGCAGCTACTGAGTTGTGTGACCAGCCTCAGTTTCCCTATTTGTAACATGCAAACACTACTACTTCAGTCCTCTGCACAGAGCTTCAAATCAATACAGTTGGTTCCTCTCTGCTTCCTGGGTTTTACCCCATAGCTAATACCTTTTTGTACATACATACCCTCCATATACCAGGCATGCTTAAATCCACAGTGTCAGGGAATCCTTATGTTACCACTGGGAAAGCTGAAAGGTAGGGAGGCAGTGACCAGAGTTTGTAGAAGCTAACAGTGGGACTGGCCCCAGAGCCCCAGGTCTGGAAGCACCAGGGCAGCAAGTGGCTGGAGGAGAGACAGCCAGTGCTTTAAGGGTCTGGAGTGGGACGGGAGGCTGGGCTGTGCTCCTGCCCCATCATCACCCAGATCACAAGCAGATGATTTCAAGGAGTCCTCTCAGACCCTTATGTAGGGTATCTGCTGGTGCATCCGGCTCCCTCTCCTGTCCCAGACATCTCAGGCGCTAGGTACATGGTCTCTTTGTGTCCTAAGCACACCGCTCTCTCTTGTCCCAGGCATCTCAAGCGCTGGGTACATGGTCTCTTTGTGTCCTGAGCACACCACTCTCTCCTGTACCAGGCATCTCAGGCGCTGGGTACATGGTCTCTTTGTGTCCTGAGCATCCCGCTCCCTCTCCTGTACCAGGCATCTCAGGCGCTGGGTACATGGTCTCTTTGTGTCCTGAGCATCCGGCTCCCTCTCCTGTACCAGGTATCTCAGGCGCTGGGTACATGGTCTCTTTGTGTCCTGAGCATCCCACTCCTACTCCTGCAGGCATCTCAGGCAGCAGCAGATTAAAGCTATTTCACAGGGTGATCATTTCCACCCCTTCCCTACTCTCCATTCCTCTCTATTTCCCCACTCATCCCCACCCCCACCCTGTCACTTGGGGCCTGTAATCAATGAGACGGAAAATGAGAAAGTGTCAGGAGCTAGCAAAGCATGGAGAGCAGCTGGGGTAGTCCCTGCATCATGCCTGAGTGGGTGGACCCCAGCCTTTCACCCCCAGCTCTGGTTCCAAACCATCCATTGCTGCCATCCGCTAAGTGCCCAGCCGGATGTCAATAAGGAGGCCTACTGTCAACGTGTCCAAAAGCCTCATCTCTAAAATGTCATGAAACCCATGAGTGTTGCTGCAGGAAAATGTGTCCAGGATGCATGTCAAAACAGCTGACACCATGGCTTCTATAAAGGGATCCTATTTATGTCGTTATAGATATTGGTATGCACACAAGAAGCAGGGCTGAGTAGCAGTTACTCCTGGGAGTAAGTACAGAAAATACTCACTTTCCCTTTGTTGAACCCCAATAAGGATATGTTGCTTTTATAATTAAAAAATAACTTTAGGATAAAGTATTTCCATTATGGGGAGAATTGACTCACAGAAACATGAATGGGCTAATGAAAATGACTAGGGACTGGGCTTTGGGATGAAACTCTATCAACCCAGGGAGAAAGGGTCCGCTAACTTCTGCTGCTCCAAAGCACGGGTCTAACACCAAAGCATAGAGTTTGTTTTTTGGTTTTTTTGCTTTTTGTTTTTCGAGACAGGTTTTTTTCTGTGTAGCTTTGGAGCCTATCCTAGCACTCCCTCTGGGAGACCAGGCTGGCCTCAAACTCACAGAGATCCACCTGCCTCTGCCTCCCGAGTGCTGGGATTAAAGGCAAGCGCCACCAGCGCCCGGCAAGAATTTGCTTTTTTAAGAGCTAGCAGGACATAGTGGCTCAAGACTATAATGCTAGCACTTGGGAGGCAGAGGCAGGAGGACTAAGAGTTTAAGGTTAGCTATATAAGTGAGAGCCTACTCTCCCACTCCCCCAAGTGGCAGAGAGAGAGAGAGAGAGAGAGAGAGAGAGAGAGAGAGAGACAGAGAGAGACAGAGAGAGACAGAGAGAGACAGAGAGAGACAGAGAGAGACAGAGAGAGACAGAGGGAGAGAGACAAAGAGCACACACTGGTGCTGTAGCTCACTTAAGAGTTCTTGTCTCACACACATGAAGCCCTGGCTTTGACTCCTAGCATGCACCTTATAAAACTTGTGGTAGCCCATGCTTGCAATCTTAGCACTCAGGAAGTGGAGATGGGAGATTCAAAATGTTTAAGGTTATCCTTGGCTACACAGTGAGTTCAAGGCCAGCCTGGACTGCATGAGACTGTTTAAAAAATGAGACAGGTAGTGCATGCCTTTAATCCCAACACTCAAGAGGCAGAGGCAGGAGGATCTTTGAGTTCAAGGCTAGCCTGGTCTACAGGGTGAGTTCTGGGACAGCCAGGAAATCCTGTCTAAAAAACCAAGAGACAGACAGAGGTTTTTTTTGTTTTGTTTTGTTTGTTTGTTTTTTTGATTTTTCGAGACAGGATTTCTCTGTGACTTTGGAGGCTGTCCTGGAACTAGCTCTTGTAGACCAGGCTGGTCTTGAACTCACAGAGATCTGCCTGCCTCTGCCTCCCAAGTGCTGGGATTAAAAGTGTGCGCCACCACTGCCCGGCGACAGAGTTTTTAAGAGTCTTTGAAATATATGATTTTGGGGGCTGGAGAGATGGCTCAGAGGTTAAGAGCACTGACTGCTCTTCCAGAGGTCCTGAGTTCATTCCCAGCAACCACATGGTGGCTCACAACCATCCGTTATGAGATCTGGTGCCCTCTTCTGGTGTGCAGATGATATACATGGAAGCAGAATGTTGTATACATGATAAATAAATAAAATCTTTAAAAGAAAAAAGAAATATATTATTTTTAAGACAGGAGAGTAAGTGTGAAGAAAACCCTGGTATTCATACAGCCTACACCTGGACACAGAGCTTGCTGCTTTTTCCAGCCCTGCTGACACAGCACAAGGACAAAGCCCACCACGGCCCTGCAGTCTAGCCCCTTTCCCCAAATGGTTCCAGTTTCCCACTAACAGGAGCATGGCCTGGCCTGCTGGAGCTTTCAAGTAAGAACGGCTCTCCAGGGTCACCTCCTACAGCCCTGCTCTGCTCACCACGGGGTTTTTCTGTGTCAAGAGCCCAGACTGAAAAAGCTAGGAGAGGCTGGTGGCTTTTGGCCCCCATCTGAATCTATCCATGGATAGGGACAGAAGATGACTCTGAAGGGCCAGGAGGGCCGTGGGTGGTCATTCCATGTTCCACTTCTGAAGAGTCACAGAGTACAGAAATGCAGTTAGATATAAGTTTATTGGTGGAGCTGCAATGGAGTCCTCCCTCTCCCTAGGGGAAAGCTGAGGCTACAGCACCAACAGAGGGATGGACAGACAGATCCCTAAATGGACACACAGGTACAGCAGACTCACAGGGACCAGCACAGCCACACAGGCACAAAGACACACAGGCCACAGCATCAAAGAACACACATACACAACAGACAAAACCACAGGACTAGGGCACACAAACAAAGTGCAGGCTTTGGGGCCCCTGCATAGACAGAGCAAGGAATCACATGGGGAGTGGGCCCCTGATGACCTCCCCAGGCACAGGCACACGAACAGCACACAGACAGGCAGATGTCCCCGCTAGCCAGCCAGCCTGCCACAAGGACACATGAATTGCACAGAAAGGACAAGCATGACTCTCCAGGCCATGTGGAGCAGGAATGGTGGGGCTTCCACACACCCCACACCCCTAAATCGCTTACAGCAATTCAGTGTGACCCCCCCAACACACACTTCCCCTCATACACGCTTTGGTCTTGACCATGGGGGCAGGGGCTGGGGTGTTTGGCAGGTGGAAGATGGAGAGAGGATGGTCCCTTCTGTGATGGGGAGGCAGGTGCTGAGAGTCCAGGGCTGAGCCTAGGCCTGGCAGTGGGGTGAGAGTGGAGCTGAGGCTCAGGCTTGGGGGGGCTCCCGGCAGCGTGGACACCGGGCCATCTCAGACTTGTATCGTTCCACCTGCAGGGTGCAGCTGGAGAATCCAAACCGGGAATAGAGCCGGGATGAGGCTTCAGCCAGGACAGCTTCAGGGTCAGCTGTGGAGTCTGTGGGAGGGTGATAAGAGGCAGCTCAGTCCCCAGGGAGTTGGGCACAGCTGAGGGCTGAGATAAGGAGTGAAGGGGCCCAGGCACAGCATAACCCTGAAGGACTGAACGGGCCTCTTCATTTCCTTCTGCATCACTGCATTATATGAAGAGTGTAAAATTGCAAAGAAAACGTGAGAGACTCACACCAATTGGCAGTGCGAGGTTACCTATTCCTGCCTCTGAGCTGGATAGCTCAGTGGCCACACCATCGTCTTTCCAGGACAAGCCAGATGTTAAGCATTCTACGCCACTGTCCCTCTCCAGTTACCATCCAACATCCCACAAGTTATGATATTTTTGGCATCCAAATTGCATGCCTCTGATTGCTTCTTGCATCTGGGAGAGACTCAAAAATCCTTTGTCAGCTCATGAGTCACTGTATATATATTTTAATAGTTGAATCATAATGTAGATATAATTTATATTCCGCTTTTTTTTTCCTCAAGCATTATACCACAAACATTTTCCCTAGTTGCCATACAGGCTTCATAATCACCACTCTAAATAGCAATGTAACACCCTAGTGAGTGGGGCTGCCACAGTCACCTAACTACATCCTGGAGGTACCGGGTCCCCATGCTACTTCAGAGATGATACTGCAGTGCCCAGGCCTCTTCGTCTCCAGACTGTGTGTATGCATCAGAGAGAAAACCAAAACAGGCAAGCTATCTCATATGCGAAATCCCAGTGCTCAGGAGGCTGAAGCAGTAGGACCTTAGGGATAGCCTGGGCTACAGTGTGAGACTCAGTCTCAAACAAACAAGCAGTGCCTCGACAGGTGAGGCTATTGCTGCCGGTGGCAGCGGAGGGGCCAATTGTGAAGTGCTGACTCACCGATAGCCAGGTGCGCAGAAACAACATGGTAAGTCAGCGTCAGGGCCCACAGGTGGAGCTCATGGATTGCTCGGACTCCCGGCACTGACAGCAGCGTGTCCCTTACAGGTTCAAACCCCACGCTTTGAGGGGAGCCTGCAACCAATGCCACCACGTTGTTGCCAGGGCCCACCCTGTCCAGCAGCAGCCCCACCAGACTCCACTCTGCCCAGTCGCATTCGCCTCCACCCTGTTGACCCCAGGCCTCTTTCTGGCAATAGCTCCCATGAACCAGCTTTCTCGCACTGTTTTAGGGAGGGGGTAGGATCTGAGGGAGCCCCAGGGTGGGAGTGTCAGTGTTGACTTCACCTTCCATGAGGATGCGGAGAACGTCTCGAAGTGTCGGGGCTGTGGATCCAAGGGCGCAGATAGAGAAGAGGAATGTACTGATGGGGTCAGCCACCTTGTACTGAGGCTGTAGAGGAAGCAACAATGCTTAGAGAAGGCTCTAGGGCCATCTTGGTAAACAGAACCTGAAGGGATCCTGAGACTCACAGAGGGGAAGGAGACAAGGCCCAGAGATGGGAAAGGCTCTGAGCCGCTAGAAGCTGAAGTGAATGAGGAAGGCAGAGAGGAAGCAGGAACGGGATGGGATTCAGAACAGGGGTGGGAGACCAAGGCAGCCTCCGTAGCAGTACCTTGAAGTAGATGAGGATGGAGGCAGCCAGGACCCCCAGGCTCTGAAAGAGGTCTCCCAGCACGTGCACAAAGGCAGCCCGAACACTGGTGTTTCCCAGGGGCAAGGGGTATCCTTGCCCCTCCTCCAGCGGTGCATACTCTGTACCCCTAGACTCATGGCTGTGGGAGGGCGAAGCCTGGTGCAGCACGAAGGCCATTCTGAAGGACAAGGAGAGAAGGTCAGCAGATGGCCTGTCCTTGGCCTCCGCTATAGAACTCACCTGCTTTCCATCCCAGAAGACAGCACTACCTAACAGAAAAGTCACGCTGTCAGGGGCAAAACATACTGGACTTGGGGCCAGAGATGGGGGTTCAGGTCCTGCCCTGCTATTTAAATAGTCAATTGCCCCCCCCCACCCTCACCCCACAGTATCTTTTACAGGATACTACTAAGAGGGAAAGTAGAGCTTATGGATTGATAGACTCAAATAAGATCATATTGATAAAAGTAGGGCCAGTATCCAATAACCCTTCACCAAACATCTCTTGGCTGATTGTCTCTCTCCCACTCCTTTTCAGACACACCCAATGAAGACAATAGAGCTCTCTCTCTCTCTCTCTCTCTCTCTCTCTCTCTCTCTCTCTTTGTGTGTGCGCGCACACACACACACACACACACACACACACACACACAACCATCCTGGAAGAAGACCCTCTCACCCTGGACCCCACCTGGTGCCCACCACACACTGGGACATACAGCATATTGGCACAGACGGCGATGCTGGCGGTAATCAGCATGGCTCCCCCCTCGATGTGGTAGTCACTGTGCAGCAGGCGGATGAAGGCCAGGTACAGCAGGATGCCAGTGACCATCCAGAGGGAGAACACAGAGGCCAAAGCCCCCAGAGTCTCTGCAGGGGAAGACAAGCTGTTGGGTCAGGGCCCTCAGGCACAGACATGGCTGAGGGGGGAGGGTAGCACCAAGTCATGCAGGGCATTACCTGAGCGGTGCCAGCCGAAGGTCATGATTCGAGTGGCTGGCCGAGTGGAGAGCCAAAGGGAGAAGAGGCTGCCCATCATGCTGCCTACATCTGCCAGCAAGTGAGCGGCATCGGTCATAATGGCCAAGCTATGTGCCAAATACCCACCTGCAAGGTGTGGGGGAGAATGGAGAGCCTGGGATTCTAGAAAATACGCAGCATGTGTGCAATGGGTATGGAAAAGGGGGGGGGGCACCAAAAAGAGACTCAAGTTTTCTCAGGTGCGAAGATTACAAGTATTTAGCCGGGCAGTGGTGGTGTACGCCTTTAACCCCTGCACTTGGGAGGCAGAGGCAGGTGGATCTCTGTGAGTTCAAGACCAGCCTGGTCTACAAGAGCTAGTTCCAGAATGGCCTCCAAAGCCACAGAGAAACCCTGTCCCGAAAAAACCAGAAAAAAAAAAAGATTGCAAATATTTATTTTATTTGTTACTATTTTTTCTTTTTTTTGTTTTGTTTTGTTTTGTTTTTCAAGACAGGGTTTCTTTGTGTAGCCCTAGCTGTCCTGGAACTCACAGAGATCTGCCTGCCTCTGCCTCCCAAGTGCTGGAATTAAAGGTATGCACCACCACACCAGCTGATCATGGGTATTTTTCTAGTCTTTCCATAATAATAAAAATTTGATTTTTATAACAAGAGAACAGGCCAGTTCACACAGAGCCTGGCCCACAAACCCCATGCAGGTTCATCCTGAATTCCCACTTGGCACCCTATCCTCCACAGTCCCTCCCAGCCCTTCTCTTTCTCTGCTTCTCCACCCAGGAGCACTGGGTCTTGGTACAGAGCTGGTGAGACTGGAGGGTGTCCCCAACTTACCAACCACCTCCCCAGCCATGAAGATGACACACACAGCGCAGGCGGCACACAGCTGCCTCCGCGCCCGCAGCCTCTCAGGAGAGAGGTCTGCCCCCGGCATGCGGTCCTTATGGCAGTGGTGGAAGGCCATCCCCTCAAGTTTGGGCTCCTCAGGGAGTGGCTCTGAGGGCTCTGCAAAGAGACTGAGGCAGGCAACATGGTCACCCTTGAGCCTGACCACAGAACTGGCCTGGTCACTCACAGGATGACAGACCCCGGGGCCTGCCTGAGCAGATGGGCGCATCTCTGCCCCTTTCCTTCACTAGACCCAATCATGCCTAAAGCTTTGAGGGTATATGGGGGCTCACATGAACACTCAAACCCATGCTTTCTCTCCTCCCATACACAGGGCCATAGAATCCCATATCTGAAAAGTAAAGTCTAATGTTTTAACACATGGATGTGAAAATGCAAGGCCCAGGGTGGGAAAGCACTAACAGGGGCCACACAGCGGGCAGGTGGTGGAGCTGGGACTAGATACTGACCAAATTCCTATACTATGAGAGGCACCCCAGGAATGCAAAACGAATGGCCACTCTTCCTGAATGGTGAGAGCTCTTGGTGAATGGAACAAATGTGGACTAGACACGATGACACACAGCAGGAGGCAGATGCTGCTGTTGGAGGAATTCTGGTGCTCTCAAGTGAGTTCTAGTGGGGAGATCACAGAAACCACATGAGGAGAGCCTTGAAAAATCGGGAGGATTTTGACAGAGACAGCCAAAGTGCCAGAGGAGCACGAAAGAAAGAAGGTATGATGGCATGGCACCCACAAACCCACTTCATGCATCTCTCTTAGCCTTGCTCAAATGCCTTCGTCTCCAAACCCTGTCTGTCCCTTCCTCTCAAGCCAGGAGATACAAGTGAGATCCTTTGAAAGGGGAGTGGAAACTGGCATGATGACTCATGCCTGCCACCCCTGCACATAGGAAGCTGAGGCAGGAGGATCAAGAGTTGAAAGTTAGCTTTGAACACATATGAGGGGAGCAAGGAGGGTTGTCACAGGAGGGGAGGTTTCTACCTGCTACAGCCGGGGTGGTAGTGACAGGAGCAATGGATTTATAGTCCAGCTCATGCTTCCTGGAGCCCTGTATGCACACACATCCCTTGACAACAGGGATGGGCCTTACCTAGTGATGCCACAGGTAGGACTCAAACTGCTCCCACTGTCCTTCCCGGACCCCAGCAAGGAAAAAACAAAATAAAGGCCCTAATACAGAAGACAGTCCTGAAACACAGGTGTAACAAGGATCCCTGTGGGAAAATGAGGGCTCTGAACTAGACAGACCGCAGCAGGAAATGGGAAGGGGCACTGACAGCTATCTGACTCGAAAGAACACTGCTGAAGGGCAGAGCAGAGGCTGGGGCTTCAGTGGCTACAAAGTGGAAAGGTAGGTTTATGTCTGAATGAAAAGCCTCTTCCCAGACTGAGGATGAGTATGCATGATTCTGGTGTTCTCAGAAGAGACAGGGAAAGACAGTGGCTTTAGAACCCATCCATCCTTGCTTGTTCCATGAGGCATGGCAAGCAGTATCCAACACAAGGAGCCCCAGTCTGGTGGGGGACAAATGCATGACATGACTTCTAACAGGGGCAGGCTGGGGGGTGGTGGTGTTCAGAACAAATCACTTTGAGACACAGGGGAGGGAGTGACTGGCTTTCATGGGGACATGGAGGGCATCATAGGAAGTCCCAAGCCATGGACAAGCTCCTGACAGGTGGAATTACAATGGTGAGGTATACAGCTTGGCATGTAAGCGTGGTGCCAGGTGAAGGCCTGAGAAAAAGGCTCAAAGGAAGTAGACAAGGAGACCCACTGGTTGACAGAGAAAGTCTCTTCATGTTGAAATGACCTTGATGGTAGAGGGTGGGGGAGAGGACATAGAAGAGTCTAGAATGGATCTGGCTGGATGCTCTGCCAGGCACAGTATCCTCTGATACTGTGAGGGTCAGGGAAACAGGCAGAGCCTTGGAAAATCCTGCAGGATTTGGTGACTAATGGTCATATGAGGATGAAAATGGTCCAGGAGATGAAGATGCAATCTGAAGAGGAAACAGATGCTGGGCAGTTTGGAGGCTGTAGCAAGACATCTTCCTCGGGCTTGTAAGGCATAACACAACCAACCAGCCATCAATGTAGCCACCCATCAACAGGCTGCCTCCTTTTGTTTGGCATCAAGTGGGCACTAAAGGGGGCTCTCTGCTGGGGTGTGGAGGTGTGGCTATGTTTTGTCCAGGGCTGGAGGCTGTTTCCTTCCCTGGCCTTCTGAACCCCCCCCCCAACAAACAACAAAACGGTATAGCATGAGGGGAAACAGAGGCCTGGGGTATTCCTTGGGCGAGTAAGAGAGGCTGATGCAGTCAAAAAGGTATGGGCAGAGATGTCAGGGCCACAGCTGGAGCCCCACAGCTGTCCACCACCGCAGTCCCCTGCAGGAAGAATTCTTCCTTCCGTTCTGCTCCCCCATTCTCCCACCAACTCAGGTTTAAGGACCCCCTCCCAAGGAAAGAACTGGAAACACAAGAAGACCACAAGAGAGACAAAAGGAGAGGATTGGGAGGGAAATAGGAAGATTGAGGGAAATGAAGAACAGAAAAAGCCAGAGACCCTGTCAAATTCCAGAGACAAACGGACGGTCGGCTCCCAGACAAAATGGCTAGCGGAGGTGGCCAGGGAGGGCCTGTCGCGGTGGCCGCTCCGAGATGGCAGGGCAGACGGAGCCGGCGGCGGGCGGCGGGCGGCCGGCAGGGTGCGGGGGAGGTTCTGCCCGCCGCGTGTCCGCGCCGCTTCATTTCACTCGCCGCCCCGCGCCCCCGTCTGTGCGGAGCCGGGAATACCCCCCGCCGCCCAGCCCGCACCTGCTCCTTCCTCGCCGCCCCCTCGCTTCCTCCCGGCCGCCCGCTGAGCCCGAGCCGGTCCCCGAGGCCGGAGCCCACAACTGGCCACCGCTGGATGGGGCGCCCCGAGCCCGGGGTGCTGAGGGAAGGGTCGGCGGCCTAAAGCCGGGGTTCCGATGCCGGAGGGCGAGGCTCACGGGGCAATGCGGACATCGCCGTACCTGGCCCCTCGGTCCGACGGAGCGGCGGCCGCTCGGAGCCACAGCCGCGGCGGGAGTAACACAGGGGTCGGGAGGCTTGGGGCGCCGCAGCAGGGGACTTGATCAAGAAAATGGGGTGTCAGGCAGAGGGGAGGCGGGGAGGCGGGCCGGGCCGGCGCTGAGGGAGACAACGAAATGGAACGATGGCATGAGTCTGGCGCCCCCGGGCTGAGAGCCAGCCCCGGTCTGTCCTACCTCTTCAATCGCAGGCCGCCGCCGGCACTGCTGCGGTCCCGGGGACTCACGAGGCGGGTGGTCTCCGAGCCTCCGGTGGCGGGAGAAGGCTCCATGTCCCCGCGGCCCCGACCGTCTAGGCCGCACCGAGGGGGAGAGGCGGAGCCGGCGTTGCGCCAAATCCGAGCGGCGCGAGGACCACCCGGACTCCCCGCAGGGCCGTGGGGCCACCCGAGTGGAGGGGACTGCGGCGACCGTGGCGCTCTGAGTCCGAACTGCAGAGCCCGCGGCAGCGGGAGCCCCGCCCCACGTGGGGCGAGCTCCCCAAACCCCGCCTCCAAGCTCCAGAGTCTCTCTCTTTCTCTCTCCCACACTTAAGACACGCCTCCAGGACCCGCCCCTAAATCCAAAGCTCTATCTCTCCCCCTCCCCCCGCAAAATCCTGGGGTGGGGCAACCCCACGTGCCCTGACACTGGGGTTCTAGAGAGCGTTCCATCTCCACAGCCCCGCCCTCGCCCCAAGTCCCGCCCACCAGTTCCTAGCCTGGCTCTTCTCACCTAGGGACCCGTCTGGCACCAAACTTTTGGAAGAAACACTGCCCTATGCATGAGGGCTTAGGGGCGTCGTCCCACCACCCAATCACTTTGTGGCTCTGGCCCCCACGCGGAGGCAGACACAGGTGCCAAGTCGATCTGGAGAGAAACAGAGAGAATCTGGGGTGAGCAGTGATACATTCCCAAACAACTCTAAGGACTCCAGCCAGAAATCCCACTGGGGAGGCTCTGGAATAGGATTTCATGAGCAAAATCTGCTGCCAAGCACTGTACCGCTAATTACCGTTTATTTTTATACAGGGACCTTGGGTGACAAAACTCTTTCTGCTGTCCTTCAACCCATATATTATCCCCACCTTCCAGATGAGTAAATTAAGTCCTAGCCGCACACAAGGTCATGTGACCTCCAACAAGTGCCCCATCCTTTTCCCCACCTGGGTCAGATTACGGCGCGCCGGGCTAGCAATTGAAGGCAGTGGGTTCTGTTCCTCTCACAGAGAGGCTGGGACAGCAAGAGGTGCTCTGTCACCTCTCTGGGGTCACTAGCCACCGTTTATTGAGAGAGGCTGCTTGTTCTGCCTGTCAGCACGTGACTCTTTCCTAGCCTACATACTGTAACGTCTGGTGTGCTCATCTGGGGGAAGACCAAAAGTCCAGAGAAAGGAGTGACTTACAGGTGTCGGTGGCCAAGGCTGGAGTGAAAACTTAAATGTTCAATGCTCTCTACTCGCACCTGCCGCCACTGTAGAATGAAAAGGAGAGGGGAACTGGGTTGCACATTCTCAGCTGTGACAGACTGCGAAGAGGAGGGTCCGTAGGAGGAGGGGAGAGAGCAGGGATGGAGAGAGAGTTGGGGGGGTAGTGAGCCCAGGCAATAAACCCACCAACCGCATCCTTTGGAACACACCGAGCTTTCTGAATTCATGGTTTTGGGGATTGACACCTGCCCTCAACATGGTTGTTCCAAACGATGAGAGTGTGCATTTC
Source organism: Cricetulus griseus (assembly GCF_003668045.3). Taxonomy (NCBI): domain Eukaryota; kingdom Metazoa; phylum Chordata; class Mammalia; order Rodentia; family Cricetidae; genus Cricetulus; species Cricetulus griseus. The sequence goes on along the minus strand of NC_048600.1, from coordinate 13,288,769 downwards.
CAAAAAGCAAACCAAACCAAACAAAAATGAAAAAGTGAGAGAAACCGTGAGCACGCCAGACAGTGTCTGGAAGTGATGGGGTTAACCCGGGAGCGCTTCGCGGAGGAGGTGAGGCTTAAAACGGATTAGGCAAACAGGGTAGCGGGCTGGCTGTTCCGGCGGTGGGGGGGTAGGGAGGGTGGGGGGGTAGGGAGGGTGGGGGGTCGGAGTATGGCTAGGCTCGCGCCAGGTTTGCGGGACGGCCTGTGAAAAATGATGGCAGTGAGCGGAGAAGCGGAGCAGAAAACCCGGATCTGCTCGCCTTTGGTGCGGGCCTCCGCACACGCACGCCTGAGGCCACTGTCCGCCTTCCTTCTGCACTGGCGCTTGGGCCAAATGGGGCTGTCTCCTCCCAATCTTCCCTGCGGTCTTGGGGGCCTCAGCTCCCGGTTCGCCTCTCAGAAGGACAAACAGAGGGGAAGCCATGGACCAAGGTCACCTTGTTGACCCACGTCAGAGTCAAAGTGGAAATCTTGTCCCTGTCTAGCTAAGCCAGCGCCCCAGGCTGGTCTTGCCCTGCGCCGTCGGTTTTCTAAACTCGCTGCTTGCCCTGGGGTTCCCGCTGATTCCAGTTGCGCTGGTGCTTGGGCGGGGCGAGAGGTTCTGGGAAGCGTTGCAAAGAGCCAACCTGCCCTCCAATGATCGGAGTGCTAGCCTCGCCCCCAGTGGCCAGGGCCAGCTCCAGGATGGGGAACCGGCTCCTAGGCACGTCTCGGCCGATGACAACAAGGAACTTGACAACAATGGCTTCCTCTGGGATTTCCCTTCTTGGGCAGCCCGCAACGCGCAGAGCATCCCCGACTGCCCAGGAGGGGGCGCGGATATTGGCACGTGCCCGTCCCGCCACCGGGTGGGAAGCCGGCACGCCTGGAAGTGAAAGGAACGTCGGAGAGGATGGATGACAGCCTCACTGTGTGTCTGGCTGCCGAACGCGCCCGCCTCCAGAAGCCCAGAGCGCCGGCAGTGGGAAGACCAACAGTTGCCTTCGCTTGGGAATCTACGTAAGGAAAGCTTGGCAGTAAAACCGGTGTTTGTGCCTGCTTCTCCGGGAGCCACTAAGAGGCCCTACCGGAATTATGCACAGGGCCCTTACAAGGAACGACAGACCTGGGGGAATCGTACTGCACCTGGAGAGGGTGTTGGAAGGTCAGTCTAAGGCTGGTGTCCTTTATGAAACAGTCAAATTTACTCAACACAACACTTCCCACTACCGTCTCCATGCCACCATAGCTGGGGATTGGCGCTGATTGAGATAGATAAGGTCCCTCTCCTAATGATTTCTAGAGATTTCTCTTCTATGGTCCTTTGTTAAAGCAGTGCAATATTGATTCATCCACGTGCCTACTACCTGCCCTGCTCTGCCTCTCTAGCAATCTTCCCTACAGTGACTCATTGGTCATCTTTTAGTCCCAAAGGCTTGACTGATAGCAGGAACCCCTACATTTCCCCAGAAGGAGGACAATTCAGGGCCAGATTCCAGAGGGCCTCTGTCAGAACAGCCTGGAAGAAGCTGCAGGGGCACCCAGGTTAAAAGTCCACCTTGGCCCAGCTCCTGTTGGGAGAGGAGACAATGAAGTCGGTATTAAAGCTGAGGCAGGCAAAATTTGCAATCTAAGCATGCTGTGCCCCTGCGCCCCACTAGTGGCTGCCACATGGTTCTCCATTAAGCAGTTCCAAACAGAAGTGGGTTATGAGAATGGCAGCAGGACAGAGGAGGCGGGCTTTTATTTGGTTATAATAAAGGGATGACAAGAGCCTGCAGCTTAAATCCCTCCTTGCCCCAGGGATTCTTCCTTGGTTCCTAACTAGGTCAGGTCTCACACTAACACTCTCCTGGCTTGCTCGCTTTCTTTCTTAGTGTCTACCCCCTGAACTGTGATTGCCATTCCACAGTTGTTTGATTCTTCATTCTGTTTTTGTTTCTTCTCTTACTTTGCTGACTGTCTATTCTCTCTCTCCTTGTTGCCTCCTCATCTTCTCAATCTTTTAATGATGGATTGGTCCAGGACTTGGTCACTGTCTCTCTTACTTTTCTGCACTTACTCCTATGGAGCTATCCTATGGTCTTAAGCCTGTAAGTGATGTCAAGTAACAATAGAGAGCTGTGGTTGTTAAGGCTGGGGGTTGGGTGGTGGGAAACCAAGTCCTATTCTATTCTATTTTTATGTTTGAAATTTATTTTAAAAGAATCAAAATAATCAGGTGGTGGTGGCACACGCCTTCAATCCCAGCACTAGGAAGGCAGAGGCAGGTGGATCTCTGTGAGTTCGAGGCCAGCCTGGTCTCCAGAGCGAGTGCCAGGATAGGCTCCAAAGCTATACAGAGAAACCCTGTCTTGAAAAACCAAAAATAAATAAATAAATAAATAAATAACCAAAATAAATGGTGTCTAAGGATGATGGTTCCTTCAAACTCTCTACCCAGTGTCATTCTTGATTATGTCTCAAGTGTCTAGCAGGGAGGCGTCCTGGGTTATACAGTTAAAAACTGAGCTCCTGATAGCTACCCAACCCCAAATCGCCTCTTCCTACAGCACTCCCATGTCAGAACACTACACCATCCTCCATTTGCTCAGGCCAGAAACCATACAGCCATCCTTGACTCTTCTCTATTCACCTACAGCCTGCTCCCACCCCTCCACACTGCCACCACCTGCCCTCCCAATGGTTGTGGCCACCTCCTAGGTGACTTCTCATTTCCACTTTTCTTCTTACCTATGACTATATTTCCAGTCCAGATGTTCTCTCTCTCTCTCTCTCTCTCTCTCTCTCTCTCTCTCACACACACACACACACACACACACACAGATTCCAAGGTTTCTTCTGTGTAGCCCTGGTTGTCCTGAAACTAGCTATGTAGACCAGGCTGGCCTCAAACTCAGAGATCTGCCTCTTCTGCTTCCCAAGTGCTGGGAGTAAATGAGTGTGCCCCCACTCCCTGCTAGTCATTTTCTCTTACACACCTTTCCCATTCCCCCTGATCTGCTCCCCAATGACTCTAGCCTTATGTGAGTCCCACAATGCTATAATATGCCAGGTACACCCCTGCCACAGGACAATTGCACTTGTCCATATCTCTAACTGTAGTGGCTTCTGTCAGATGTGCCAGTGACCTATTTCCTCATCCTTTTTTATTGCAACAATAGGGACCAAACCCAGGGCCTCTGTGTGCTTGGAAAGTACTCTACCACCACTATTGAGCTATAATCCCAGCTAACTAGCCTATACCTTTTACTTATTTTTCTTGTCATTTTTGCCCATAAGAATGTAAGCCGGGGGGGCTGGAGAGATGGCTCAGAGGTTAAGAGCACCGACTGCTCTTCCAGAGGTCCTGAGTTCAATTCCCAGCAACCACATGGTGGCTCACAACCATCCGTAATGAGATCTGGTGCCCTCTTCTGGTGTGCAGATATACATGGAAGCAGAATGTTGTATACATAATAAATAAAATCCTTAAAAAAAAAAAAAAAGGAAAGAACTCAGGTCATCAACTAGAACAGGAAGTAACCATCGAGCCATCTCTGAAGGCAAGAACCAAGAATGGGGTTAGAGGGAATCCTGAGTTGTAAAGTCCTTCCCTGTTTGTTGTTCTATAATGTTGTATACATAATAAATAAATAAAATCTTTAAAAAAAAAAAGAATGTAAGCCAGATGTAGTGGCATTTGCTTGTAATCTCAGCACTTAGGAGGCTGAGGCAGGAGTAAGAGTTAGAGGCCATAGTCTGGGCTACATAGTGAGTTCAAGGCCACACTGGGCTGCAGACAACAATCCTGCAGGGCCAGAGTGTTAGCACAGCTGGTAAAAGCACTTACCACCAAACTTGACACCATGAGTCCAATCCCTGACCTACATGGCCAAAGGAGAAAGCCAAATGCTAATATTTGTCTTCTCACCTCCACCCCACTCGTGGTGCATGCACACACCAACCAAACACAAACACACATGCACACATGCACACATGCACACATGCATACACCAACCAAGCACACCCACACGCGCACACATGCACACACGCACACATGCACACACACACACACACACACATGCACACACCAACCAAGCACACTTGCACACATGCACACATGCACACACCAACCAAGCACATGCACACAAAAAAATAAACAAATTTTAAAAGGCTTTTAGCTCAAGAAACCCAAACAAAAGAAAAAAAGTGGGTTTTTGTTTTGTTTTGTTTTTGTTTGTTTTCCGAGACAGGGTTTCTCTGTGGCTTTGGAGCCTATCCTGGAATTGACTTGCCTCCCAAGTGCTGGGATTACAGGCATGCAGCACCACTGCCTGGCAAAAAAAGTGTGTTTTTTTTGTTTTTGTTTTTGTTTTAAGCTAAATATGGTGGCGCACACCTTTGATCTCAGCACTGTGGAGACAGACACAAGCAGATCTCTGTGAGTTTGAGACCAGCCTGGCCTATATAGTGAGTCCAAAACAGCCAGAGCTATGTAGTGAAATCTTGGCCAAAAACTAAAACAAAACAGCCAGGCGTTGGTGGCGCACACCTTTAATCCCAGCACTTGGGAGGCAGAGGCAGGTGGATCTCTGTGAGTTCGAGGCCAGCCTGGTCTCCAGAGCGAGTTCCAGGATAGGCTCCTAAGCCACAGAGAAACCCTGTCTCGGAAAACAAACAAACAAACAAACAAAAAAACAAACAAAAAACCCCAAAACAAAAAGCTCTTTTAGTCTTTAATCCCAGTACTCAGGTGGCAGAAGCAGTGGATCTCTATCTTGTCTCCAAAAAAAAAAAAAAAAAAAATGGGGTGGGTGTGATGAAGAGATGGCTCAGTAGTTAACAGTGCTTGCTGCTCTTCCAGAGGACCTGAATTCAGTTCCCAGCAGCCACACATGGCAGCTCATAGCCATTTGTAACTCTATTCTCAATGGGTCTGGCGCCTTCTTCTGGCCTCTTTGGACATCTGTGCTCATACCCACACAGATACACACATAACTTGAATAAAAACGAAAGTAAATCTTAAAAATTAACAAAACGTTCCAAAAAAGAACACGCACTTTGGAGCATATATGTGTATACACACATATAACAAATGTATTTATGTATGTATGTATGTATGTATGTATGTATGTATGTGGATACACGTGTGCCACTGTGCTCAGGTGGAGGGTAGACTACTATCCTTCCTCCACGTGGGTACCCAGAATGGCACTCAGGTCATTAGGCTTGTTGGCAGCATGCACCTTAACCCATTAAGCCACCTTGAGGGCCCTAAAAGTTTTGTCTTTGTCCCTGACCAACCAGATGTGATAGCACTCCATAAATATTTGTTAAAGGAGCTAATGGATGTCTCATGAGGCTTTGAGACTAGGCAATGAGAAAAGGACTCTGGAAGCTGGAGAGATGGTCCCTGCTTAGAACATTTACTGCTCTTGCAGAAGACCAGAGTTTGATTCCCAACACCCATGTCAGGCAGCTCACAACTACCTGTATCTCCAGCTCCAGGGCACCCAGAGGCACCCACGTACACACACCCATATGCAGAAGACCAAAAACAATCTTTTAAAAAAGGTTTGGGAGGACTGGAGGGACAGCTCAGTGGTTAAGAACATGTGTTGCTCTTGCAGAGGACCCAAATTTGATTCCCAGCACCCATGCAATGGTCCAAGATCATCTGTAACTCCAGTTCCTGGGGATCTGATGCACTATTTTACCTCGGTTGGCACCAAACACACACGTGGCACACATACATAAATGCAGGCAAAACACTCACACATAAAATGAATAAATCTTTTTTAAAAATATAAGGAGCCGGGCATTGGTGGCACATGCCTTTAATCTCAGAACTCGGGAGGCAGAGGCAGGTGGATCTCTGTGAGTTCGAAGCCAGCCTGATCAAGACACAGAAACCCTGCCTTGAAAAACCATATATATTCTGGCCACTTATCAATGTATCTAAGCTACTAGACATATTGGCAGTACTTACTGGATGATACTTTTTTTTTTATATTTCAAGACAGGGTTTCTCTGTAGGTTTGGAGACTGTCCTGGAACTCTCTTTGAAACACCAAGAGCTGAGGAACAGCTGGAATATGGTGGAGACTAGTAAGATGACTGTGGGTGGGTTCTGGGAGACACTGAGTTTGGAGATGTGATGGGGGATCTCCTTTGTATATGTTTCTCTTACTGGTTGATGAATAAAAAACTTCTTTCTTTTTGAAGTTAGGAGGAGGCAGGACAGATCATTACAATGATAGTAACAATAATAAAAAACAAACAAAAGAATAAATACACCTGGTGTGGTGGTACACGAAAATTATCCTAGTACTTGGGAGGTGGATGCAGGAGGATCAGGAGTTCAAGGCCATCTTCGACCGCACACAGAGTTAAAGACTAGCCTGGGCTATATGAGACCTTGTTTCACCAAGGCAATAAAAATGTATTATAAAGCACACATGCTGTCAAGCTTGATGACCTGAGTTCTATTCCTGAGACATACATGATGGAAAGAGAGAACCAACTTCCACAAGTTGCCCTTTGACCTTCATGCATGTGCTATGGTACATGGGCTTAAGCACACACATACAATAAATCAATCAAAATATAATTGACTTTGCATCTTGAGACAGCCAATATTAGAACAGTCATGAAGTAGAAAAGGGTAGAAAAGACCAACTATTAGACACTGATTTATTAGTGGTTTACTTAAAGCACTGCTTGTACTATCTATTTATCAAGCATGGCTCTGCTACCTGAAACAGAAAGACCTGGAGAAATAGCTGAAACAATGGGTCATTGCTCTTAATAACCCAACGAATGCCATTCTGTAAAATCTTTCTTGCTCGGCTACCCCACCTTGTGGTTTTCGAATATAAAATGAGAATACAAACTGTACCAGGTATCAAAGATTTTCAGTATCTTAGCTTAGGTCTGCCAATGACATCTTTTTTTCTTCCACTCTCATTGGTGTCCAAGTGCTCATTACAGAAACATTTCCACAACAGTTGGACCAAAACCTGTCAGGCACTATAATAAGTCTCATATATCTGTCTGACTCTCTAGAGCAGTGGCTCTCAACCTTCCTAATGCTGTGACCCTTTAATACAGTTCTTTATATTGTGGTGACCCTCAACCATAAAGTTACTTTCATTGCTACTTCATAACTGTAATTTTTCCATTGGTATGAATCACAATGTAAATATCTGATATTTCTCGTTGTCTTAGCTGACCCCTGTGAAAGGACTGTTCATCCCCCAAAGGGGTCATAACCCACAGATTGAGCACCACTGCTCTAGAGAAAGCACCTTGACTAATACAGAACAGAAACCACATGGGGTAGTCACTGCATAGACTCTAACTCAGGAGACTGAGTTTGGACACCACTGGGTGACCTTCAGCAGCTTGGGATTCTCTTTGAAAATACTTGCTTCAGTTAGGAAATGAAACAATCAAGTTGGAGTTAAATCTCTATGGTTCTTTCCAGCTCAGAAACTGTAATTCTAGAACCTGCTTGTCAGATGTGACAAATTATGATCTCTCTCTCTCCAGTTACATATGTTCCAGAGCATGGTATTTTGGGTATAAATATGCCAGTGTTTGCTGTCTTGTGTATGTGTGTATTCTAGCTATATGACTACAATGTATTTTTGTTTGTGGATAAACAAGGGATGCTTCATGGTTTCTTCAGACAGGACCAAATGGCTGTGGGATACAGTAAGCTCATTCACTCTAGGCATTATGGGAAAATAAAGAACTCAAGAAATTTTAAGCTGTAATTATTCATTGACAAGGTTGTTTTCCTCCTCCTTCTCCTCCTCTTCCTCCTCCTCTTCCTCATCTTCCTCTTCCTCCTCTTCCTCTTCTTCTTCTTCTTCTTCCTCTTCTTTTTCTTTTTGTTTTTTTTGAGACAAGAGTTTCTCTGTGTAGTCCTAGATGTCCTGGAACTCCCTCTGCAGACCAGGTTGGCCTTGAACTCAGAGATCTGCCTGCCTCTACCTCCTGAGTTCTGGGATTAAAGGTATACATCACCATGCCTGGCTTCTAAAGACTAATTCCTATTATGGTTTTACAACCAAATCTAATTAAGTTTTGAAATCAATCCTGTGGGGTAGCTCAGGTTTTTACAGAAGAAAAAAAATTTAGAAGCAAAGGGATCTATTCGCAGTTTTTTAGAATCAGAGCCAGACAGAGATCTAGAGTCTAACCCTGACATATGCACTCATCCTACTACAGTGATGGGTGTGAGAAGAGAGCCTGTTCATGAGAAACCATCAAAAGGGCTGTGGTCTCTGGAAAGCAGAGCCTAGAAGCCTCAGGTTCCAGCAAGCCAAGCCCTGCTCTGTCTTCTCCACTCTGCAGCTGCCTGCTGCAGAATCTTCTCATTTGCAGCTGGGCTTCACAGGAATGAAAGGCTCCTTGGAGGGCACGGACTGTGATGAACCCGAATGTCAGGCGGCATGGATAAGAAGTAGGCATTTGCGAGCGTCTGACAAGCCCTGAAGGCTGCTTACTATCTCCTTCCCAGGGCTCACCTCTGTAAAGCAGGGATGTGATCATTTGTCTCTAAGGGGTGTGGCAGAGGTCAAGGGCTCTCTCATTCACCCAGCCAGCACGCTTTGACACATCCAGTATACTGTACTGTATTAAGAGCTGGAGGAATACTAATGGAATAATGAGCTCAACGCCATGTTACAGACTATCTGTCGTCTCCATTTCCTTCCATTAATTAGTCTCTGCCTCTAGAACCATATGAGGGAAGACACTGTCTATCATCTTGTCCAGTTCTCCAGCTCCTATCCCTTGGAAATTTTTCTGGCTAACCTCCAGACTTACATTCCACTAGGAGAGGGATCCTTTAGCTTTAGCTCATTCAACAAATCGTTAATTCACTTGCATAGCTGTAGGTACTGGATATACAATCCAACAAGGCCCCTGCCCTTGTGGGCATCATCAATCAAGAAAGTCAGACATTAAAGAAATGAATATGAAAATAATGATATATACATGTACTGGGTGGTTTTATGTGTCAACTTGACACAAGTTAGAGTAAACAGAGAAAGGAGCCTCAGCTGAGGAAATGCTTCCATAAGATCCAGCTGTAAAACATTTTCTCAATTAGTGACCCATGGGGAAGGGCCCGGTCCATTGTGGGTGGTGCCATCCCTGGGCTGCTGGTCCTGGGTTCTATAAGAAAGCAGTCTGAGCAAGTCATGGAGAGCAAGCCTGTAAGCAGCTCCCATCCATGGCCTCTGCATCAGCTCCTGCCCCAAGGATCCTGCCCTGTTTGAGTTCCTGTCCTTACTTCCTTTGGTGATGAATAGTGATGCTGAAGTGTAAGCCAAATAAACACTTGCCTTTTGGTCATGGTGTTTTGTCGAAGCAATGGAAACCTGAAGTAAGACAATACACAAATCATGGTGAAGGTTATGGAGCAAGGAGCGAGAAGTTTAAAAGCCAAAGCGTGTCCCTGCGTGAGACCTTTGGAGGATGAAAGCCAGGCCCGGGAACCCTCCAGAGGAAACACAGTGTCTTCACAAAGAGGTGAAAGGAAAGAAGTGGGGCAAATCCAAGAGCAAGCAGGACAAGGGTCCTCAATGAGACTGGAGGAAGTCAGGGTCAGAGCCACACTGGCCTGGAAACTGAGGTAGGGAAGCCACTGTACTTTCACTCTGCTCTAGTGTCTTCTGCTGTTTCTCCCCAGTGCAGCACAGAAATGATCTAGTTTGCTCCACTGGGTCTGATGCCTCTGGTGCTGTTGAAAACTGAGGTTTGAAAATCAAACACAGCCCAAACCACTAACATGGTTAGCTTCAGCCTTTCCTGTTTGGTTGGGTAACCTCAAAAGTCATCTGACCAATCCCATGGGCTTGGTATGTTTCTTACATATAGACTGTTTGCCAAGACAACTGGCATTTCATGGGTGGAATAGTGACTTGGAACTTAAACCCTAGAAGAGAAATGAATTGTAGCAATAGCTGTAATAAAGAATAAAAGCTATAAAAAGAGTGATGGTCTTACTGAAGTAATAAAACTCATTCAATTACATGTTCCAAAAGGCACTTAGAACTCTCCTCCACAAAGGAAGCCAACACCACAAATACTGCCTCCTGTGAGGGATGATCAGAAGTCCTGCCAGGCAGAGACAAGTGTCCCTTCCCATGTCTGCAGGTGGGGACATAAAACGGTACATTCCTAACCCCTCAGGAAAGGAAGTTAACAATATGGACTAAGAGCTTCAAAAACAGTCAGTTTGGGGCCAGCAAGATAACACAATGGGGAAAAACACTTGCTACAGCTAGGCAGTGGTGGCACACACCTTTGATCCAAACACTCGAGAAGCAGAGGCAGGCCAATCTCTGTGAGTTCAAAGCCAGCCTGGTCTACCTAACAAGTTTTTGTCTCAAAAAAAAAAAATTACCACAAAAAAAGCCCTGACCTGAGTTTGATCCTGGAACCCATAAAGAGACATAGACATACAGGCAGGCAAAGCACCATATACATAAAATAAATAATCCTTAAAAAATGCCAAGTTGGAAGTTAAAATATGTATATTCAAGGCTCTTTGGGTGAAGGTGCCTGTCACCAAGCATGGTCACCCGAGTTCAATCCCTGGGACCTACATAATTACATAATGGAAGGAGGGGACTGACCCTCACAAGTTGTTCTTTAACCTTCACATGCCAGTAACTGTCACTGCAGGCATCCACACCATGTACATGTACACACACACACACACACACACACACACACCCCACATACACCACACACACACCACACCACACACACCACACACACACATACACACACCACACACACACACACACACACACACACACACACACACACACACACAACACACACACACACACACACACA